>NW_020174645.1:10633560-10667343 GCF_003031525.2 Neophocaena asiaeorientalis asiaeorientalis | reverse complement strand
GGGGAGGGGGTGGGTGGGAAGCTGCCCTCACATTCAGCAGTTCTGGGTTGCATTTTTCTTTAAAGGGCTACTTAGGAAAACATAAGGCATGGATTTATTTTTCTTTTTAAACAAAGACAGCTCTCAGCTTGCAGCAGCCCTGAAAGCCCCTGCATTCTAAAGGACCTGGTAATTTTCAGCAACGCCCATGAGAAAGAATTGCCGTTTCAGACCCATATCAACCTGAAAACGGCTGGTCCCTCTGCTGGTTTCTTAGAACTGGAAGAGTGTCTGCAGACCAGCCCAGCAGACCCCCTCTCCACAGGTACCGCGTGGTGACCTGCAAATCCAGCCTTGTAGAATGACTGAACCTTCTGCCTCGTGCCTCACCGTCTCAGCTTTGAAAAGGGCAGCGTGAGCCCTGCACAGAGGAATAATACCTGTTGTTGGATATTTTTTTTAATGAAAGCAAAACATAATCATCACTCCCTGAAGAGTCTCTGCAGCCAAGTCTCAGTCCAGCACACATCTTTTTTTAGCCCTTCTAGAAACTTCTGAAAATAGTAGCTTATCCTGGGGAAAAAGAAAAAAAATCAGACCCTCAGAAAGTGAGATGCTGGTGCATTTCATTGAAATGACCCTCTCCCTCCCCCAACGTCCCTGGCTTATAAATCACCCTTGACCAGAAGGTAGCCATTTCTTGGCTCTTCAATCCATAAAACCTAAGCCCTGAAATCCCCTTGGGGAGTCGGGGAGGCTGTGGTCTGAACTCACAGGGTACTTGCGGGCGGAGGAGGCAGCAAACAAGTCACACGTGAGGTCAGTTTTCCACCCCCGTAACCAGCAAGCCACTCAGTGCCATCACCCACCCTTCCTCCCTCCCAGAGCCCAAGGTTTGCTCCAAAACACCTCTGTATATTCATCCCCACACAGAGAAAGAGAAAAGACTCTCAAGTGGCACTTTTGTGACTGATTCCTTTAAAATAAGAATCTGAAACAGCAAAATAGAAACCTCTCTCGTCCCCTGGCCTTGCAGGTCTGGCAACAGCATACCATGACAGCACCAGCAAGAACACACTTAGCACCAGCAAAATTTAAGCGAAGCACCAGAGACACCAGATTGGTGGTGGGGGGGTGAATGCCATTTGTCTTGATGACAGTGGGACTAGCCATCTATCTAGGTAGGTAGAGACAGAGAGGCTAGGACTTGTCAAGACTTAGAAATGGAGGTATCCCAGACTGCCCCTACAAAATTGGCCCTGAGTCCTCACTTTTTGTTTTCTATTTTGCTTTTTGCACTTTCACCTCCTCCTCCACCGGCATCCCTTCCCAGGCAGTTGGTCGCCTCGGAGGCTAATTCCCACCAGTCTTTGCAAAATTTCTAGGTACACAGTAAGCATCTCTCTTCCAGTGCCCCAGACATGAAAGAGCATCAAAGTTCACATCGGAAGGTGCAGAAAAGGGAGGGGACCACGTCCTCGACAAGGCATGCACTGAAGAATAATATTCATATTTTCTTTTTCTATATATATAGAGCTGTATGTAAATAGCGTTGGGGTGTCTGTTTCTGCAGCTGGATATCAAAGAGGGCTTCCCCAGTCCCATTCCGCGTTGCTACTATTGCTCCAGGCGCCGTCTTTATTCTCCACTTCCTTCTCGAAGTGCCAACTGCGGCCTTTCAAGCTCTGGGCTCCCCCCTCAGGAAAATGGGAACCGGCTTTCTCCAAGGACACAGGGTTTTCACCAACCTGCAGAAATAAAGATTTGTATTTCAGTCAGTAGGCACGTGCAGACAGCCACTGGGGATGACGTCAGCGCCTTGGGCCGCTGCACAGCCAGCTCCGCTTGTCGGGAGGGGGAGGGGGATAGGCGAGAGCTGCTAGATACCAAAGCTTTGATTTGGAAGGAAAGGTTCCCCCAAAGCTCTGTCCATATAGCAGCCTTCCTTAAACATATATGTGCACGTGCACACACACCCCTCTTGTTTTCAGACCTACATGTTTACATAGGCATCTTCTGCGATTTAAAAAGACGATGTAGAGACACATTACATTTTTTGCTCCTCCGTGTCAGGAACGGGACCATCATCTATTCATTTCATAGATCCATATTCAAGGCAGACTTGTAGGACAGTCTCTGCTGTCATCCATCCACCCACCCATCCATCCATTCACTCATTCATTGACGAACATGCCAAGCACCATACTAGGTGTTACAGATCCAATGACACAGTTCTTACCCTTAAGGGGCTCAAAAGCCAACAAAGGGAGATGAGATGAAATCAATAATAACAGTGTCATGGGAAGAGCCTGCAATCTGGGTAGGCACGGGCTATGGGAGCCCACAGGAGAGGCCGCTCATGAGGGAGGAGGGGAAGTCAGAGAAAGAGGAAGACCCCTGCTGAGTACTGAACGATGCCAGTGAATTCGCCAGGATAAGGGGAGGTATTCCGGCACGGCAGAGAAAAACTGCATACCCAAGAGAATGGAAACTATATGTCCATGCAAAAGCTTGTACACAAATGTTCAGAGCAGCATTATCTATAATGGCCCCAAAGTGGAAACAACCCAAATGCCCATCACCTGATGAATGCATAAATAAGTAGGGTATTTCCATACAATGGAATATTATTTGACCATAAAATGGAATGAATCACTGACACATGCTACAACACGGAGGAACCTTGAAGACATGCTGCTAAATGAAAGAAGCCAGACACGAAAGGGACAAATGTTGTATGATTCCATTTACAGGAAATGTCTAGAATAAACAAATCTATAAAGCAAGCAAGCGGATTTGTGGTTGCCCAGGGCTGGGGAGGAATGTAAGCAATTGGGGACTAAATGCTAATGGGTACGAGGCTTCTGTTGGGGAACTGAAAATGCTCTAAAATTGATTGCGGGGATGGCTGCACAACTCTGGAAATATAATAAACACCACTGACTTGTGCTTGGGCTTCTCCACAACATGGCAGCCTCACGGTAGATGGATTCTGACCTGGTATCTTAGAGCTCCGAAGGCAAGTGTCTCGGAGGGTCAGATGGAAGCTGCTTTGCCTCTTTTGACCCAGCTTCAGAAACCACTTTGGTTCAAAGCAGATCACAAGCCAGCCCAGATTTAAGGGGAGTGGAATTAGACGCTACCCCATGGGGGAGTGGCAAGGTTCTAGAATAGCAAATGGGAGAGAAGATATTGTTGTGGCCATCTTTGGATTATGCAGTCTAACACAGAATTTCAGAAAGTGTTCAGGGCTCTAAAGGTAACACACAAGGATAATGTAAAAGGATGTGAAGTCTATCAGGAGGAGGAGAGGAAGAGGGAGAGGAGGAGAGGGAGGGAGTACAGGAAGGGGATGAAGAGAGGAGGGGAGGAAGGGAGAAGAAACAGGACACAGAGGAAGGACATACCATGACTAGGTCAGGGAGCTAAATGAGCCTCAAGCAAAGACTGGGCCCTGGGGCCAGGGGGAGATGAGGTTGGAGAGTCAGCAGAGGAGATAAACACAATTCGTACATTACTCTAAAGCAGGTGGTGGGAAAACTGCCATGTGCGTGATACAAACCACATGGTGTAGGAGAGAGATGACTTTATGACCTTCAAGTGGACAAAAGTCCGGGATATTGACTTGTATGAACTGCACCAACAGCCTCCCTTGGCCTCTGGCCTCCTCCAGGGTCTGGTTCACAGAAGGCGGCAATGGCATGGCGAGACAGGGCCACAGGTCGGCCGGAGTACCTGCCAGGAAGCTCTCTGGCGCAGCTCCAAGCCCCTCTCCAGGCTCTGGGTCCTGTCCCCTCGCCTCGCCTTTAGGCCCGGGGCGGGGGGCTGCCAACCTGGGAGTGAGGCTGCAGGATCCCTCACTGATTTCCTAAACCCTGCGCACACTTTGCCATCGAACCTTTACTAAGTTCTCCTCTGATTACTAAGTTTGGAGGTGCTCTCTGCCTCTTACTTGGACCCTGACCGATAGATACATACAACTGCATCCATAATCACAGGGACCCCACAATCGACCTTAGCTGCTGGTCACAAGGATCTGAATCAGCAACTTCAAACCTTTTGCTTTTGACCTGCTCAGGTGGAGGGAGAAGACCCCTGCAGCCCGCCAACCACCAACACCCACCCCGTTCCCCTCCTGTCCCATCAGGACACAAGCGAAGAAGGCATTCTGCTTTACTGTGTAGCTGCTAGATGTTTTCACAGAGTACTGACTCAGAGTCACCGTCAACTCAACTGAGAAGCACACTCAATTAGTTCATGGAAACCAGCTTCTGTAACCCCTAAAAATCTCACTTTGTTGGTGTCTAGTCATACTGACCTATAGAGTCAAAGTCAGTGGAACCCTGCAGCATTAGCCTGAGGTGATTATGTGCCTTAAGCATGGGTACAAAAAAGGAACGATGGAGGGCGAGAAAGAAACCACGTTTATTAAGCACCTACTGTGTGCTATGGAGTGTGCTGACTTCGTGCTAAGCATTGTTCTCTGCACAAGATAAAGCTCAGTGCCTGCCCTCAACTGGCCTCCAGTCTTACTGGGGAAGACATGAAATGCCAGAGGCCAGGACTGTAAAAGACCATTGTCTGCAGACAACGAGTGTGCAGACACATTGGTCTGGGTGTGTTTAGAGCCCAGAAGTCGATATGCGGTTACACTCACCAGGAAAGCTTCAGAGAGGAAGCAGGATTTGAACTGGGCCTTGAAGATACACAGACAATTTTTTTTTTAATTAAATTGTTTGTTTGTTTATTTAATTTTATTTATTTATTTTTGGCTGTGTTGGCTCTTCGTTTCTGTGCGTGGGCTTTCTCTAGTTGCGGCGAGCGGGGGCCACTCTTCATCGCAGTTCGTGGGCCTCTCACTGTCACGGCCTCTCTTGTTGCGGAGCACAAGCTCCAGACGCGCAGGCTCAGTAGCTGTGGCTCACGGGCCTAGTTGCTCCGCGGCATGTGGGATCTTCCCGGACCAGGGCTCGAACCCGTGTCCCCTGCATTGGCAGGCAGATTCTCAACCACTGCGCCACCAGGGAAGCCCCAGACAATGTTTTTGCCATATTTGGAAGAAGGCAGGATCGTTTAGGTGGGGAAAGGCCCTAAGCAAGGCGCAAGGGCAGTGACAAGTACGGCTCAAACAGGGGACCCTGACGAGCAGGGAACTGCATCTGAAAGTTGTGACAATTGAGGCTGTGTCGATACCTGAGTTGAATGGAGATGATGAAGGGAAAATAACAGTGGCATCAGTCAAGAAACTGTATTGTTTCCTTGCAAAACTAGGACCGGCAACTGATTTTCACTTTCCCTACCTGTAAATCATTGAGCCTATAATGAGTCTTTCTAAGGGTTTCCCAGGGCTGCTAAATGGACAAACTCCTGTGCCCGTTTGTGTACTGATTACCGGTTGGCGTCCACAGTGAAGGATGAACGTTAGAAGCACACCTCTGCATGGCATCAACCAGCCAGTGGACACCATGACAGCACGCTCCACAATCAGAGGCTGGGCCTATGTACACTTCTGGAGGATTTGTTTGTTTGTTTTTTAGTTAGCATTTTTTTCACTTCAGGATACGTTATGTCAGTAAGTATAACTCATTTTTGTTTGTTTCTTCTGGGGGACTTTACATTGGACACCCTCCAATAGCCCACAGGAGCAGTCAGATAAATGTGCGCAAGGATGTTCCCTCCAGCTTTATTTGTAATAAATTTGGAATTTATTACAAATCTGTAGTTTGGAAACAACCCATGTGTTTATTGACAGGAGACTGGATTAACAAATTAAGCCACCTGCCTATTAGAAAGAGGTAAATCTAAATGTAGTGAGACAGAAAGATGGCTATGATTTTTAATTGAAAAGAGCAAATGCCCCAGATTTTTTTCCTTTAATGAATATGTGTGTGTGCATACACAGATAGCTATATCTATCTATATATCCATATAAAAAGTATGGCAGGGACTTCCCTGGTGGTGCAGTGGTTGGGAGTCCGCCTGCCGGTGCGGGGGACGTGGGTTCAAGCCCTGGACCGGGAAGATCCCACATGCCGTGGAGCGGCTAAGCCCGTGTGCCACAACTACTGAGGCTGTGTGCCACAATTGCTGAAGCCCATGTGCCTACAGCCTGTGCTCCACAGCAAGGGAGGCCACCGCAGTGAGGAGCCCACGCACTGCAGCGAACTAGAGAAAGCCTGTGCACAGCAAAGAAGACTCAATGCAGCCATAAATAAATAAATAAAAAAAAAAAAAAAAAAAAAAAAGTATGGCAGAGAAGCAAAATAGTATAATGGTTAAGAGCCCAGACTCTGGAGCTCGACACCTGAGTTGGAATCCTGATTCAGACACTTAAAAAGCTGTGTGACCTTGGGCCAGTTATTAACCTCTCTGGGTCTCAGTTTCCTTAGAAGTCCAGCACATAGTAAGCTCTGCACTTGTTATTTATTGTTATTTTTGTTATATACTCCAGACGGAAAGTTACCCCAGGGGAGTGGCTTTGGGGGTGGAGTAAAAGAACAACTACAGCGCTCTACTTTATACACTTTACTTCTGTATTGTTTATGTTATTTTTTTCTTTTCTTTTTTTTGAAAGGAGTAAGGAGTCATTGTACAATTTCAAACTAGTTTAAAAACATAAAGTCCACAGCTCCCTATGAACCACTTGAACTGCCCCTGGGATGTTTTTCCTCAAACTTGGCTCATAAAGCACTTTCTCAAATGCTGACTCACAACCAAAGCTCACAACTGAAGAGATTCATGAAATGCCTGTTCTTAAATGTCCCTATTTCCACCTTGCGCCCACAGAGTGGAGGGGCGGGGGACAAAGGGGGAGAAGCCTCAAGAGACCGGCTGCCTGGGCTGGGGCGCTGCAGGTGGAGAGCTGTGAGCTGTGAATCCCGCTGCAGCGTTACAGCAGGAGCCGCACCCCCTTTTCCCTACATCTGAGAAGAGTTAGGACTCTTGGGTTCCCTCCTAAGAGGTCCCAATTTTTAATTGAAAAAAATATCTTTTTTGCTCTTGCCGTTTGCATATGTGATAAGTTAGAAGTTCAAAGCAGAGAAGGATATAGAAATAAAAGGAAAGCCACCTTCACTCCACTCCTAAGCCTCCCAAAATACTTTCTGTGCATTTACACACACCTTGTATCTTCCCTTGACCCACCATTTCATCCTCAGGGCTCAGCACCATGCCCTGCACAGAGCAGGTGTTCAATTCAACCTGTTGAGTGACAGTGGCTAAGTGAGCACGTGAATAATGGTGGTAACTTCCCCACTCTTCCATCTTTGTTTTTTTTTAATTAATTTTTATTGGAGTATAGTTGATTTACAATGTCGTGTTAGTTTCACAGCAAAGTGAATCCGTTACACATGTACATATATCCACTCTTTTTTATTCTATTCCCATATAGGTCACTACAGAGTATTGAGTAGAGTTTCCTGTGCTAGACAGTAGGTTCTTATTACCCACTCTTCCATCTTTGGTTTCAGCGGGTTGATTTTGACCATGGAGTTCAAATGGTACCAGTGGTCGGTCCTGATGTCTAAGAATCATGGGTACAAAGCTCTCCATGTGGAATCCTCCTAAAGGGAAGATGCTCTGGTCCATGTTAGCATTTAAATCTCTGTCCATGTAGCTCATGCTGGCCAGTTAGGACACTGGGCTCTGAGGAGACGGTGGCTGAGGGGACTAAAAGAGCAGAAGGCTAGGTGTGGGGTGTATGAGAAAGGAAGAGGCCATTGGCAGCTCCTGGAAGATGTGCTTCCTTCTCTCTGCCTATCTATCTATTGCCCCTGTTAACTGGGAATAGTTATCAATGCTATCAGTGAAGAGTTATTGATTATATGAAGTCTGTGGAGACAGCCCAGAGACCTCAGAACTCTGCCCACTATGAAGTTCTGGCAGGTGGGCCTTGAATGCCAAACTAACTTGATGTCCAAAAGAATAAGCACTGAGAAGTTGGGGGTAGCACAGCACACAATCGACACCAAACCAAATGGACAGACCCTTCTTAAAGCAATCTCGCCTTATGTATCACATGTTACAACACACATATTTTTTCACCCAACAAGTTCACCTCTAGGAACTTCAGTTTTTTGGGGCTTTTTTTTGGTTTTTTGGGGGTTTTTTTGCGGTACGCGGGACTCTCACTGATGTGGCCTCTCCCGCCACGGAGCACAGGCTCCGGACGCGCAGGCCCAGCGGCCATGGCTCACGGGCCCACCCGCTCCGCGGCATGTGGGATCTTCCCGGACCGGAGCATGAACCCGCGTCCCCTGCATTGGCAGGCGGACTCTCAACCACTGTGCCACCAGGGAAGCCCGGAACTTCAGTTTTTTGTGGTTTTTTTTTGCAAAGTTGTCCAAACAAGAATGTTCACTAAACCTCACTTACGAACTATCAGAAAATGGGGAACAGCGTAAATATCCCTGGGGATGTGACCAAATAAGGAAATCGTGGTCCATCCAAGCAACGGAACACCATGCAGCCATAAAAAAAGATGATGAAAACCTCTGCTGATGTGGGAACATCTCAGCAACCTATTTTTATCGGGGAAGAAACAGATTACAAAAGAGCATGAACAGTATGATCTCATTTACTTAAAATAGCATACAAGTGTGGGTGTGTCTACGCATCAAGGGAAGTCTGGCAGGGTGGTCTCCAAAACCAGAGGTCATAAACTTAAATGCATTGGCCCCAGTAACATGTGCCCAGGAGGGGCCAGGGTCACTGAAGAGTTTGTGTCCCATCTAAAGAGGTTTCTGCCACTCATCTCCAGCTTTTTGCTGCCACATGGGACTTGGTATTGTTAGATCTTTCTTTTTCTTTCCAGTTTTTTCAATACAAACTGGAAACCTGGACTTCAATATGAAAGTGCCTACTTTTTTTTTTTTTTTGCGGTACGTGGGACTCTCACTGTTGTGGCCTCTCCCGTTGCGGAGCACAGGCTCCGGACGCGCAGGCCCAGTGGCCATGGCTCACGGGCCCAGCCGCTCCGCGGCATGTGGGATCCTCCCGGACAGGGGCACGAACCCGCGTCCCCTGCATCGGCAGGCGGACTCTCAACCACTGCGCCACCAGGGGAGCCCAAAGTGCCTGATTTTTAAGCATGTGGCAGAAGACATGCAAGTCAAATAAAGCTAAAAGGCAGGCCAATTACAGCCAGGAAACTACCAGGTTTCGACTTCTGCCTAGACGCTAAGACATTCTTCGACAGAGACAGCTGGCACGTAAGCCCACCTCATTTTCACCTTCAGAAGCCATCTCTGTGCCTTGGTTTCCCCATCTATAAGGTGAGGGAGTTGCGTTAGGTGGTTTCTAAAGTCCTGTCTATTTCTGGCTGTGTTTTTAGAACAGTGATCTCTTTGGGTCATAGATCTTTTGAGATCAAAGCAATGATTTCTCTCTGAAGTCGGGGGGCGGGGGCGGCGAACAGAGGAGTATGAAGTCAGCCAATTTTATGTCTCATTTCTGGGGGGGGTGTCCCCAATTCCCTGAGCCTCTCTAAATTCATTCATTCATTTACTCATTCATCCATCCACTCATTCAGTAGTTAGTGAATGCCTATTCTGCACTGGTCACCATGCCAGGTGCTGGGATACAGTGATGGACAAAAAGCCAGGACTGGGGCCCTCACGGGACCTGGAGGCTAGTGTCCCCCAGGTTGGGGAGTCCTGTCCTGGAGGTTCCCCCAGCCCCGGCGCAGTGACTTAAGAAGGCTGTTGGTGATCCACAGAGTTGGGGGCGGGGGCAGGATTAGCAACTGCTTTGTACAAAAAGCTCAGAAAAGTCCCCTAAGAGTTCCCACCATACTCTGAATATGGGCCCGCGGACTGAAATTTACACCAAATAAGAATAACACATATCCTGCACTATCATTTACCCTTTTCTGAACAGCAGTGATATGCCTTATACTGCTCAGAAGGTAGAGGGACATGCCTAAGGTCACATAACTGGGAAATGGCCGATCAGGACCAGATCTGAAAGTCAGCCTGACTCCAAAGTTCATGTCACCGTCCATCAAGCTGTCCTCCCTCGGCATAAAATCCAGGTGAATTAGAGAAACAGTTTCCAGCAGTTAAATTTTCCGAGTCAAGAATGAGGCCCCATGGTGCGCCAACAGGCTGAAACATTATAAATCTGGGCTGTCTTTGAAAACGCCACCTCTTCTTAAATCTATCCCGTGGCCCTCGATACATTCCCACCCTCTGAAGACCCCTCCAAACTCACTTTGTCTACGTTTCCCCACCATCAATATGTTAGCATCCTACAGTATTTATTAAGTGCCATGCACCAGATCCAAGTACAGCCAGGCAGGCAGAGAAGCTCTTCAAACTCTTAGTGACACTGCTATGACCTGCAGCCTTTCCCTGGAGTTGGAATGGGCATGTCAGCAGTCACCTCACTCACGCACTCCAACAACGGCTACAGATGCGGTCCGTGAAGGATATTCCATAAAAAGATAACACAGATTTAGCTGGGGATGGTAACAGCCTGCTCCACAGCCAAGCCAATGACCACATTATGGATAGTGGCCAGGGACGTAAATGAGAAAAGGGAACTAGCAGCGGAGTTTATTTAGAAACTACAAGATTTTGTACTCTTTTAGACGACCTTTAGAATAAAAGAATGTTTACCTACACTTTTGATATCAAAGTTCCACTTGTGGGCATTCTTCAGAAAATCATCTGTGGTGTACCCAAAGAGTTACACCCAAGGATGTTCTGCATCACACTGGAAACTGTCTAAATGTCCAATAATAGCTGCACGAGGAGGTAAATGGTGGAGGGGTCAAACAGAAATACTAAGCAACCTCTAAGAAGCGTGTTGTAGGGCTTCCCTGGTGGCGCAGTGGTTGAGAGTCCGCCTGCCGATGCAGGGGTCATGGGTTCGTGCCCCGGTCCGGGAAGATCCCACATGCCTGGAGCGGCTGGGCCCGTGAGCCTGTGCTCTGCAACGGGAGAGGCCACAACAGTGAGAGGCCCGCATACCGCCAAAAAAAAAAAAGCGTGTCGTAGAAAATATTATAAAGCATGGAGAAACGTCCATGATATAATGACAAAGTCAAATTACAGAGAATGCATTTAGAGGGATTCTATTTGTTAAAGTACCTCTCAGTGCATTTTTTTTTTAAATGGAAAGAAACCTCTCAAAATGTTAACAATGGGTAGTGAGATAAAAACAATCGATTAAATCTTTCTTTTTTTCAGTATTTTCCAAGTATTTGATAACGTGCTTGTAATATTTTTCGTAATCGAGAAAAAGCTATTTTTTTCTTAAAAAAAGGAATATTACATAAAGTTTCCCAAAACAATTTAATTCCATCTTGCCCAAGTCCATGGCCTGTGGGGCAAAAGTTCAAAGATGGCAACACTCTGTGGGGCAGCCAATTTTCTCTCCACAGGGCAGGGAAAGGAGCTTTCTCTCTTCCTGGGTATCCAGCAGTACTGAAAGGACACATCTCACTGATGTGGCCTAAAACAGAGATCCCTCACCCAACTGCAGGGGCACCAGTTTAAAGCAGGAAGGAGGGTGGGGAGGCAATACGGAATTGAATGGAAATCCAGCCAGTATCCACAACCTTCTGAGGGCACTGTGGGCTGGGCAGAGCTGGCACAGGGGCCAGAATCTCTCAGACCTTGGTGGGAGGTCTCCTCCAGTGAGAGTAGGCTAGGGTGGGGGTCAGAGCCGGGGTCTCCCGCCCCTGAGGTCTAGGAGCATCTGAGGCCAGGTTCTGGGACTTACTCATCTCTGCATCCCTGCATCCTGGTGCCTAGCCCTGAGCTGGTGCTCACTTCATATTTGCAAATGCATGAGAATGGGTAGTTCACTGCATCACATCTAATTCTCCTCTTATAAAGCACCTCTTCATGTACTGTCAGCACTTGTGAATCCCTTGACAACAAAACTCAACGTCCCTACCATGGCCTGATCTGGCCCCTGCCTGCCCTCTGTCTTCCTCTCCCCCAAGTTCATGTGGTCTTAGCCCACTGCTCGTTTTCCTCCTCCTCAAGCACACGGTGCAAAGTCTCACCTCCCCAGAACACCTTTCTTCCAGGTACTCACGTGGTTGGCTCCTTTTCGTCACTCACAGCATTGGTTCCTTGGTACCTCCTCAAAGTGACCATCTCCAACCAGTGCAGGTAAGGAGCGCCCCAGGCTCTCGCTATGAAAGGCAGACCTCGGAGATGTTTGCATATTTTACAAATCGAAGGTTTGTGGCAACCCTGTGTGGAGCAAGTCTATTGATGCCATCTTTCTTTCCAACAGCATTTGCTCACTTCGTGTCTCTGTGTCACATCTGGATAATTCTCGCAATATTTCAAATCTTTCATCATTATTAATTTGTTACAGTGATCTGTGATATTTGATGTGATTGTTGCAAAAAGATTATGACTTATGGAAGGTTTAGGTGATGGTTAGCATTTTTTAGCAATAAAGTATTTTTTAATGGAGGTGTGTACATCGTTTTTAAAGACGTAATACTACTGCACACTTAACAGACTACAGTATCATGTAGACATAACTTTTATATGCACTGGGAAGCCAAAACATTGTGACTCGCCGTATTGCAGTGGTCTGAACCAAACCCACAATGTCTCCGAGGTATGCCTGTACGTTATCTTCGTGTGTTACCTTCAGGGCTCTGGAACACTTTCCGAAATTCTGTGTTAGACTGCATAATCCAAAGATGGCCACAACGATATCTTCTCTCCCATTTGCTATTCTAGAACCTTGCCACTCCCCCATGGGGTAGCGTCTAATTCCACTCCCCTTAAATCTGGGCTGGCTTGTGATCTGCTTTGAACCAAAGTGATTTCTGAAGCTGGGTCAAAAGAGGCAAAGCAGCTTCCATCTGACCCTCCGAGACACTTGCCTTCGGAGCTCTAAGATACCAGGTCAGAATCCATCTACTGTGAGGCTGCCATGCTGTGGGGAAGCCCAAGCCACAAGAGGAGACTGAGTGTAGATGCTCTGACTGGCAGTCCCAGCTGGCACCCAGCATCAACAGCCAGGCCTATAAATGAAGATCCCATCACCATGACTCCAGCCCCCAGTCAGCCTGGAACTGAGACAAGTCACCCCTGCTATGCTTTGTCTGAATTTCTAACCCACAGAATGTATGAGCCTAATTGAATAGTTGTTTTAAGCCACTAAGTTTTGGAGTAATTGGTTACACAGCAGCTGTAACCAGAACAATCTTTACTGATTTATCATCTGTCTCTTCCCACTAAAATGTAGGCTCCATGAGAGCAGGGGCTTCTATGTCTTGGTCCTTCCTGTGTCCACCATGCCCTGCACACAGTAGGAACTCAATAATTAATAGGAGAAAAAGTGAAAGAAGCCGAATTTAGGAAACACTGATGCTCATCGTGCACAGTTTCTGAATGATTCATGTATTCATCATAGTTATTTTGTACCTACTATGTGACAAGCTAAGCTGCCGTGGGCTAGGGACAGTGTGGGGGCAGCTCACCGTTACCATGAAATCCTGTCACACACAGTGATGACCAGAAGGGCGACAGAAGCCCCCACTCCACTCCTCCCACCCCCAATGTAGGTCTGAAAAGCTGACTTTTCAAAACCCAGAGGTGTGGTTGCCAAATCCACCCAGCCCGTATCTGCGGGTGTATTTAATTATTCCCGGGTGGGGCTGTTTTTACATCCACAGCTCAGTCACTTGAGTCCTGGCCTCTCAGGAGGCAAGAGAGTGACTCCAGACAGCGACCATGTGGCAGGAAGGCTGCCACCGTCCTGCACATCTGGCCGCTTCCCGGGGGGGGGCAGCGGCAGGGGTTTCCTCCCCAACAGCTGTCTCCTCCTCCGCTCACTCCTTTCCTTCCTTGCCTAGGCTTTCAAGCTCTAAAAGTAATCCTGGCAGGGGTGCAGCAGTCTGGGAGGGAGGCCTGAGGGATGCGCCTCCAGGTTTAACCACTTAATCCCCAAAATACCTGCCAAGAACCAGTTAGCATGTCTGGTGGGCAGGCCAGACCGTCATTAATTCATTAAAGCAGGCTCCTGCTGGCCCATTATCTTCCTTGCTGCTGACTACGTCGCCTCTTGGGTGCACAGAGTACCCCTTTCTCCCCTCTCCTTAGTCCTAAGTGACACTTCTCCCTCCCACGCTTCCACCAGCCAGCGCTCACCATAAAGCATCTTTTGTTCCCTCTCCTGTATCTTGGAGCAGTGACTGGTTAAATCACACTCATTCTCCGCCAGGCCTCCCCAGCCTCCAAGGAGCCTTCCCCCGAGGCTCCCTCAGAAAGGGAATCTCTCTAGTGCAGGAATTCGAGGCTCACCACCCCTTCTGCTTGCCTCCCTGGTATCATCTCCTCCCCTGCATCCCTCAAGTCATCCAACGGGCTGTGTGCTGCAGGCCTTCAAAGGCAGAAGCTCCAATGCCAGTTCTGACTTTGCCATTGATCGATCCTTTGGGACAACTCAGGTGGACTCTCTCTGCCTCAGTTTCCCCTTTGAATGGCATTAACCATTTCATAGCATCCTCTGACAACTGAACTAAGTGCCAGGCACTGCACTGGGCACGTGAAATAGATGCTCTCCTGTCAACCTCCCAACAGTCCTGATAGAGATACAGCTCCGGTTTACAGATAAAGGCTCAGAGAGGTTACAGTTCTTACCCAAAGTCACACTGCCAGAAAGTTCTTGGGCTGGGACTTAAATCCAGTTTCATCTGATCCCTAAACCCATGCTCTTAACCCCTATACTATCCTGGCCCATGTGGCCTTGATTCCCCAAAATGGCAAGTAAGAATGGTGTGGAATCACCAGAAATGACAATGGCAAAGTGTTGTCTGCTTTCGGAAAGAAAGATATTAAATGCACAATCATAGCCGTGATAGCTCACATTTATATTCACTTCTTATGTGCCAGGCAGTGTTCTAGAGCTCTCTGTAAATGACTTCATTTTACCCTCTTGACAACAGCTGTGCATTCAAGTACTATTATTGTCCCCATTTTACATATGGGAAAACTGAGTCTCAAAGGGGAGGTTGGATTTTTGTTTGTTTGTTTAATGATGACTTCTAAGAAAACTGTTGCTGGCTCACAGTAGAGGCTCAAAACAAGCTTGTTGAAACTGCTGTCATGCATATAGCTAAGCTCACCTTTAACCTAAGAGAATGGTCTGCTCTAGATGGCTGATTCAGGCCTCCCTGAAACCAATAAGGCACCCTGTGAGCATTCCCATTTCTCTTCTGGGGTAGGAAATGTGGAGAGGACCACACACAACTCAACAAACTGTCTTTCTCCAGGGGATTTCCTTTCACGTCTTGCTAACTTATGGAAGGCTGGGGAAAGATGGGTTTCCCCCGGTTAAGCCAAAAGCACAAGAAAGCCCCGAGATGGAGGTAGCAGCGAGAGAAGCCAAGTCCTTGTGATAGGGGCCGAGCCTGGGAGACCCAGCAAGGCGAACCCCGGGATGGTAGTGGTATACGTTCTGTTTAATACCATTCTACCGGCGATCCGAGGGAGTGAGGTGCAGCGCGGCAGGAAAGCCGTGCCGGGCATCCTGGGGTCAGGGCACCCGAGGCGGGAGGACCCTAGAGGGTGTGCCTGCTGGGGACGCCCGGACGGGACACAGCAGGATGGAGGAGAACCCAGGGGTATGCTGAGGAGGTGGCCTGGAGTCGGGACGTAGCACGGGGCTCTGGGGCAGAAGCAGAGTCAGGAAGGGGAAATAAACTCTGCGACGACAATTATCCGCTGACGCCGCACCAGCGAAAACTCCTTCCCGTCCCCCTTCCTTGTCGCGTGGGTCCTTCCCCGCGCCCGAGCTCAGAGAGACGCGCTGCGTTCGCCCCGCGCGCCCTCGCGGAGGTTTCGGGCCACCTCCAAGGCGGCAGTCTCCTCCTGAGGGCCCCGGGAGCACCCCCGGCCCGACGCGCGCCAGTCGGGCTCTGGTGGGCGCTCTCCGCCCCCTAGGTGGGACGCCCAGCATCCTGCACCGTCTAGTCCCGGGAAGGCAGCGCCTCCCCGGCCTCGCCTGGTCTCCAAGACTGCAGGAAGCGGTGTCCTAGCCCTCCTCCCCATTTCTACTGGATTCCCCTCGCTTCCCATCTTTCTAATCCACGTTCCCACTATCTTGTTCTCCAGGAACTCTCTCTTTCTCCAGCTCCCCCGCCTTTCTTTCCTCGTCTCGCCGCCCGTTTTTTCTTTGCCTCCTTTCCCACCTTCATTCCGCCTTTCCCTAAATTAAACACTTTGAGCTTCGCGTCTCTTGCTTGGTTCCCTTTTTCTGCCCCACCTCCCCGTGCCCCATCCAAAATTCTGTTCCTGCCTCTAGGATTCGGCGGCCCCAGCCTGGGCTTCTGCGGTCGAGGGCAGCCCCGGGCCTCTCCTCCGGGAGGAGGGGAATCGGATGTGACCCCCGAGCCGGGCAGAGAGCGTCCCGAAGCGCGCACCTCTCTTCTCCAGCGCCCGGGCTGCGCCGGCCCACGAGACATCTGTCGCCCGCGCTCCCGGCTCACACCCCGCGCACCCCCGCATCTCCCCGGGCGCTGCCACCCCCCACGCTCCGGCTGCCGCCTCTCACTGCGGGCGCCGCGCCAGCTTCCCAGGGTGTTGGCGCACCGCGGGGCTCAGCCGCGACCCGAGAGCTCGGTTTCTGTGGGCCATGGCATCCCGAGGCTGGCTTTCTCACCTTCGACCTTCACCTTCCGGCCCTAGACCCACCTTTGGTGGGCTCGGCCAGATTCTCTCCACTCGCACTCACTGCAGCTCTCCTCTCTATTCCAGAATCTGAAAAGACGATTCTTACACGTTTGCTCCCCTAAAGCGCCTAGCACAGTGCCAGGCGCACAGCTGGTGCTCAGTAATTCCCCAATCCCAAGGGCCTAGCGCACAGTAGGTGCTCAGTACCTTTCTCCTACTGGTACCACACTAGCTCCATACTCACTCCCCACCCCCGCCGCGCAGTGCCTAGCATACTGCAGGCTCTCAAACACCTCCTCCCTCAACAAGGCCTAGCACCCAGATAGAGCTCAGCTGATGCTCTTTCATTAAGGCTTCCCCTTGGAGTTTCCCTGAGAGCCTCCGATCCCAGCTCACTTGGGGGCATCTCCTTCATCTCAGTTCCTCCGTTTGGTGAAGAGGAGGCCAAGTTCCTCAAACGGGACACCTCGCTGGAGGGGAGAAGAAGTTGCCAGAGCCGAGGAAAACTGCAAAGTTTTAGGTAGGGAGAAAGACGGAGCCGGCCAGAAACCAGGAAGGGGAGGAAGTCGCGAGAAGTGCTCGGGGCGCCGGGAGACGGGCAACAGAAACTGGAGAAGTGACACTTAAGGAGAAGGGGGTTTGGAGCGGCGGTGATGGAAACGGTGGCGACTCTGGAGTGGCAGGCGTCTGAAAGAGGACTGAGGGCTCGTCTTGAAACCGCGATAGATTATAATTCTTTGGCTTGGCCTTTAACTGTTCTCAGAGCAAGCCCAGTTTTTACTTGCACTGTGTGTTTGCTTGAGCCGCTGGTGGGGCTTACGGAGGCTAAAGTCCTCCCAAAGCCACCCCGATGGAGAGAGTGGCAAGATGCGCTTAAGGACTCGGAGAGAAGGGGCAGAAACGGTGGAGCCGGTACTTGGAAGGAGAGATGGGGACTGCCTAGGAGGGGGACCGAGATCCTTGCGGCGGAAGAAGGAGATGGGAAGAGAAGAACGCCAAACTTGAGGCTCTCCCGCTCCCAAGCCAGCCGCAAGTCTCCAGTCCCCAGACACCGCGCGCTGGCGCTCGCTCGCTAGCGTACCTGTTGCTCGCTCCGGCTTGGCAGAAGAAACCGAGAGGTAACTTTTAACCCTAGCGGCGCCGGCAGTGAGGGGGCGCGCGGGTTGGGAGAAAAGGAGCGCGGGGCGCTGGGACGCCTGAAGGCGACCGGCCGCTTGGGTCTCTGGCTTCAGGGGTCGCGGGAGACCCTCGCGGAGGCGTGGAGCGCCGGGGGAGGTTTTCTCCGTCTCTTTTTCCTGAATTCAGATCCAATTCCGATTTGGCGAGGGGGGCAGGCTTATTTGCCGTTTTGGATGAAGCCGATATCGAATTCGGCTGCATTATTGAAAAAATGTTCCGAAGCTATTGTTTGGTTTGGGGGAGGTGGGTCGATTCAAAATCTCATGAGAGGGCCGGATTCAACCCAACTTGCCTACTTTCAGGTCTGACTCCGCACCTGTAGGCTGCGGATATGAGCACACCCGACGCACAACCCCACCCCCATCTGAGATAGGCCTCCAGACCCTTAAACGCCCACAGCGCCGCTAGAAACCTTGATGGAGGCGGGGAGAGGATTAGGGGGTCGGCCCTTAGTCTCGGCTGTTCCCGGCACACCGCGCCTCCGCCCGAAAGACCCTCACAAGGGGTTTTCCAGAAGGAAACTTATTTTTGTCTGCTTCCTTTGTCAAGATTACTTTCCTACAGGGGTTAGTTTCTAGCAGTGATCCCGATTTAACGCGCAATGGCGACGCTAAGGGGTCGGCGGGGTCGGGGATGGGGGCCGCCGGCAGGGAATTCTAGCTCCTTTTTTTTTTTCCAATCCGAGAACTGCCCCTATGACCCTCCAGACTAGAAAATCTGGAACTGTCCATGCTGGTGAAGGTGCAGATGAGTGAAGGGACTCTCAGGATTCTTTGGAGGAGAATGAGACCTTCACCCATCTTGAATCCATGGGGATTCAGAAAACTGGGGGAGCCTGGAGGTGGCTCCAAGCCAGCCTTCTAGGTCCCGATTGAGGCAGCTCGGATCCTCTTCTTCCCACCGGCAGGGTGTTGCCAAGGCCTGAGGAGTCCTTTGGTCACTTGGGAAAGATTCTTCAAGACTATGAATTTAGTTTGGGTCTGGATTTATCATGGAGAGATTTCCCCTTGACCTGCAGCACAGTCAGGGCTCAGACCCCAGCTGTGCTCTGTGATCTTGGTGGTTCTTGAGATCCACCCAACCCCAATTCTCCTATTTAATAATGGTCAACACTTACTGAGTGCCTTCTGTGTAGGTTACTGGGCTAAGGCCCCTGTCTACACTGCCTAAAGTGAGTTTCCACGTTCTAGGGTGGTGAGAGTGTGCTGTTACTGTCCTGTTTTACAGATGGGGAAACAGGCACAGGGAGGTAAGGTCTCTTGCCGGGAGATCACAGAGTTAATGAGGAATAAACCTGGATCTAAATTAGGGCAGTCTGCCGCAGACTTTAAACTCTTAACCATGGTTTTATACTGCCCCCTGTAATCTGGGAATAATAATACCTCCCTCCTAGGATCGGGGCAGAGATTAAATGAGAGAAATGTCTGCCAAGCACCTGGCATGCAGCAGGCCCTGGATAAACCTTGGTTCCCTTTGCTTCTGGCCAGAAACCACTTCCCCATTCTCCTGGGACTCACCTCCTTAATCCCCCCTAGTCTTCGCAGAGGGGACCTGATCCATTGCCCAGGGTAGTGTTCCAAGAATGAAGATACAGTGTCTATTTAAAAAGCCCTTTGGATTTAAATTGAACAGTTCCCTCCCCCCCACCCCCATTTTAATCTGCACGCTTTTAACGGCTCACTTCATGGACATTAATTTTAATGGGACGATTATTACCCTGTTTGGAAGCCTGCCCCTCAAAATGCTGGGCTCGTGAGGTGCCGCTGGGTCGGGTCCCGGCAGCTTGGATGTTTTCTGTAGCGGAGAGAGTGCAGCTTTGGCCGTGGGCACTGGGGACGTGTCCTTCAGCAGAGGGAGAAGAGGGGGTGATGGAAAAGTGGGGGAGAAGAGGAGACCTCCTTCTCTCCCCCCAATGCTCTGCAGGTGACAGTCAGTCCCTAAACTGGCTCACCTTAGAGTGGGCCCACCAAGTTCCTCATTCACTAACTGGGGAACTTGGCCTTGAGATGAGGCTTTTTGGAGCCTCCATTTCCTCAACTGTAAGTTGGGAATAATAGTACCTACTTCAATAGTACCTACCTCATAAATAAGATCATACCAGGAAGCCCTGAGCACGGTGCCCAGCACACCCGTGAGCATTTAATAAATGTTGGCTACTGTTACTATTTTATAGTAGATCATGTGCTCGCTAAGCAGTGTGTTTTGAAGAATGTTGGAAGGCCCGCACCCTCAAATATATATGGTTCCCCTATTGTGAACCAGCGATTCTGTCACTGATGTTGAGTATTGTCTAGAAAAAGCAAATTCTTTGGGAGAGTGACATGTAACACTCTCCTAACGCTTTAGTAAAAATGCATTTTTGATTTTCACATTTAATAAACGCTTACACGGTGCTTACGCTGTGCCAGACACTGTTCTAAGTTCCTTAGATGTATCAACTCATTTAACGACCCTATGTAATAGGACAGGTGTGATTATTAGTCCTTTATTTTGGATGAGCAAACTGAGGCAGAGCATTTAAATAATTTTTTTAACATCTTTATTGGAGTATAATTGCTTTACAATGGTGTGTTATGCCCCAGAGTTCATGCTCTTTGGCATTATGTCACCACTGGGGACTTAGGAAGAGGGAGGGAGGGCGGCTGTTATGGGCTGAACTGCATCCCCCTAAAATTCCTGTGCTGAAGTCCTAAGCCCCAGGACCTCAGAATGTGACTGTATTTGGAGACAAGGCCTTTAAAGAGGTAATTAAGTTAAAATGAGGTCATTAGAGCTGGGCCCCAATCCAATATGACTGGTCTTCTTATAAGAAGAGGGAGAGACACCACGGGTACATGGCTATGTGCAAGCCAAGAAGAGAGGCCTCAGATAAAACCCACCCTGCTGACACCTTGATCTTGGACTTCTGGCCTTCAGAGCTGTGAGAAAATAACTTTTGATGTTTAGGCCCCCCAGTCTGTAGTGCTTTGTTGTGGCAGCCCTAATACAGAGGGAGTGAGAGGGGAAAAATGCCCTAAAAGGGAAGCTAGAAGCAGATATTCACCAGACTATGGCCACTTTTTTTTTCTTTTCTTTTTCCTCGCCATCCCCCATTATTTTTTCTCTTTTAGGTTGCTTTATTTGCTTTCAGGCCTTACTGATTCTGAAACTGTGCACCTCAGATTGGGACTTGAACCCACGTGCCAGGACTCAAACCCGGCCAAAACCCACGGTTTTCCAACTGAGATCACACACCTGGTTTCAGGACTTAATGAAGCTCATGTTCTTGATGTCTCACCGCAGAAAGAATTCAGTGAGAAACAAAGTGATAGGTAAGAAGTGGATTTATTTAGAGAGAAACACACTCCCCGGACAGAGTGTGGGCCATCTCAGAAGGTGAGAAAGGCCTATGGCCACTTTTACTGCCGAGCACTATTTTTCTAGGACTGTTCATCCGTTTCCCTTCCTCCTCCTTCGTGTCCTGTTGGAGATCTTTAAGGGAGGAGGAGTTTAAGGGGATTATTTTGAGAAATAGTTCATGAAATCCAGTTGATATTTTTATTCAGAGAAAACTTTCCATACCAATTGCAAGGATGTGCAGCCTCTCTCTTATAAAGAAATAAGATAGATTTTTCTAGTCCATGAAGACTTCCTATGGTACCCCAGTGCTTAAAACTGGGCTTAGCCCATGGCAAGTGTTCGGTAAATGTTTGTCAAAAGGAAGAAAGAAAGAAAGCAAGGAAGAAAGGAAGGGAAGAAGAAAGAAAGAGGGAGGGAAGAAAAGAAGGAAAGAATGAGTGAATGGCAAGCATCCTGATTTGTCTTTCCCACTTTCAGACGTGCATGGTGACGTACATAGAATTGTTATTATCAATAACATTAAAAAAATTTTTGCCGCAAATCATTCCTTTACCTCTACAGAAATCAAAACTCAAGTGTTTCTAGCAGGAAGTGTATGTGTATTGGGGGGGGTGGGTAGTATTTCTTTTCTTTAATTAAATCAATAATAACCTATCCTGGTGTTGGAGACCAACTGAGCTTTACCTTACGGTCTTTTAATTCATGTGGCTTCGTGAAGTGATAAATGAATGAACAGCTGTTGCCTCCTCCAAACAGCTGTGTTTCCTGAAGCCATGTATTAATGCCAGGGCCAGATTTGATGCCAGGTGTTAGCCTGGTGAACAACAGAGTTCTTGAATCTAAATCAGAGTTATAGCACAGTGGTTTGACACTCTGTGCCAGAGAAACCTGTCTTTGAACTCTAGCCCCATCATGCAATGTTGGGCCCTGCCTTGGGCATAATTTTCATCTCTCTGAGCCCCCACTTTCCCATCTGTAAAATGGGAATAATAAAACACCTACCTCACTGGGTTGTTGTGAGGATTAAAAGAAAGAATGTTATCAAGCGTTCAGCATAGTGCTTGGCACTCAGTAAATATGTGTTATGGCCCTTGTTGATGTATCAGGATTATTAAGCATCCACTTAAGAAACAGAACAGGGACCATGACCCAAACCCACTGGGAAAACAAGAGGATTAATATTTCAGTGAGTCCAATATTCAATTACATCACAGTTATTCCTAGGAAAGTCCCTTGCATTCAATAGAGCCAGAGCAGCACGGAGCTCATCTCTCATGTTTATCCTATTTAACCCTCTGATACCTGGAAAGATGGGGTAATTCCTCTAGGGCTCTCCTAATTATTCATTTGCTACTTCTCCCTTAAGGATATTTTTGTTGTAAGTAAAGAGAAAACAGCAGACGAATGTCCACAGCAGGAGAGAAAAGATTAACCAGCCCATAATTAGAGTCTCATCAATACTTTAAGTGTAAACGGTGAAGCTCACTTAAATAAAACCTAATTCCTTGATTACTGGAGTCAAAGGAGATAAGGCTGATTAAACTTGTACCCCCATGGGGCTTCCCTAGTGGTGCAGTAGTTAAGAATCTGCCTGCCAATGCAGGGGACATGGGCTCGAGCCCTGGTCCAGGAAGATCCCACATGCGGCACAGCAACTAAGTCCGTGTGCCACAACTGCTGAGCCTCCGCTCTAGAGCCCGCGAGCCACAACTACTGAAGCCCACATGCCTAGAACCTGTGCTCCGCAACAAAGAGAAGCCACCGCAATGAGAAGCCCGTGCACCGCAACGAAGAGTAGCCCCCGCTCGCCTCAACTAGAGAAAGCCCACACGCAGCAACGAAGACCCAATGCAGGCAAAAAACAAATAAAATATAAATTTAAACTTGTACTCGTGCTGTGAAAATTCAGACATATTGTCCTTTGCTCAGGCAATAATCACTTTATTGTAGGCAACTGAGCTTACTTTAAACAAGTGAATCACTAGACTTGAAATTATACTGATGAGAGGATAAATACTAGAGAACAATTTGGCAGACCTGGAAAAATTGGAAATTCACATGCCCTATGACCTGCTGATTGCATTTCTAGCTATTTACTCTAGATCGGTGGTCCTCAACTAAGGGCAGTTTTGCTCCCCAGGAGATATTTGGCAAAGTCTGGAGGTGTTTTCTGGTCGTCAAAACTGAAGGGTGCTACTAGCATCTAATGGGTAGAAACTTGGGATGCTACTTAACAGCCTACAATGCACAGACAGCAAAGAATTATTTAGCCCAAAACGTCAATAGTTCCAAGTGTGGGAAACCCTGTCCTAGATATAGCAGGTGGTATACATTTGGTAGAGGCTCAATCATAAGAGTTTTTACTATTTACTTGACAATGAGTCCAGAGCAGAAATTGGCAAACTATGGTATGTGAGCCAATCGGTCTGCTGCCTGTTTTTGTAATAATTTTATTGGAATACAGTCATGCTCATTCATTTACATATTATTTCTGGCTGCATTTCTGCTGCAACAGCAGAGTTGAATAGTTGCAACAGAAATCATATGGCCTGCAAATGGTAAAATATTCTTATCTTGCCCTTTACAGAAAATGTATGTCAACCCCTGGTGTGGAGGAAGACAAGCTCAGGGTTGGGTTTGTGGTACAATTATTTCATGAAGAATCAGGCTATGTCTTTGCTTCTGCTCCACAGTCCTCAGTATTTTGGTTTTGGTCCTCAGGCTTATTGCCTCATGGCTGCAAGATGGCTGCCACAGCTCCAGATATCACATGTGTACTGGGTTGAATAGTGTCCTCCAAAGTTTGTCTCCATCTGGAAGCTGTGAATGTGACCTTATTTGAAGATAGAGTCTTTGCACATATAAACAAGTTAAGACAAGGTCATACAGGATTAGGGTGTGTCCAAATCCAATGACTGATGTCCTCGTAAGAGGAGGAAAATTTGGACATAGACATAAACAGAGGGAAAATGACTAAGGTACAGAGCTGTCTGTCATGGGGACCACATCATAGTTCAACTTCTCCCTGTGCCCAGTCCTGCTTCTTTCTCCTCCCTTCCCTGGGTGGCAATCCCAAGGGTGTCCCTAACAAACCCCTGTATGCTAATCTCCATCTCAGATTGGCTTCCTGGGAAACCCTACAATAACCATGTTAAATCTTCCACCTTTGTTGAAATGAAAGTCCTGACACATAGTAAAGACAGCTATACTATGGATGGATGGCTGAACGGGTAAACAAAATGTGGTCTATCCATACAAAGAAATATTATTCAGCCTTGAAGAGGAAGGAAATTCTGATACATGCTGCAAAGTGAATGAGTCTTGAAAACATGCTAAGTGAAATAAGCCAGACCCAAAAGGACAAGTACTGTATGATTCCACTTATATGAGGTTTCAAGAGTAGTCAAACCCACAGAGGCAGACAGTAGAATGGTGGTTGCCAGGGGCTGGGGGGAGGGAAGATGGGTATTTAGTGTTTCATGGATACAGAGTTTCATTTGGGGATGATGAAAAAGTTCTGAAGATGCACGGTGGTCATGGTTACAACAGTGTGAATGTACTTAATGCCACTAAATTGTACACTTAAAAATGGTTAAGATGGGGGAATTCCCTGGCGGTCCAGTGGTTAAGACTCGGCACTCTCACTGCTGGGGCCTGAGGTCCCCAGTCAGGGAATTAAGATCCTGCAAGCCATGTGGCTCAGCCAAAAAAAAATGGTTAAGGTGGTAAATTTTATGTTATTTATATATATATATATATATATATTTTTTTTTTTTTTGCCTGTTTTGGGTCTTCGTTGCTGCGCGCAGGCTTTATCTACTTGCTGCGAGCTGGGGCTACTCTTCATTGAAGTGCGTGGGCTTCTCATTGTGGTGGCTTCTCTCGTTGTGGAGCATGGGCTCTAGGCGCCTGAACTTCAGTAGTTGCAGCATGCAGGCTCAGTAGTTGTGGCGCCCAGGCTTAGATGTTCCTCGGCATGTGGGATCTTCCCGGACCAGGGATCGAACCTGTGCCCCCTACAGTGGCAGGCGGATTCTTAAGCACTGCGCTACCAGGGAAGTCCCAATGTTATATATATTTTAGCACAGTAAAAAAAAAATCAAATCAACAGCAACAGAGCACCCTCATACAATCATGATTCCAAATCTAAAAACCTTTTATCGTTCTTAATCTTTTCCTTTGCTTATCCCCACGGCTTTTAGATCCATAGAATCTCAGATTTGGAAAGTCCCCAGAAATCATCTCAAAGTGTGTGTCCCTGGACCAGCAGCAATAGGATCATCTGAAAATTTATTGGCAGTGCAAATTCTCCAGCTTTAACCAGACCAGTCAGTCAGGCACTGTGGCGTAGGGTCCCAACCCCTGTGTTTCTGATGCTCGTTAAAGTGTGAAAACTGATGGCCTAGGTTATTTTTTATATTTTGCTGATGAGGAAAGTGGGAATGATAGAGGTCAGGTGACTTGCCCAAGATCACAGAGCTAGCTCCTGGATGTGTTAGAACAGCAGCCAATGTCTTTGGGCTTCTTTCCTCAACACTGCCTACCAGTTGTCCCCAGATTCCGTACTCGATGGAGTCAGGGATTGTAGTACATGTGTTAAGTTAATTCTCTTTCCTTTATGCCACCTGATGTTCCAGGAATGCTTATCCCCAACTGCAGCAGAAGAAAGTGAGCCCAACAGAGAAAAAGAGGGAGAGAGAAGGAGGAAGAAAGAGAGAGAGAAGGAGGAAGGTGGGGGAGGAAGGCGGGGGAGTAAGAGAGATCTGAAGCCTGAGTTTGCTTTACCCTTGAACTTCCCAGAGCAAAAATAGATTCTCTTTTTAGCTAAAGTCATTTTAAGTTGGGTTTCTGTTTCTGTCAACCTAAGAATCTTCCAGTATGATGAAAAGGAGTGGTAAGAGGGGATATCTTTGCCTTGTTCCTAATCTTAGTTGGAAAGCTTCTAGGTTCTCACCATTAAGTCTGAAGTTAGCTATAGGTTTTTTGGGTAGATATTCTTTATCAACTTGAGGAAGTTCCCCTCTTTTCTTATTTTACTGAGAGGTTTTATCATGAATGGGTGCTGGATTTTGTCAAATGCTTTTTCTGCATCTATTGACATAATCATTCGATTTTTCTTTTTTAGCCTGCTGATGTGATGAATTGCCTTAATTGATTTTTGAGTATTGAACCAGCCTTGCATAGCTGGGATAAATCCTACTTGGTCATTCTTTTGGGTTCCTGGATCCAGTTCTAACATTGGTGGGGAGGGTTCCAGACACCAGCAGCGTGTCCTGCGATTCAAATCAACTCTCATGCTCTCTACCTGGAGAGAGCATCAGAGTCTACAGGTTAAGGGTTCAGTCCTACAAAACTGCCCCCCACCTTAGTTTAGATGCCAGTCGAAAGCCTGGGTTGTTACCTGTACTTCTGACTCACTGGGCTTTAAATCAGAGGTTCCCACGACCTCCTCCTCAGGTTTGATTAATTTGCCAGAGTGGCTCACAGAACTCAGAAACATGTTACTGGTTTATTACGAAAGGATATAACTCAGGACCAGCCAGGTGGAAGAGATGCATAGGGCAAGGTATGAGGGGAGAGAGTGTGCCCTCTCCAGGCTCATCACTCTCCCCACATCTCCACATGTTCACCAATCCAGAAGCTCTCCAAACCCCATCCTTTTGGATTTTTATGGAGGCTCGGTTGCACGGTCATGATTGGTGAAATCATTGGCCATTGGTGATTGAATCAAATCTCCAGACCATCTCCCTAACCTAGAGGTCAGGGGGGTAGGACTGAAAGTTCCAACCCTCTAATCACATGGTTGGTTCAATGGGCAGCCAGCCCATCCTTAGGTGCCTTCCAAAAGTCACCTCATTAGCGTAACAAAAGGTAACTTGGCCATTCTCAAAACTTAGGAAATTCCAAAGGTTTCAGGAGCTGTGAGCCAGGAAACAAAGAGGAAAACCAAATACGTGTGAGAAATATATTTGGTCATCCGAATGACCAATTATATTGATATGTCTTTCTTAAAAGTCACAATATCACAGTCATGGTATGTAATCCTTTTTATTCATTGGTGGATTTGATTTGCTAATATTTTGCTGAGACTATTTTCATCTATGTTCATCTATCTTCATGAAAGATATTAGTCTGTAGTTTTCTGATAATGTCTTTGTCAGGGTACTAGGGTAATGCAGGCCTCATAGAATGAGTTAGGAAGTATTCCCTCTGCTTCTATCCTCTGAAATAGATTGTGGAGAATTTGTATAATTTATTCCTTAAATGCTTGATCGAAGTCACTAGTGAACCCATCTGGGCCTGGTGCTTTCTGTTTAGAAGGTTATTAACTACTGATTCCATTTCTTCAGTAGATGTAAGCCTATTCAGATCATCTATTTCTTCTTGTGTGGGTTCTCATCCAAGTTATCAAATTTGTGGGCATAGAGTTGTTTATAATATTCTTTTATTATCCTTTTAATGTCCATGGGATCTGTAGTGCTATCCCCCCTTTCATTTCTGATATTAGTAATTTACATCCATTTTCCTTTTTTCCCTTCTCCCATGTGGAGGCTGGAGCTGCTGGATTTGGACATTTCCCTTCCTCCAAGTCAGTTAGGTTCTGATAATACCCTAGCAGGTTACCCTGTGGTTAACTAGTTTCTCCTAAGGGCAGGCCTGGTTAAGAAGAACAGACTACTCTGGTGTATTTCAAAATGGTTCATTTCCTGTCTCCCTGCTGGAACTATGAGGGGACTTTTCTCTGATATTTACTGTGAGACCTTGGTGGAGCTTCTGGAGGAAAACCTCAGAAAAGTGTGGAGCCCCACTGTGACTGGATCCCCTGGAGCTTTTAACTCTCAGACTTGTGCACTCTGAACCTCGGGCAATTCATCAACTACAGCTCCGATTTTCCTTCCCCAGCACTGTTCTGCTTGTGAGCCTCTGCTTCAGTAAGATGGACTCCCTGTATTCACCTGTTTCACCAACCTTGGGGGCAGTGGTCTGCTCTGTCTTCACCTGTCTTATGGATCCGAGAAGAGTTGATGATTTTTCAGTCTGTTCAGCTTTTCACTTGTCGTTAGGACAGAGTGGAGACTTCAAAGCTTTTTACATGCAGAATCAGAAGTCAACCTAAGACTCTGAACTAATACAGAATCTAACCCAGCCTGGAGAAGGAAAAAGGAAAGGAAGGTTTCTTGGAGGAGGTGACCTCTAAAATGAAACCTGGTAGGAGTTAGGCAGATGCAGGTGAGAGGGGATAGGAGCATGATGGGGCGGAAAGCTCTAAGAGATTGAGATGATTAGAGCTTAGAGACTGAGGGACGGTGTTGAGAAATCAGACTACAGAGGTGAGCTAGAGACAGACTTCAGAAAGTCTTACGTGGCATTGACCTTGGAGAAATATTGTGAAAATGGACATTAAGATTCACAGCACTGACATGTCACCAAGGAACTCAGGCACATTTTAGACATTCTCGACTTCATTCTCACGACAGCTCCTGTGACGTCCATCTGCAAAGTGCTCTGAGGAAATTCTGAGTGGCTTAGGGCATTTTTCTGCTATTAAGTGCCCACATAAATTGCAACTTATTGGCTCAATTGTTTGATTTCCTATTTTTCTTTCCATTTGTGTGTCACATGTAATTAGAGTTCCAAAGTGCTCAGTGCACCGAAGTGCTCAGAGTGATTTTTCTATAAAACAGAGAGGAGAGGAGATGCATGTCTTCAGCAGATTGCAAAGTGGAATAGACCAAGCAACCCTTTCTATCTCCTATATGAGCACTCGTGTTGAGATTTATGACTTTCAGTGACATCCCTCACTTCTTTCTTAAAGGAGTGAATTCATCTTTCTCTTACGTTTTGTGTGTGTGTGTGTGTGTGTGTGTGTGTGTGTAGTTGTGCATATCTTTATTACTTACCGCCTCATCAGTGACACAAATATTTATTGAGCATCTACTATGTGTGGTCACAAACTTCAGAAACACCTTCTTCCTTCTCTTAGCGTCATCACCCATGGATTCATTCATTTCATCGTTCATTCATTCATCCAACCAACCAACCAACCAACTAACTAACAGTTGTCTAGCACATCCTAGGAACCAAGCCGAGAACACAAGGGTAAACAAGACAGAGATGGTCCCACCCTCAGGGAGGCTACATTCTAATGGAGGAGACACACAAACAAGTAAATAATAATGAAAACAAGGTAACTGTTAAGGTAAGGGTCAGTTTCAGTGATGGAGAAAATTGTGTGTGGGTGCATTACTTAGATGAGGCACTTAGGGATGGCTTGTCTGAGGAGGTCCCACGTAAGCCGAGAACTAAAGGGTGGATGGGGTCAGCTGCACTGAGGAATGACATGGGAAGAGTATTTTAGCACAACAGAAGTGTGTGCAAAGGCCCCCAAAGGTAGAAAACGTCTTGCTTCTTCAGACCACAGATAGGTTTGAATGGGAAGGTGTAAAATATACATTGGACCCTCATACACTGCTGGTGGGGATGTAAAATGACATAGCCAATTTGAAAAAATCATGTGGCAGTTCCTCAAATGATTCAGCATGATTAAAAATGATGTAATCCAGCAATTCCACTCTTCAGTATATACCCCAGAGAAATAAAAGCACAACTACATAAAAACCTGTACATGAATGTCCATAACAGTGTTATTCGTAAGAGCCAAAAGGTGGAAACAACCCAAATGCCCATCAGTGGATGAATGGATAATCAAAATGTGTTCCATTCATACAATGGAATGTTATTCAGCCATAAAAACGAATGAGTACTGACACGTGCTACAACATGAATGAACCTTTAAAACACTATGCTAAGTGAAAGAAGCCAGTCACATATGAGCATATATCATATTCCATTTCTATGAACTGTGCAGAATAGAGAAATCTATACAGAAAACAGAATTGTGGTTGCCCAGGAGAGGATTAGGGGTGATGGTTAAAGGGAGTGGGGTATTTTTTTTGGGTGGTGATGTTCTAAAATGTGGTGATGGTTACGTGTATCTGTGAATATTCTAAAAGCCATCAAATTGTGCACTTACTTTATTTTATTATTATTTTTTGGCCACGCCGCTCAGCTTGTGGGATCTTAGTTCCCTGATCAGGGACTGAACCTGGGCCCCATCAGTGAAAGCACCGAGTCCTAACCATTGGACCACCAGGGAATTCCCGAATTGTGCATTTTAAATGCGTGAATTGTACAGTATGTGAATTTTATCTCAATAAAGCTGTTTTTAAAAATGGATTGGTTATTTCAAGAACAGGTGAGGCACCTTGAGGTGTTTTCAACAGGGGAGTGTGCTGATCTGATTCACTTTTTCTTTTTCTTTTTTTTGGCCTCACTGCAGGGCATGGGGGATCTTAGTTCTCCAACCAGGTATCAAACCCACGCCCCCTGCATCGGAAGTATGGAGTCTTAAGCACTGGACCGCCAGGGAAGTCCATGATTCACTTTTTCAAAAGCGCTCTGTCGGTTTTTCTTCATTGCCAGGAGCCAGAGTGGAGGTAGGGAGACCAGTGAGGAGATACTACAGGTGTGATGATGATGCCTTGGACCTTGGGCTGTCAGATTTAACAGATAAAAACAAAGGGCACCTAGTTAAATTGGAATTTCAGATAAGCAAATAATTTTTTTTTAAATATAAGTATGTCCCACAGATTGCATAGGACATATTTATGCTAAAAATTTATTCTTTGCTTATCTGAAATTCAAATTTAACTGGGCATCAGTATTTTATCTGGCAACCCTACTTGGACCAGGATGGTGGCAGGGGAGGCGGAGAGAAGCAGACAGATTCAAGATATATTGTGAAGGTAGAATTGTCAGGACTTGCTGATGTGAGAAGAAGGGGAGAGGGACAACCAGCTTCTTGGCTGCAGTGTCAGGGCAGTGGCGTCATTTGCTGAGATAGGAAACACTTGGTCGGGGTTGCAGAGAAACAAGTTGGGAGGGAGGATTTGGAATTGAAGAAACGATGTCAGCGTTCCCGTCTTAACGGAGTCAGGGTCAAAGTCATGCTAACAAGGATCTGTTCCTGTGAACACAGACGGGGACGGCTCCAGGAAAAACCCAAGCTTGCCTTGGTGTGTTGCTTCTTAAGTAGGCAGGCAAGGAAATCAGCTCTTGGAGTCTCAGAGTCGAAGCAGGAGTGAGAGCCCCCAAACCATGGCCACCTCCATGAACAAAGCGTCTCTGATGAGCTCAGGTGGAGCTGAATTTTCAAGACAAATAAAAGGGACCCAGGATAGAACCCTGGGGAGAGTAACACCTATGGAGGGGGTGGTTTTGGAACCGGGCTGGGGAGATGAAAGGGGTGAGGGCTTCAATAAAAACGAGAGGAGACTGAGGAGAGAGAAACAGATATGGGGACTGGTGTCCATATGGGACAACCTCCTTTTAAGTGATTAAGTCTGTAACTGGCAGCTGACACTGAATTCCGTCTGTGCAACATTTTTAAAAATGGAATTATTGATGGGAGAATTCTCAAGAACAAGCAAATTGTTTCTTGCTATAGATAGTTTCTCTTTAAGACCAGAGTTGTTCCCCAAGGAATTTTATATTTTGCTATTTATGAAGGCATAAAACAGCAACAAAGGGCAATAATGCCTATATCAACGAATACATCAGGGTCATGTTGATATGCGAAATGACTGCTTGTAAAATTCTGATGTTTTTGTTAATGTTTCTAAACACTATACTTTGAAGTCACAATGATTTCTTTCTATTAGTTTCATGTTAGTCTCCTGGTGTCCTTCACTCATTAGTGGCCCCAAATGAGGTGTCTTTCCTCAATCCTGCTCACAAGAGCTAAAGAGGTATCTTAATGGTAAGTGGAAGGGAGCTTTGTCCTAATTGATGGGTTGCTCAAGAATGAACTACCGTTGGAGGCTACTGAATGCAATTTACACTTTTAATAAAAATCTTTATTCTTTAAAAATCAAAATTTGTTGCTAGTCATTAAAAATCAAGATACTGGGATTTGGAAGATTCCGATTAAGATCCAACGGCGGCTGGAGCAGAGTTTCGGTTTCCCCTCTAGATGGGCGTCCACACTCCATTTGCCGCTGTCCACACCTGCTCTACTTGCCTCATTTTGATTTCGTGGAGTCACCTGAAGGCATTTGACTCTGTGGTCACTGAAGGCCTTCTGTGGTAGGCCCAACAATGGCCCCCAAAGATAGCCAGGTCCTAATCTCTGGCACCTTGGAATGCCACCTTAGATGGCAAAAAGGGTTTTGCCGATGTGACTAAATTAAGGGTCTTGAGGGACTTCCCTGGCGGGCCAGTGGTTAAGACTCTTCGCTTCCACTGCAGGGGGCACAGGTTCCATCCCTGGTTGGGGAATTAGTAAATTAGGATCTTGAGATGGGGAGGAGCCTGGATTCCCCAGGTGGGCCTTATGTAATCACAGGAATCCTTACAAGAGGGAGGCAGAGGGAGATCTGAACACAGAGATGGAAGGCAGTGTGATGGCGGAAGGAAGACGCTACCCTGCCGGCTTTGAAGATGGAGCCACGAGCCAAGCAACGCAAGGAGTGCACGTTCTAGAAGCTGGAAAAGGTAAGAAAACAGATTCTCCTCTCAAGGGGCTGAGGAAGCAGGGCCCTGCCAGCACCTTGATTTCAGCCCCGTGCAATGGATCTTAGACGTCTGGCTTCTAGAACTGTAAAAGAATAATTGCATGTTGTTTTTGAGTCACTTAGTTTGTGTGTTATGAATTTTTTACAGCAGCCATGGAAACTGATAAACCCTCTTACCTTGTACATGAGAACATCTTTGCTCCTGTCTCCCACTGTAACTACTTTTTTGAGACCTCCCTGACTGCAGTGAAGAAGTTCTTGAACCCTTGTAGTCCAGCATATGAGTGGTCTGAGGAGGAGGTGTGAGGCAGGAGGTACTTGGGGAAGGGTGATGGCCATTTTTCAGCCATCTTTCTGGGGCTCGGGCAGAGCTGGGGTTTGGAGGGGAGCGTACAACGTCTCGACCATGGGCAGAGGAGGTGTGCAGGCATGGGAAGCACTAAGACCGACTTCCCAGAGCCTCCTTCCTATGACAGCCTTGCAGATGTTTTAGCCTGGTCCAGTATCCCTTCCCCCTTCTGCTGTTTTGGGGAACTCTGCTGCCTCACTTCATACGGTCCTGGAAATCCACCCCACTGTAGTCCCCGCTCCGTAGTCAGGGCCTGGAATGTGACCCAAACTAGGCCATTCCAGTGATCCTCTGGGATGGTGGTTCTCAAACTGGACTGCGTATCAGAGTCACCTGGAGGGACTGTTAAAGCACGGGTTGCTCGGGTTGCATCAGAGTATCTTATTCAGTAGTCTGGCCTGAGGGTTTGCATTCCTAAGGAGTCCCCAGGTGATGCTGGTCCAAGGGCCACACTCTGAGAGCTCCTGCTCTGGGATTTTGAATCCCAGAATGTGAGACAGGTGGTGAGTGTAACCAAAATGGATGGTTCAGGATTTCCTATAATGACATCTCTGAATCTGATCTGGTTCTGGGCATTCCAAGGGCCTAGGCATTCCTCTTTCCCTTTATTTCTCCGAGTTCCATTACTTTACGCTTGAGGTATCGAGATTTGATATCTGTTGCTTGTAACCAAAGATCTCTAATGGATTGGACTTGCAAGGAACACTCTTTTTTT
>NW_020174645.1:10568938-10633548 GCF_003031525.2 Neophocaena asiaeorientalis asiaeorientalis | reverse complement strand
TTTTTTTTTTTTTTTTTTTTTTTTTTTTTTTTTTTAGGAACACTCTTGATAGGGGAAAAGGTGGGGCTCATGGAACGCTAGACGTACAGAGGATAGGTTAGACATAATCTAACTGCCAAGACCGTATTAATGTGGATCATAACGATTATTCACAGAACGCCTGCTATGTGCCTTATGGATGCTAGCATATGGCGCATCTTATGGCATCTTACCAGCCTTACTCTGAAGGGAAGATATCTTTACCTTTATTGTTTTTTTAATAAATTTATTTATTTTACTTATTTACTTTTGGCTGCGTTGGGTCTTTGTTGCTGCGTGTGGTCTTTCTCCAGTTGCGGTGAGCAGGGGCTACTCTCCGTTGCGGTGCGCGGGCTTCTCATTGCGGTGCCTTTTCTTGTTGCAGAGCGCGGGCTCTAGGCGCGCGGGCTTCAGTAGTTGTGGCATGCGTGCTCAGTAGCTGTGGGTCGCGGGCTCTAGAGCGCAGGCTCAGTAGTTGTGGCACATTGGCTTAGTGGCTCCACAGCATGTGGGATCTCCCCGGACCAGGGCTCGAACCCATGTCCCCTGCATTGGCAGGAGGATTCTTAACCACTGCACCACCAGGGAAGCCCTTTACCTTTATTTTTCATTTGAGGATATGGAGGCCCAGGAATTTGCTATTTTATTGGCAAGATATAAAATCAACATGATATTCTTAGTGAATGGTAGGTAATACTGAGAAAAGGACAGTATTTCCCTTCCTCTTAGCATTTTTCTCCCCTCTTTCTTCATTTTCCCCCCCTCTTTCTTCATTTTCCCTGGGTGACTAATTGCCCCATTAGCCTGCCCCCTCTGCCCCTTAAAATTCTTTTAAAGGGGCAAGAGGAAAGTGACTTTTTGACCATCAAAATTAGGCATTTAAAACTTTTTCTAGTTTGCTTTTCAAGTATTAGATGCTCCATAAGTCCTAGAGATATAAAAAGAGCCTTATTTGCCTTCTGACCCACAAGCAGATAAATAAAAACAAGTTTGATCTTTGGAATTCATATGGAAAGCATCTAGAATGAAGTGGGATGTTAGCTGAGTGTTTTGGGGGAAAATAGCGCATTTTATCTTTATAACTAAAAATACTTATTGGGCACTTCTAATGCCCTACACTACATCCTCTTGATTTGCCATTTACTTTAGCCCTGGCTGTAGCAACTGACTTGTGCCTGACAGTCCCTCCTGTTAGCTGTGTAGAGTATCTCTTGCTTTTTGCCCCAGCGTCTCTTCACTGCCTTGGTGTGGGACATCCATGGGAATCTGTTTACTTATATTCAACCTGGAAGTGAAAGATTATGTAAAACCCACGGTTTAACCTTTCTCTAACAGAGGATGAGCCAGTGGATAAATGTTCCCTTCCAGCTCTTACTTCTTGGGAGGACAATCTTCAAGGCTCCTTAGAAGGTCCCAGTGAGATTGAGTGTAAGTTGCCCAGAACAGGACCAACTCAAGAATGCTCTTTGGATTAGCTGTCCCTCCTTCCCTGTTTCAGTCTTCTCAGTCCCCCACGCTTCTTCTCTGGAATCACTCCTACAAATAACTAGCTGCCTGCAAGCCTAGGTCTCGGGCTCTGCTTTCTGGAGGAACTCAGGCTGGGACAACATTTATTGTAGCAAATTATAATATACAGATAAAGAAAAAGAACACTAAAACACCCATAATTCTGTTCTCTCTAGAGATCTCTTTCGGTAAGATTTGGGTGTATATTCTTCTTAATGCATACACTCTCTTTAAGAGACACCACTGGGATCATGTCATACCTACAGTTATGTATCCTGACTTTGCTATATTGTGAATAACTTTCACATAGTTAAGTTTTCTTCTCCAATGTAACTTAATAGTTGCACAGTTCTTCAATAGCTGCACAGTTTTTCATTTACTCATTCATTATTTGTAGTACTATGTGCCAGACACTGTTTTGAGCGCTGAAGACATAGCAAAGAACAAATAGATCAGGTCTCTGCTCTCATGAAGCTGACAAGCCAGTTAGGATCTTTCTCACATTCTAATGGAGCATAACTTAATTAACCAACGCCCTATTGTCAACTACTTAGATTGCTTCTGATATTTAGCACTATAAACAACGCTTCAGTGAACCTCCTTGAAGGTATTCTTTGAACTCCTCAATTTTCTTCTCTTGGATAAATTCCTAGAAGTGGAATTGCTGGAAGAAAGAGGATGTGAGTAAATGAAGGTGCTGGGATTCCCACCTAGATCCAACTCTGGCACTCAGGCTGTCAACAACCATGCTGGTGATATCACTGAATTTGAAAATAGACACACACACACACACACACACACACACACACACACACACACACGGTAACCAGAGGTGCCGCCAAGTGCTTCCTAGCTGGTTTAGATGTGTGGGCTCTATGATTCTGATAATTAATAGGTCAGGTATGGAGTAAGAAAGAGGATTAGAATCCTGGGTCTGCAAATTACCAGCTGCGTGATCTGTGGCTATTTATCTGTAAAGTGGAGACAGGAGTTCTCACTTTAAGGGTTGTTATTAAGTAAATATTTATTGAGCTCCTATTAATCACTGGCCTCCAAGCTAAGAACTGACAGTCCAGTAGGGAAGGGAGATGTTAGTAAGACATCACACAGATATAAAATTACAAATTGTGTTCTGTGCTATAAGTATGGGATGCTGTTAAGAATGAATAGCAGGGAGACCTGATTTGCGGGGGTGGGGTTTGGGAGGAGAACTGAGATATGAAAGATGTGTAAGAGTTAACCAGGTCAAGGTGGGGATAAAAGTCCCTGAGGAGCGAACAACAGATACAAAGCCCTTAGAAGTTGGTATGCTATTGTATGCCTCTTTCTTTTCAATCTCATAGCCCTCTCACTTGCAGTTCCTTCTGGAAAGATCTCTTCTGAGATCTGATCTTCTCATGGCTGGTTTCTCTCCTCATTTAGCTTTTGGTTCACATGACATATCAGACAGTCCATTCTCTGACCATCCTTCTAAAAGTAATTCTCCCATCCCCATCCCTCGCCTTGTTTTATTACCTTGTTTTAGCTTCTTCATAACGCCTCCCACGGATTCAAACGTTCATATTCGTTTGTTTGAACGCCTCCTCCTTCCCACCCTCTCACTTGAACGCAAACCCCAAGAGGGAAGAGATTATTTTTGTTGCTGCAGATTCAAATACTGAATTCTCAGCATCTGACATAGTAGTTGCTCAATGCATGTTTGAATGAAAAAACAGGGCTTGGCGCACAGTCTGCGCTTGGCAAAAGCCACAAGCGGAAAGTTGAGAAGCTGGGGCGGGGGCAGGGCACAGACCTCGGCCTGGGTTGCCGCAAGCCACAGCGCCAGGGACAGCCGGAGGGGAGCACTGGGGGCGGGGCGGGGCCGGGCAGGCTACCCGGAACCCAAGCGCGGCAGCGGCGGCGGTTTCCGGTGGCGGCGGACACTTCCCGCGGAGGGACCGTCCCGTGGCACCTGGTGGGCTGAGGGGGACGCGGCGGGCCGGGAGCGGCGGCGATGGCCGACCACAGTCTTGACGAGTTCCGCCGGCACTGGCAGGAGGAGCTGGCGCAGGCCCAGGCTCTGAGGAAGCGGCGGCGGCCCGAGGCTGCCGAACGACGGCCGTGGCGGCCCGAGGTGGTCCCTGGGCGCGGCGAGCAGCAGGCCTCGGGGTACCTGGCGCTGGCCCAGGGCCTTTTGGAGGGCGCGGGGCGGCCCCCGGCGGCGCGGGCGACCCGGGCCGAGAGGCAGGAGGCGGCGAGCCGTTCCCGCTCCCCTCCGGCCCGCGAGGCTGCCGGCGGCGGGGAGCAGCTGGTGGATCAGCTCATCCGGGACCTGGTGAGTGGCCGTCGCCTCCCGCCGAGGCACGGGCTGGCCGTCGCCCCGGTACAAATGGCCTAATGAGTTGGAAAGTAACTGTGTGCCACCGGTGTGGGGGTGGGGAAATGAGTAGAGGTACACACCCCTGTGTTTGTGCGTGCATTGAGTATCTCTGGAAGGTGTGGTTCCCAGCTGGGGGCGATTTTGTCCCCCGTTTCGGCAGTGTCTGCAGACATTTTTAGATGCCACAGTTGGGGCGGGGGTTTGTTCGCTGCAGGCGTCTAGTGGGAAGAGGCCAGAAATGCTCATGAACATTCTGCAATGCACAGGACAGCACCCACAAAAAATATCTGGTCTAAAATGTCAGCAAGTATGAGACCGAGAAATCCTGATCTAGAAGGGTTCCTAAACTTTTAACAAGGTTGCCTTTGTGGAGGAGAACTCACGACGTGGATAGGAAGGAATTTTAACTTTTGTCTATACAGTGTTTGTACAGTTCGAGTTTTTCTAACTGTTCATGTATTACTTCAGTTAAAGCAGAAAAAAAACTTTTGATAAGAACCTCCATGCTAATCATAGTGCACATTTTGTGGGGCATGAATCCCTTCCAGAATCTGGAGTAAGCTAGGAACCCTCTCTTTAAAAAAAAAAAAAAAAAAAAAAAAAGCCCCTTTTCCAAAGTTGTCACAATCAAGATCACCTGAAACACATTCATGTTTAAGAGTTGGAAAAAGGCAGCAGGTTCTAGTGACTTAAATTGGGCTCAAAGGTAGCGTCTATAGCTTCTCAATAGGGAGTAATTCTGTAATTGCTAAGCTGTTTCCAGAAGAAATGGCTTGTTCAACGTAATATGTAGTTATATTCAAATAACATTAGTAGCTATAAGATTTCACAGAGTTTCTGGTTCTGTGCTCTGCCTGTCTCTAAGGTTAGATATCAACTTTGTGTGTGTGTGTGTGTTATAAGCATTCTCATTTAATGTGTTAATTCTTACATGTGAAAATTCATATTGACATGCGTGCTTGTGTAAGAAGCGGGTCGTCACTGAAGAAGTCTGACATGTAAAAATTAAATTTGTCAATGCCTTGGGAAGGTGACTTAGCACCTGATAAGTCGTTCAGGCTAGTCCAGATCTACACACAAGTTATCCCCATAAAAGTAAACTTGTAGGCTGAGGCAAGACCAGCTTTGGGGGTAAAGAGAAACAGGAATGTGGATGATTAGGACAAAGGCACATTTGGGGCCTCGCAAATCCTCCCCACTGAATGTGGCATTGTATTCAGGAGTCACAACAATCCTGGGAGGTAGGTATTGTCAGTCTCATTTTACAAATGAGGAAATGCAGGTTTTCTGTAATTTGCCCAGGGTTACCCAGCTGCAAGTTCTTGGGATTGAATTTGGATTCAGATCTGTTGGACTTTAAATTTCACCAGGTAGGAGTTCCCTAAACTTGACTTGCTGTAACAGTCACGTTAAGCCTTATTAAAATATAGGTTCTGGCCCTTCCCAGCCCTGCTGCATCAGTTTCCAGAGGAGGGGCCCAGAAACCTGGTGATTGGGATGATCAGGTGTGTTTGAGACATTGTTCTCAGCTGTACAGCTTATTTTGGTTTGAGGTCTGGATTCCCTAGTCTTTCTAGTCCTAACATTCCTGAGGCACAGGCGTTGATATCAAAAATAGTGGAGCCCTAACTGAAGTATCCTAAAAATGGAAGCGGCCTGCCTGCTGGAGGATCCAAGGGACTTCAGAATGTTTCATTTATAGTTAGAAAAAGCCTGCCCTGGAGTATATGCCCTTGATCCCTTCTGCTCCCTTTGGAATCACCACATTAGGCTCTGCTAGGCTCTAGGCTACTGTGAGGAGCATCCACATTTTGGGGCACCGCTAGTGGTTTTGTTTTTTTGTTTGTTTTTTGTACTTAGCAATCATCAGTAACACTGCTATAAATAAAAAATAAAGTAATCATAATTCATTGCGTGCTTACTTGTTTGTCTCCTGGGTATTGTCTTGTCAGGGTTTAGAGACGTTGTCTTCTTCAGTTCTCCCAATGGCCCTCACCAGTGGACAGCATTAGCCCCATATGACAGATGAGGTTTAGGAAAGTAATTGTTTTAAGGGACCCACCCAGTATCTTCAGTCTGAGAAATGATGGCAGCCTTTATAGAAAAGGTATTTCAGGGGTTGTAAGTCCCAAAGCCCACAGAGGGCAGGGAGGAAATGCAAATGAGTGAAGTAGGCTACATGTTACTCATTTGATCCTTTTTTTCCTAGTTCATCAGGTGTTGTGTCTTCAGATTCCAGCCATACTTTTGTAATAATTTGTTTCATAATGGCTACCGTTCTTTTTGTCACATTAAGCAGTAAACATAACGGTGTAGATATTGTCTTCACAATACCCCTAAAGAAAAATACTTAACCATTTTTTCTTGAAGCACAGCCCTCCTCTTGGTCTTGTTTCCCCACTTTTTAAAAATTAAAAAGGCAACCTCTGTTGAAGTGTACCAACCATAAATGTACATCTTGATGTATTTCCAAGAGTATACACACGAATGTAAACAGCACCCAGGTTACAGAACAGCATTACCAGCTTTTCAGAACCCTTATGTGTGCCATTCCACCCAAGGGTAACCAGTCACCTGACTTCTAACGTCTTATTTTAATTTTACCTGATTTTGAACTATATAAGTAGAATCATACAACACATACTTTTGGGTTCTTGTGCCCAGCATTATGTATGAGATTTATCCCTATGAATATGCCACATCTTACTAATTCTACTGTTGATGGGCATTATTATTTTTTTTTATTTTTTATTTTTTGCTGTACGCGGGCCTCTCACTGTTGTGGCCTCTCCCGTTGCGGAGCACAGGCTCCGGACGCGCAGGCTCAGCAGCCATGGCTCACGGGCCCAGCCGCTCCGCGGCATGTGGGATCTTCCCGGACTGGGGCACGAACCCACGTTCCTTGTATCCGCAGGCAGACTCTCAACCACTGCGCCACCAGGGAAGCCCTGATGGGCATTATTGATAACTAGTTTGTTAATAGCCAGTTTGGGGCTGTCAGGAATAGTGCTGCTGTGAACATTTTGTACATCTTTTGGAACATATGTACACACTCTTCTTGGGTATTTGCTTAGGAGTGGAATTGCTGGGTTACAAGATATGTGTATGTTCAGCCTTAGTAGATAATGACCGTTTTCCAAAGTGGTTGTACTTTTTTTTTCACTTTTCATAGTAACTGGAGTATGTGGAATATAGTATTTCACTTTCTTCTTTGCCATAAATATACCACCACCCAACTGAGACGACATATGGCAACTGAACGTGACCCTAGCATGGATGAGATGATAGTGACGAATTGGAAAATGTTAAGCTGTGGCTGGGCTAAAAGCGAGAGCCTCTGCCCAGGTCAGCTGCTTGTTGCCGTGTAGGAATGTGGTCCTGGTGTTGCAGAGTCTTTTTTCCCCCCAAATTGCGATTATGTAATTTTATGTGGGCTCTATCAGTTTTTGCTACCAAAAAACCCCCAAAACTTTGGTTTAAGACAACCAAGATTTATTTAGCTCACCATCTTGCAGAGTGACAGTTGAGCTGGGCGTGAGTGGGCTCATGTACCTGTCTGAGGTTAACTCCTGTCAGCGAGGCAGGTCCACTTCTGGTTGTGTGTGTGTCTGGATTATGTGTCTCATCTTCCAGCACGTTAGTCCTGGGTGGACCTTACCAGAGTTATGAGAGCAGCAAAAAGGCAAGTCCCAACGCCCAAGTGCTTTTGAAGTCTCTGCCTAGGTCATGTTTGTTATTGTCTCATTGACCAATGCAATTCATATGGCCTCACCCAGAGTCAGATACCCAAATGCTTGAACACAGAGAGGCATGAACAAATTAGGGGGCTAGTTAATATAACTATCTACCACAAAAACTCTTCCCGCTTTTAGTTTTTGTTAACATATGTACACGATTGAAAACGACGCCTCTCCTTCGACTAGATTTGCCTTGGGCCATGAGTTTGTGATCTTTGCCTTATGTCTTCCCAAGAATCCTTTGATCTGTGGGTGACTCCTGAAAAGGAAAATTTAGTTCATTTGGGACTCCCCAGAAACTCTGACAGGCTCATCCAGTTGACATGAAAGGGAAATAAAAAGCCGGTACCATCTCCTAACAGCCCCTCTCCCCTTTTTTCCCCACCTTTGGAGCACTCTGTTATACCAGCACATCCTGTTGTATTTTTGGTGCAGTCTCTTTCACTTCAGTTTTCAGTATCATCACTAGAGCAAGAACAACTAGTACGTTAGCAGTCAGGCGTGACATTGCCTCTTGATGGGTACATGAACAGCGTCACCTTACAGTGTCACATGGCCGGGTACAGGCAAGACCTTTGATGGACAAGCCCAGCTGAAACGAAAACTTAGAAACGACTCCCATTAAGCCTCATCTTCTCTTGTGAAGCTTTTAGTAATAGTGCTTAGAAACCATCTGTTTCAGGCGGTGAGTTAGGGACACCTAAATTGTCTTCTTGGTATATGGTTGCGTTAGTGAAAGAAATGATACAGCCCTGCATAGAATTTTAGAGGCAGTAGGCACTTTGTCTTTTTTGTCTTTTTTCCCTTTCTCAGTAAATTCAGGCTTCTCACAGATAGTGGAGTATAATTGCAAGTATGCTGCTGCTTTCTTCACTGTGGTGGTTATGAAATCCAGTTGCTCGGTCCCGTCTCTATTTAGGTGATGTGTCAGGACTCTGGGCTGCAAGCAGTCAGCACCCAACTCAAACTGGCTTTAAAAAAACCAAACTGGAATCTGTTGATTCATGTAACTGAAAATTCCAGGTGTGGTCCTTCTTCTGGGTGGTTTTATGATGTAACTAGAAGTCTCTCCATCTCTCTTTTATTTGTCCTCCCCCCACCCCAGTTTTCCTGAGATATAATTGACATAGAGCACTAACAGGTACAGCACGGTAACTTGACATATGTATATGTTACAAGATGATTACCACAGTAAGTTTAGTTAACATCAGTTACCTCAATAGTTACAAAATTTTTTTTCTCTGTAGAAATCTCTCCATCTCTCAGTCCTGCTTTCCTTTTGTTGGCTTTATTCATAGCCTTGGCTTTATTCATAGCCTTGGCTTTATCCCAATTTGGGATAAAACGGCTGCCAGCAACTCCAGTCTTATATTCTGTCAGCTTATCAACCCGGGGGAAAGAGAGCATCTGTTTTATGCAGCAGAAGTTATGAACTTAAATTCCCATTGATCCAGACTGGGTCATGGAGCCATCCTCAAACCAGTCACTGACGCAAATTGGCCAGGCTCATATCCACTGCCCACTCCTGAAGATAAGAGTGGGGTCAGCCCCACCTAAGCCATGTTGACCAAGAGTGGGGTGGTTTCCTAAAAGAAAAGAGGGGATGGATGTTGGGCAGAAACGACAGATGACCACTTTAAGTGGGTCACTGTTTGAAGCGGCACTAACTGTAGCAATGTAGGTGTTTTCTGTTCATCCAACACATTTATGGATCACCTGGGTGCTGGGGAATCAGTAGTAAGCAGAATGGACACAGTCGCTGACCTCAGAAGCCCAGTCTTGCTTCTTTTAACTGAAAGGGTAACATTAATGGAGCAGGCTGGTTTTGGTTACAAGTCCAGGCTCAGAATCGGGTGGACCTGAGTTCAGGTGCAGTCTCTGCTGCTGACTTGTTGTCTGACCTTGGGCAGGTCACTTACCCTGCCTTACTTATCAAATGAGGACCAGGCTAGTATGATCTTGTGTAGAGGCTGGGACATTCTTAGCGCACCAAGCTGGCTTACAATAAGTAGACAGTAAATGAAAGCTGGTGCTGTTATTATCATTAGTATTGCAGAAGAGTTCATTATACTGTCTCACTTCCTCTCTGCTAAAGCTCTTCCCTGGTGAGCCTCTTGCTTCAGGCCGCCCCCTGGAATCCCTGGAGGACTGCGTCTCTTGTCTTCCTCTTGTAACCCCGCCTATGGTACTCAGTGCAGTGGGGGCCCCGTTGGCATGTGTGGAATTGAAATAGCATGGGCAGAGCTGCTGCTTCCAGCAACAGCCTCATAAGGAGGCTCTGTGATGGTTAGAACCCCTGTGAACATTCAGAGTGTTAGGATTTGGGTTTTCAGGCCTGATGAAAGTTTTAATACTGTCGGCCAGTATTTATTGCTCACTTTGTCAATATTTAATTTGTCAGAGCCTACATCTATGTTGTCAGCAGGTCAATTTGATGACTTGACGTTCCTCTTTTTTTTAAAGTTAGAAACAAGTAGGGGAACTGACTGATACAAAGTGAGAAGGCATCCGAGTCAAATGTGAACTCACGCACTGGCTTACCTGGAGTGACTTTCCTTCCTCTTTCTGTCCTTCGCCTTCCTTCCTTTTAAGGCTTAACTTGATTCTTGTTCCTATGTTAACTCTCCCCTGATCCCTCCAGCCCAAGGTTCTCTGCCTTTTCCTTTACTGCAACTAAAACGTTTTCTTGTCAGTGCCATGTATTTTTTTCCTGTTACGAGTGAGCACATGTCTACTTGGACATGTTTTGTAATGGTCTCTGTGTACACTAGAACAACTTGTAACTTAGGACGTCTGTTTGTTGAAAGGTTCTGCTGCTTGAAGCAGCCTGGGCTCCATTCATTCTCTCCTCAAGGACTCATTAGGTGGCTTCCTGGTACCAGGTACTCTTCTAGGCACTGAGGCTACAGCAGTGAACAAGTCAGAAAAAATTCATGCTCTTATAAAGCCCACATTCTGGGCAAGAGGGAGATGGACAATGAACAAATAATTGTCAGGTAATAGACGCCCTGGAGAAGAAGAAAGCAGGTGGAAGGGACAGTGTGTATGTGTTGGGGATAGTGCTAGCCAAGAGGCCTTCCTAGGAAGGTCATGCTTATGGAAGAGGTGAAGGAGCAAGTGTGCAGAGATTTGGGCTGGGGGGGGCATTCTAGGCAGAGACTGGCAAGTGCAAAGGTTCTGTGGTGGCCAGGGCCAGCTGGCCTCATGGGCACGTGTGACCTGTGTGGTCACATAGGGCCCCAGGCTTAGAAGCACCCTGTGCTTGGTTTAATGCTCTGTTGTTGCCATCTTGACATTCTTAATATTAAACAAGGGGCCCCGCATTTCCATTTTCCACTGGGCTCTACAAATTATATAGCCAATTTTGATGGTACGAATGTGTTTGGAGTGTTTGGGACCCTTGACGTGAAACTCTTCCCACAAACAAACCATACCCACACAGGCCCCTCTGGGACCGGAAGCTTTTGATAAGGGAGCTCCCCCTCCCCCTCCCCTGCTGACTTCTTTCTGGAGAGAAAAACTGTATCCGACTAAAAGGGGGCTTGGCTTTGAAAGCACAGGTCGTGTGTCCTCTGCCTCCCTAGCTTTCTCCACTGCCCAGCCTCCTGGGGTCGCCCCAGCCCTCGCTGCCCAATCGTTTAGATTGCTCTCTGTGTCCACCCCTTGCCAGAGTGCCCAGGGGAATCATACCAGTAGGTGGTGAATGATAATGGCTCTTGAAGTTGGGAAGCCCATTAAAAAAAATCAAATCCCATGGACGTTTAACGTGCATCTACTGTATGCAGTGCAATGTACCTGTTAGATATTGTAGGGTTAAAGTTCAGCTATATCATCCATGTATGCTGTCAACAAAAATTTATTGAATACCTTTTGCTCTTTCTCATAGCGAGGCAAGGGATTAGGTTAAATGTTAAAAGTTGGCTTTTTGTGGACTACTTGGGAGCTTAACCACTCTTTACAGCATTGTTGCTTCGGAGAAGTGATTTCCAGGTTCTAAATAGCTGGCTTCCTGATGAACTTGGGAATACCTTGGGGGGCTATCTCTATTGCCTTTTGTAGACTCCAGTTTTTATTCCATTTTATGTGACAGTGATTTAGCTCTATAAAAGATTTTAGCTCTTTGGGTGTTGATATCATTTCTTATACATTTGCTAACAGTACCTCCCTCCCCCCAGCACCTGGCATGGACCTGAATTCAGATAGTGTTTTGAACATAAAACACCTTATCTTACAAGTGTATTGTTTTTCTTTGTGAAACATGGTTATTGTAAAAATATTGAGGAAATTCAGAAGAATAGGAAGACAAAAACAAAAATCTCTTGTAATGTTATTGCTCAGTGGCTACAGCTGTTAACATTTTGGTGGACTTTTGTCATTTTTTTTTGTATAAATAAGAACGTGTTTTGAGACACATTTGGGAATGTAAATGAATGGCTGTTTATCTTGACAGTGTTTCAGACCTTTTTTCCCCCTAATCAACTAATTTTATTTTTCTCAAAGAAAATGCGGGTGAAACTGGAACTCATCTGTTCCTTCTGATGGAGATTGTGTGCGTCTACTCCTTAGCAGTATGTAGAAAGTTGAGATAAATTCATGTAGAAAACAGGCTCCTTTCAGTGACAGATTCAGCAGAAATGCTATGTATCTATTGTTTGAACTCAGGTGCTTTTCTTAGTTTCTTAAAACACCATCTAGAGAGATCTTTCCTGTTGTTTGCCCTGGAGATTACACTGGGAACAAACTTTAAGTCAATTTCTTCACTTTTTACTGATTTGGCTCTTAGTAATTATCCCTCCTTCTACTAAACAAGAGAAGACAGATTAAATTTCTAACAGTAAGGCACAAAACCAGTCCATTTACAGACTTAGTCTTACATTAGCACATAAGAGTACAAATCAGCCTCCCTGGGGATGGATCTATTTGCAATTTCTCTTAGCGTTTTTTGGAGTAAGTCCAGTAGACTTTGGGAAAATCTAGTATTCACTGACTTTGAATTAACAAAGTAACATGACCCCTTTGTGGTGGCTTTTTTTGTTTTTTGTTTTTTTTTTTGGCTTGATTGGGAAAGGATTGATTCTTAAGTCTTTTGGTAAGTTAGGGTTGTGGTTCTCAACTTTTGGTTTGTATGAGGATTCCTGAGGAAGAGTTGCTTGAGCCCCATCCCTGGGAATTTGGGATATTAGGTCTGAGGGAGACCCTGGGCTTTTGGTTTAAAACACACACACACACACACACACAACTCCACAGATGATTTTGATGTATAATACAGGACAAGAGTCACCAATATTGGAGAGAGAATCAATATCTCAACCATTAAAAAAAAAAATTAAAACGCAAGTTGTATGTTGTCCAAAGGGTGTCCTTCTTTAAATTTGAAGGAATGTTAATACTTTAAATTTACTGGTCTTCTGTATGGTCTTCTGTAGCATAAATTTGTCCATTCTAAATTATTCTCTAAACATTGTAGTCATACTGACTTTTTAATAGTACGACCACGTTTCCTATATTTCAAGTGTCTCTTTTCTCCTTGGAATATCTTAGTTTCTGAACTGCCAACTTGTCCGTTTCCATATTTAAGTTACTGTAGATATAGTTGGTTAATGTGGCCCATAACTTTTAGGGTGGCTGTATGCTTCAAAATAGCCTAGATGGAAGTCTGATAGCACCTTTTATTATTTTGTATTTTTCTTCTATTTAGAGACTGCAGTTAAATTCTTTTTAACATCTTTACTGGAGTATAATTGCTAAACATAGGGGGCACGTCACGAATTTGCGTGTCATCCTTGCGCGGGGGCCGTGCTAATCCTCTGTATCGTTCCAGTTTTAGTATACGTGCTGCTGAAGCGCCGACAGCACCTTGTAGGTGGCAGGGTGTTTCTCTGCACACTAGTAGCAAGTAGTAGTAGTTTTTTTTTTAATTTTGTGAACCAGGGTAGTACCAAATGGGAGTGCTGAGGACCTTCTTGCTGCTGCTATTAAGGTATATGTGGTTACTGGGCTGCAGCCTCTGTCCAGGATGTGGCTCCACATCCTTGTCAAATTATGCTGTACCTATAAAAGAATTGGATTTTTAACCACAGGATCAAGCATGCTGGTGACTCTCAGTCTTGTGTAAGGTGTTCCCCAAGTGATATGTTACTAATAATAAGAGAGAGAAGTTTATGAGTGATTTACTTAACCCTGAAGCTGCTCTAGTTTGTTTTTCGGTATAATAACATCACTCTAACTTACCTGCATTCCACTGTTGCCTCCTTAGTAGAAAGGGAAGTAGGTTACCTAATGTCTCTGGAGTCGTGCATAAGAGCCCTTGTGAATGTGCTGATCACAGGACTATTTGGGAATACAGATTAGAATTTCCGTGAAACAGGCTCTGAGATAGAGATTTGCATGCAGGTGGTTTCATGGGTTGGCCTTTCTGAGGGGTCCCACATAGAGGTCTTTATATTCAGCTGTTGAGTAGTCATTGGAGGCACACTGCCCTCGAGGAGGGAGTGTAACCTGGAATGAGGCAGCTTTTTGGCCAAGGGCAGTGCCTGGGAAGGGACACAGCTATGAGCCAGTGGCAGGCAGCATTCTGGGCATCTGGGGGGAAGGTGTCATGGATCCAGAGGGGGAACCTGAGTGACCCACCACAGCCTCCACTACAAGAGCCAATGAAAGAATGTCTTGCCAGAAGGATGCTAAGGGTGCAACATGAAACTTCAGCATTTGGTCTCCTGACCTTGTGGGTCTACATATTTCTTAAGATGTGGAGATGTGGACCTTCCTTTAGTATGCTGGTTTCTTTTTTTTTTCCTGCCATTCCCAGCCAGTGGTAGCAACAGGGAAGTTCATTTACATAAGAGTCTGGGACTTGATCTGTTTGGGATTGACTATCATTTTGGAGTTTAGATGCAATTCTAAGAGCACAGTGATTTTTTTTTTCCCACTCTTCACACCTTTTATTTTACTATTATTTTAAACATTTATTGGAGTATAATTGCTTTACATTGTTGTGTTAGTTGCTGCTGTATAACAAAGTGAATCAGCTATATGTATACATATATCCCCGTATCCCCTCCCTTTTGTGTCTCCCTCCCACCCTCCCTATCCCACCCCTCTAGGTGGTCACAAAGCACTGAGCTGATCTCCCTGTGCTATGCAGCTGCTTCCCACTAGCTATCTGTTTTACATTTGGTAGTGTATATATGTCCATGCCATTCTGTCGCTTCGTCCCAGCTTACCCTTCCCCTCCCCGTGTCCTTAAGTCCACTCTCTACGTCTGCTTCTTTATTCCTATCCTGCCCCTAAGTTCTTCAGAACCTTTTTTTTTTTTTAAGATTCCATATATATGTGTTAGCATACGGTATTTGTTTTTCTCTTTCTCTTACTTCACTCTGTATGACAGATTCTAGGTCCATCCACCTCACTACAAATAACTCAAATTCGTTTCTTTTTATGGCTGAGTAATATTCCATTGTATATATGTGCCACATCTTCTTTATCCATTCATCTGTCAGTGGACGTTTAGGTTGCTTCCATGTCCTGGCTATTGTAAATAGTGCTGCAGTGAACATTGTGGTACATGACTCTTTGAATTATGGTTTTCTCAGGATGTATGCCCTATAGTGGGATTGCTGGGTCATATGGTAGTTCTATTTTTAGTTTTTGAAGGAACCACCATACTGTTCTCCATAGTGGTGGTATCCATTTACATTTCCACCAACAGTGTAGGAGAGTTCCCTTTGCTAAGAGCACAGTGATTTAAAAAAAAAGTTTGGCTTTGTGATGTTGGTGTTTACATAATTATAATTCAGTGCTTTGAAGCAGTTGTTGCTCTCCAGAACTTATAAATGATCAAGAACAATAACACCGTGTGTTAGCAGTGAGACCAGCATGGAGTCTCTGACTGTTGGTGTGGGAGCCCTAATACCCCGGACTGGTCATTCACACCCTGCTGGCTACCTCCTTCTCATCCTCTGTGCACTAGAGCAGATCTGTCTGTAGTTATTACTGTGGTATAACCTTTTAAAATTGATGATTCTTTTTTTAAAGCCCTCTTGGAAAAGCCCTTGTTGTGTGGATACTTTCAGTATTCATACTTCTGAATGACAGCTTCTGCTGTACCATCCCCTTTCCACTGTCGTCGACTATCATGTGCTTATCTCGTGACAAGGGGAGACAACTTTCTGTGTAAACAACAAGCTGACGTGGGGGCTACGCGGAATGTGGACCTAGTCAAAAGTATGTGTTGAAGGAAAAAAGGGACCTGGAATGCCACTCAAGGAAAGAAAATAGTACTCTTAGCAATCAGTTATTGCATGCTGAGCCTGGGTACTTGTGCCAGGCCCTTTCCATGCATTATTTCATTTTATTCTCATAACTGCCCCATGAATAACTTATTAGGTGTGTTAATATCTGTTTCATAGATGAGGAAGCTAAGAATCAGATGCATTTAGCCTGGTCTCGTGGCTAGTCAGATGCAGAACTAGGATGATCAGTTGGAATCTGTGCTCTAACCCTCCATGCTCTGCTGCATCCCAGAGGTCATGGGGGCTGGCATGAAGGAGGATGGTGGCAGAGTTTGGAGTATGCTAAGGCAGAGGCGGTATTTTCTAGGATGAGAATAGAGAACTGGCCAACTGAACAGGCAAAAGGGAGAAGGCACCTGCCACCAGAATTGTGACTTTTCTGCACCAGCAAAACTAAAAACAGAGATGACTTCTCATGCTTCATCGCAGTAGTGTCAAGTACAGACATCAGTTTATAGGGAGTCCCGAAGGGACCAATTGAAGAAAGCAATGCCTCTGGCAGCGGGGAGGAAAAAAAAAAAAGCTAATTATGAGTTCAGTTTGCATGAGTGCAGACTTTTCTTTGCCTTTATTCTGCTTGTATGAGGATAGGGAACATTTTTCTCTTGTTTCTTTACTGAGTGGATAAGGTAGACTTCTCCACCTCACCATAGTCAAAAAATCCAAAAGAGAAAGCAGAAGGAAGTCCAGGGCTGTGAAGGATAGTCTTGTACCGTGTGCAGCTGTCCTCGATTCCCTCCATAGTTATGATAAGGAGTCTCAAGTTGGATCTGGGCATAGAGAAACTGATGCCTCTCTCTCTTGATGAGTAAAGTTGATTAGCTGTAGGAGGGGACCTAGCATGACATTAGACAAATGACTTTCCATTATTTTTTTAGGCAAGGACCCCTTTGTCTTCCAATTACACTTGCAGATTTTTTTCTGTTGTTTTCTGTAAAGCCAACACTTCTGTCCTGATTTAACATGCCGTTCCTTCTTTACCCGCCGAGAACTGTCGACTCTTCCTCTTTTTTCCTCTAGAGATCCTTCTTGGCCTTCGTGCTTAGCCTTGCGCTGTTTTTGCAGTTGAATACATTACCTCCTTATGCCCTGGATTATCTTCTGGCCCTGAGACTCCTAGATGAATGGAAACATGATTCCAGAAAAATCTTCACCCTGAATCGTGGTAGGGTTTGAGTCGGTGCTCACACTCCCTTAAAAATGCTGAGACTCTTTTCATGCAGCCTTGCAATATACAACTGTTGTATTTGAGTGGTGGATTAATAATTTGCTTGCTCACACACAAAAAAAATAATAATTTGCTTGCAACCAGTAAGTCACCGAGGTCAGCCAAAGCTTATTAAACATGAATTTTATTAAGCGAGTTTTGTTGGGATGCAGAGCTCTGCTTTCCCCTGCTTTACAGGAGCACACACCAAAGTGAGCTTTGGCAGGTGGAGTCGGGAACAGGCGGAGGGATCCATGTGCACACTTGGCCTTTTTTCTGTTTCACCCTCGTATTTCTTTGTGCTACCAGGATCGTCATGACAGCCTTATCTCTCAAAGAAAGCCTGTTACCTCATCCCTAATTGCTTATCCAAAGGCAGGCGAGCTCTAATTTCTCCACATTAATAAATGACACCGAAGAAGAACTGCTCTGTTTGCACTGGCTCACTCAGATTAAGCAGCACAAGCCCCCGGGTGCATTAGGAAACTTTGTGCTTCTCCTGTGGACACGGGGAGACGGACTCACCTTACTCAAGAGCAGCACTTCATTTGTTTACTTTTTGCTCACATTCACAGCCCTATCCCCCTCTTCCTGATGAAAACACTGCAGTGACCTAGGTCAGCATTTATTCACTGTGGGCATTCACCCCCCTCCAAGTTGGGGGCTAGTAGCAGTTGTCCTGGAAGGACCAGTGGCCTCCCTGATTCCAAGGCTCTTTCATGACTGCCTACCACTCACCTTTCCTTAGAAGCTGAGAGGTTTTCCACAAACCTTTGCATTGATTCCTGTGGCACACCCCAGGTTGTGAGATGGCACCCCTGCTTCTCCTTTTTGAAGCATTACGGGAAATGGTCTTGTGGAGTTCATAAGTGAATGTAAGGAGGGTAAGCTTGTGGGGGTCGGAGAATTGAGAGTAGCTGTCAAGCTCTGAATTAGTTCTATGACTGTGCTCTGCAGAATAGTGAGAACGCTTTGCTCCTCCGGGAATCAGCATCATCTCTCTTGTCACCACTTAAGGCTATTGCTGGTCATTTAAAGGGCCTATAAATATGAACATTTTCATATCTCAGAATCTTAAGCTTGTTTCTTTTCTTTTTTCCTCCTCAGAATGAAATGGATGACGTGCCCTTCTTTGATATCCAACTGCCTTACGAGTTGGCAATCAATATATTTCAGTATCTGGACAGAAAAGAACTAGGAAGGTGTGCGCAGGTAAGCTGTCATTAATGGATGGTCAGGATTTACCTACATGTGTAATTCAAGTATGGGAAGCTCTTCTATAGCAGAAATTTACTTTACAGAATGACAAACTTTAAAGAAATACTGAGTTGGATAGCAGCTTTACTTGAAGGAAAGCAACCTTGAACATAAAGGATTATGTTCCATATCACCGTGTCATGTTTATCTTTTTGTGACCGTCTGTCCCAGAGCTGTGTTCCTCCTGCAGTCTGAGTTATGGCTGACCTGTGGCAGCGTGCTCAAGGCTGACAAGGTTGTACTTGCCTTTACTGAGATCGCCAGACCTGTTAATGTCCTCACCGTTTCTAATGCAAAGATGCAAGGCCTTGGTTCAGTCACGCCAGTCGTTAGGTTGGGAGCTGAGGGTCAGCCAGGGACAAAACAGTGAAGTCATGTTCCACTGTATGATCCAAATTACCCTTCAAACACCAGAATTCCACTCAGTGAGGCGAGAGGCATGTGAGAGCTGAGATCCACCGAGGGAACTGCAGATCGGCGTCACCCATCTCATGCCTACTCTGGGGCACGTGCCCATGGCGTGGAATGGTGGGAGATACAGTCTAGGCTGGACTTTATTGTGTGCACGAATCACAGGGGATCTTGATAAAATGCTAATTCGGATTCGGGAGGTCTGGGGTGTGGCCCAATGATCTGCATTTCTACCAGGTGATGCCAAGTGTGGCTTTGGCCGTGCTTTAAGAGGCAAGCATTTATATCATATCATCATCAAGCATTTATATATCATCAAGCATTTATATCATATCATCAAGCATTTATATCATATCATCAAGCATTTATATCATATCATCATCAAGCATTTATATCATATCATCAAGCATTTATATCATATCATCAAGCATTTATATCATATCATCAGGCATTTATATCATATCATCAGGCATTTATATCATATCATCAAGCATTTATATCATATCATCATCAAGTATTATTATCATATCATCATCAAGCATTTATATAATATCATCAAGCATTTATATCATATCATCAAGCATTTATATCATATCCTCAAGCATTTATATCATATCATCAAGCATTTATATCATATCATCAAGCATTTATATCATATCATCATCAAGCATTTATATCATATCATCATCAAGCATTTATATCATATCATCAAGCATTTATATCATATCATCAAGCATTTATATCATATCATCAAGCATTTATATCAATCATTAAAGCATTATATCATTAGTCTGTTATTCTCTTCCTTTTGAAGAAGAATGTCTAATTTCTCATAAGTTAAATGTGTATGTGATTGACCATTTGGCTTTTCATGGACAACTGTGTTCCCAGAAGGCACTGGAGTATCCATTGCCAAAGAAGTAATTTGTTTAGTGGTTACTGTTCCCCATCCCTGAATCCTATAATGCATTTGATACAAGTTTCTGTACCTTCAGGAGAAAGAGTTTGGTGAAATTGAGTGGTAGGAGAACTATACAATAAAAATCCGAAACACCACCATGAATATGCAGGTAAAAATATTAAGGCAGTTTGAGGGTGGTGAAAACTGTAGACAGACTCTAGAGCTGTCTAACTCCATGGCAGTTCAGTGAAATGACACAAAATACAGGACAATTTAGAGAGTTTCTGGTTTTACTTTATTCCCCTATTATGGTTTTACCCTATTGTGAAGCATTTTGCTTAATCAAAACTATTTTTCTACTTAAATATGAATTTGAGAAAGTGTTCAGTATTTTTGATTGCCACAGCATCAGTTAAGGGGGGGATTGGCAAATATTTTTTGATGCAGGGTGTGGAAATCTTTCGGAAGAAACTATGCAGAGGCTAAATTCACAAAATAAAAATGTTTGAAGTGTAAACCATGCTCAGAGCCTATTGACTGCGTTAAGTAAGAGTACCTACATTGTCTTCTTCTTTGCCTTGGAAGTTGGATTTGTTATATTCTAACTTTACACATTGGCCCTGTTCCCAAGAGTTGAAAACAAGGGTGTAGCTAAACGAGTCCAGCTCCTGGATTTCAGCCTGATGCTGTTAGCCAAAGTCTTGGAACAGGGTCTATCTAATAGCTAGCTTTCCACAAAGTCAGCCTTGGATGATAAAATCTTCATTCTTGATAGGGAGCTGCTGTTCAAGGAATCATTTCTTTTTACGTTGCTTTTGCTCTCCTGCTTTGTAGAGGGCCATGTGGCTTTCACATCTGCTGGTTTTCTCATCCAAAGAGTTTATCAGTGAAAGATAGGATCTGGTGGAAGAAGAAATCCCCCTTTTGGTGGGGCTGCATTCCAGGGTAGATTGGTTATGCTGGTGAGATGATTCTGCAGGTGTGAACAGTTTAATTTGCAACACAGTAGTCCAATTGTGCTCCAGAATTCTTCCCTCTTGGGCCAGTTGGATTTGGGTTTTTGTGGTTGAACCTAATTTTTAGAGCACATGTATAAGATTAGAAAATATACTTAAACAGAACCCCTGAGGTGGCTCTGATCTTCTAAGCCAGGATTTTTTTCGTAGAGCTTTTGCACAAAGGTGACGATGGATGGCCAGTAGTTTGTGACTTGGCTTTGTTTTTTTCAAGCATTAAAAGAAAACCACAAAGTAATAAAAATAAGTAGCATTTTCATTTGTTTCTCGTGGTGTTTTTATTTTTGAAACAGGAAAAGGGCCTTCTGTTGAATGGAATGTCCTGCTGCTTTATGATTTTATTTTAGAGGGGGCTCGCTGTCTCCGTCTCGCTCTTTCTCTCTGGTTCTCTTTTAATCTAGCCGCCTTGGGATTTCAGTGAAAGTGGTTGGGCCAGTTATGTGGAATTGGCACCATAAACTATATGTGTGCCCTTGGAGAAAACCTGTTTGCTTAGATCCTTATGCCAAATTGGTAACTGACTAACAGTAAGGAACCCTGATTGGGGCGGGCTTCTGAGATTTCATTATGCCACAGACTGTACTGGGGAATTGACTTGGCTCTTGACTTTGTCTCCTTTCTGCATCCCCTCTCTTTTCTGCTTTGTGAGGCTTTACGCTTCAAAACTAAAGCCCCCTTACGTTAGTTTGTGGTCCTGTGTACCCTGAATGCTGACCTTCCTAGCTCCTTGGTATCCATACTTGTCCCTCGAGGGATTTAGTATCTCTGTGGGAGAGTATCATGCTGGGATGTCTCAAACAGTGTGGGTTTTAGTAAGCAGTTATGCTTGGGGCAGTTCATTGAGCAGTTTATCATTTCGCTACTTAGAATTTTTTGTTCTTTTGTGTGTGTGTGTGTCCACAGGATTTCCAAACACTTTAAAGGGTAATATTTTAAAATGGACAACAATGACAAAATTGTCGATTTCAAAATTACAAAATTGTTTGGTTTTTATGAGAAAAGTGAGTGTGCTGTTATATTACAACATGAGTAATTCTGAGGAGTAAAGGTTTTTAAGTATTTGCCAATGTTCATTTAAAAAACTTTAAAAGTAATTAAAAATTCATAAGTTGCAAAAAATAGTGCAGAGAAGTTCTGTGTACCCTTCCCCCAGTTTCCTCCATTGGTAATGTCTTGCAGACTGTAGCCCAATATCAAAACCAGGAATTGACATTTGCAAAGTCCATGGAGCTTACTCAGATTTCACCAGTTTAATACACACTTATTTGTGTATTTAAGTCTACGCAGTTTTATCACGTGTGTAGATTTGAGTGACCACAGGGTCAAGATACAGAATTTTCATCACAAGAGTCCTGCTACTCTTTTATAGCCATGCCCTTCCCTAACCCCTGGCAACCTCGAATTTGTTCTCCATCTCTATAACTTTATTTTTTCATTTTCAGTTTTAGCATATATTTTAGTTATGTGTATTTCCTAATGTGTAAGTTTAGAAATAGAGCTGCAAAGGCAACAGGGCCATGATTTTCAAGTAAAAGGTAGAAAAACATCCTTGAAGAATGTAATAAAGAAAAAGAAGGAAGATGGGAGAGGTTAAAAACTTAAGATTTATGTTAAAATTGGCAAGCAAGAAGTAGGTGTTACCAAAATAAATAAGGAGCTCTGGAACTAAAGCCCAGTGTATTAGATTATGATATTTCAAGTTTCAAGGCAAATGTGATCTTATGATCGTCCCATATGTCCAAATAGGACAAACTAAAATTTGAGTTTTTCTAGCTACAGATCTTAATGACATTTTTAAAGGTTGGAAATTTAGAGCCAAGTGTGCCTGGTTGATTTTCAGAGCAGAAATTATTCTGAGGACCTGTAGTTGCTGGCAGGGTTCCCTTAGTTCTTAATTTCCACTTTGCCCCTAGACTTCTGTCAGGGAGACATGTGCATGCCTGACACCCAGGCATCCACAGGAGTTTCCTTTTAATTCCCCAGGTTGCAGTGGCTGCTCCCTCTAAAAGGGGTTAGGGAGAACCAAAGCAACTCCAGAAAAAAAGATGGGGAACTAGATGAAACAAGAATGGCAAAATATTGATAGTCATTTGAACAGAGTGGGGGTGACTTATTACGCTGTTCACTTTACTTTTGTGTGGTTGAAAATTTTTCATATTAAAACGTAAAAGAGGAAAAAAATCAGAAAGCCAGAGATTATATTTGAATAAGAAAGTCAAAGCCTTCTGAGAGCAGCACATGCCAGGAGCTGACCTTTGAAAATAAAAACAATCCAGTTTTTTCATAAGTTTTGAATTTTATTTTATTTTTTATACAGCAGGTTCTTATCTATTTTATACATATTAGTGTATACATGTCAATCCCAACCTCCCAATTCATCACACCACCACCACCCCCCGCCACCGCTTTTCCCCCTTGGTGTCCATACATTTGTTCTCTACATCTGTGTCTCTATTTGTGCCTTGCAGACTGGTTCATCTGTACCATTTTTCTAGGTTCCACATATATGCGTTAATATGCGATATTTGTTTTTCTATTTCTGACTTACTTCACTCTGTATGACAGTCTCTAGATCCATCCATGTCTCTACAAATGATCCAATTTCATTCCTTTCTATGGCTGAGTAACATTCCATTGTATATATGTACCACATCTTCTTTATCCATTTGTCTGTCGATGGGCATTTAGGTTGCATCCATGCATGACCTGGCTATTGTAAATAGTGCTGCAGTGAACACTGGGGTGTGTGTGTCTTGAATTATGGTTTTCTCTGGGTATATACCCAGCAATCCAGTTTTTTTAGGTGTTGAACTTAAAAAAAAAAAATTGGACTTCTCATTTGGTTATTTACAGAGGGCCTACTGTGTGCCATGTACCATTCTAGACGGTGAACGAAACATAAAAACCCCTGCCTTTTGGAAAGATTTACATTATGTTCAGTAAATATATCATTAAATATAGAATATATCTGATGGTGGTAAGTGCTATGGAGAAAAATGAGACACAGAGATGATGTTGGGGGTTGCATCATCTGGGATGGCCAGGGAAGACTTCATAGAGAAGGTGACCTTTCAGCAGAGACCTGAAGGAGGGAAGAAGGAAGCTGGGCTGGTCTCTGGCAGAGGGGAATAGCAGGTGCAGAGGCTTTGAGGTGAGTGTACCTGTTGTGTGAGGAACAGCAGGAAGGTCAGACTGGCTAGGCTGTGGCAACTGAGTAATGGCCTCCCTGAGATGTTCATGCCCTAATCCTCAGGCCTGTGACTACGTTATCTTTTATGGTAAAAAGACCTTTGCAGATGTAAGTTAAGGATCTCCACATGGAGTGATCTTGGATTATCCAGGTGGGTTCATTGTGACTATAGAGCTCCTTAGAGGGAGGCAGGAGGTCAGAGAGGAGAGGAGATGCTATGTTGCTGGCTTTGAAAATGGAGGAAGGGGCTGCAAGCCAAGGAATGTACGTGGCCCCTCAAAGCTGGAAAAGGTAAAGAAACAGATCGTCCCCTGAAGCCTCCAGGAGGAATGCAACCCTGCTGCCAACACCTTGATTTTATTTTATTTTATTTTTTGGCCACACTGTGCAGCTTATGGGGTCTTAGTTCCCCGACCTGGGATTGAACCCGTGCCTCCTGCAGCGGAAACGTGGACCGCGAGGGAGTTCCCCCAACACCTTGATTTTAGACTTCTGGCCCCCAGAACTGTAAGAGAATAAATGTGTGTCATTTAAAGCCATAAGTTTGTGATAAGTTGTTAGAATATCAATAGGAAACTAACACAGGGATGTAGTGAGCAGACAGGGCTAAGAGAAGGAGAGATGGTCCAAATTCAAAAGGCACTTAATCTGTTAACAGAACTGGAACTTTTATTCTGAATGAGATGGGAAGCCATTGAAGTGTTTTAATCAGAGGATTGACAAGGTCTGACTTATATGTTAAAAGGGATCATTTTCCCTGCCATGTGAAGAATATGCCGGGGAACAAGGCCGGCAGCAGGGAGACCAGTTTGAAGGCTACATGGTGGTTTGGACCAGGACTGTGCTGGTAGAAGTGGGTGGAGTCAGGGTTGGTGATGGGTTGGGTATGGGGAGAGGAGGAAGAGTCAACAGGACTCCAGGGTGTTTGGCCTGAGGAACTGGGTGGATGAGGTTACCATCACTAATGAGGGGAAAATGGTGGGATGAGCAAGTTTGGGGGGAAGATAAGTACTTGAATGTGAGGCTGCAGATGAGTTCTGGGTTGAACTCAGGGTTGACGATGTCAGTTTGGAAGCAGTCGGCGCATGGATGGTATTTAAAGCCAGGAAACTGAACGAGATCATCAGGAAAGTGAGTGTAGATAGAGGAGGAGATTAGGGGTTGGGCCCTGGCACAGACAGTGAGTAGACGATAAGCAGACTGAGAAGGCGGTACCTGTGAGCTGGGAAGAAACCTAGCGCGCACAGTCCTCTGAACCAAGGGCGAGCAGTTTTCAAGGAGGTGAAAGTGACCAAAGGTAATAAGCGGTCAAGTGAGAGGAAGACTGAGAAGAGACTGCTGGGTTTAGCAATGGGAGGTCAGTGGTGTGTCCTCCCCAGGTAGACTTCATTATGTCATTGTGTGACTGGAACAGTGACACTTTTTCCCCTGTTGTGGGCCTCACTGGTAACCTTAATCCAGGCAGAGTTAATAAAGCTAGTTTTTGAGTCAAGGGCTTTTTTCTTTTTTTTTTCTTTTAATGCTGCAATTCATAGTGGTGCTGTAAAGCAAAACGCTGGAGACACTTTTATTAGCAAATTCTTGCAGCTGAGGCTCACTCAGTGGGGCTTTTACTGGGCAGGGCCAGTCCAATCCTGGTGTATTAAAGAAAGACCATCAGGCCTTAGGAAAATTCAGGCTCGTAAACTTTCTAGATTTAATGTAATTTAAGAAATCAAAACAATTAGATTTCCTTTTGGTGAGACTCTTTAAAATTTACTTGTGAAGGTTTGACTAGGTGTTTTTCTTGTTGATTTTTCCCCCTTCAGGATTAAAAGAAATTCTTAAAGCCTGTCATTTTTGTTCTCCTTTAAAAGAAGAATAAAAAGGCAACCCTCTCTTTATCATTTGCTAAAGAAATTGTTGGCACATTTCTGTGTTCAATACCTGATCGTAGATACAATCCTGATCCCTTTTTGGAAGTAATTCTCACCTCTAGCTTTTATAAATCCCTCAAAGAGCTTTATTGTTTGTTTTCCAGGATTAAACTTTATCCTGAATATTATTTTCTACAGAAGAGGCCCTGTGGTCTAGGGGTTAGTGGTGGGGATGATGCACCGAAACATCAATGTTTTGTTCTCAGGTTTTTATCCCATAACCCTGTTGTACAAATTTCAGATTGTGTTATTTAAGACAATTTGACATTTTCTTCGAAGCTGATATAAAAAAATGTTTTCGGCTTCCAAGATTTTTAAGGTCTGACGTGTATTTGAGAGTTCTTGAAAGTCTCTGAAAAGTTTCTCTGCTTTAAAGTGGCTGGAGTTTGTACAGTTTAGTGCTCATTAAAACTCATCCAGAACGTTTAATTGGGATATTCTAGTTTGTAGTCGCTGAGCATTGAATTTGGAGTCTCCTGAAATGGTGATGATTCACTGGCTTCATCTAACAAAGTGCAGCCTCGTAGCTAATTTTTGGACTGCAGAATTACAAAGATTACCCGCCGTTGGGGGCCAGTCTTGTGATCCAACTCGACTGTAAGAGCAGAGACCAGAACTTTTCCCTCTAGCTTCCCCAGCCATGGGCAGGCGGCCCCAATCTGGTCATGTCCGTGGGGTGTCACCCACCTGCAAAGGTGTCAGTTTGGCAGGTTGAGGTGGAAAGTAGGTAAGAGTTGCTGGCCTTAGTGCCCGCATACAGTTGGTGCCCAACATATGTTTTAATTGCCTGACTGATACCCATATCAGTGTTCTGTAAGGTGTCTTCTGGAGGACACTGGGCTTTTGAGACACTCCTTGTAAGAAGAGTTCAGGAGCCAGATAAGTTCAAGGAATGCAGCCTCTTATATTTCCTTCTTAGAGATATGCAACACGTGTCAGTCTGTTAAAAGCTCTGAGAAGTTCTGCGGTCAAGAGTCCTGCTTAGTTTTGTTTAAACCAGTGTTCTCCAAACTCGTGTGACCGTGGAATCCTTTTTTAAAATAACTTATTAATACCCTAAGGAGCTGCTATTCTATTGAATATGCTTTAGGAAGTGCTGGTGTGTGTAGTGAAATAATGAGTCTGGGTCTTTCACCTAGTAGTTACATTTCATAAATCCTACAAAATTTTACATTTTATAATTTTTACAAAAAAAGGGCTGATGTATCCCAGGGATCAGAGTAAACTGCCGTGTGGTTAGCTAGCACTTCGTGCCTTTGAGAAGCCATGAGGGTGTCTGTGTGTTCACCTTTATACTTCATTTAACCCTGAATTGCAGGGGCCTGTGGGAGAAACACTCTGCTCTGGAGCTATTTGAGCTGTAGCCTGGCTCCGTCACGGCTGATGTTGGTCTGTCCCTGTCTGTGCTTCATGATTGCCTAGTGCTGAGACTCACTTTGGCACAGACAGATGGACAGACACCACCCAGTGTCATGGACAGGCTCAGCTGTGGACCAAACATGCCATAAATAAAACCATGGTGTTCTGTCTAGTTGAAACTGGAACTCCAGTGTTACTGAGTCATTATCCCATTCTTTATTTCCTGACCACTTGTGATCAGATGAGGGTTTGTTTCCCGGATGCCCTTATGGCTAAGATGGAGAAGTGTGGGATGACAGTGTGGTTAAGTGGATCTGTAACTGACGCTGTGGCCGTGCCTGGGGTGGGCTGCTTAATGGATCCATGTCAGCCTTGAGGGAGGGCTCTAGTGGTTTGCCACGGGCTCCGTGCTCAGCCCTATCCTGGTTAATTTTTTAAAATAATTAAGACATGAAGCCCCACAGACTGTACTTTGCTGATGACTTATGTAAAGGAAAAGTAGCATACCTACAATGGATGACAGAATTGAGATGCAAAAATGATATAAAATGCTGGCGGTGGGTATGTGTGATGAGCTGGGATTTAAAATGGATAGAAAGTTTAGAAAGTTAAGAATTTAAGTTTAAGACATAATAGTGTGAGAGTAAGAAATGGGGAATTTATTTTTCTTTAATTGCAACTTGTATTTAAAAAGACTCTGAAGATTGATAAATACCAAACTGAGGTTACTGTTGGCGAGAAAAGGATGTGGACACTGGGAGATGCATAGGAGTTTTAAGCTTATTGGCAATATTTCTTAAGCAGGGTGGTGTATCCATGGGTGTCTGTAATATATACCTTTTTGTCTGCCTTAAATATTTAATAAAATAAACAGACTCCAGAAGCTCTGGACCATACGTTCTGTAACCATGAGGATGTATCTTCAAGTGAAGTAGCAAATTAGTATCTGATAAAATCCTTCTGTTCATGGCACTTGACAGTCTATATCTGGGGTATTGTTTAGTCCCGAGTATCACTTTTGAAGAGGGACACCAGAGATGCATAAATACTAGGGTACATTTCAGAGATAATGGGTAGGGGAGCTAGTCCTATGACAATTAGTTGGAGAAAATGGGTGTGTTTAGACCAGTGAAGAAGTGACTAAGGGGAAATGTGATGGCTGCCTTCAGCCATTTAAGGAGCTGTCAGTATGTTTTTTTTGTTCCTCTTTTCCTATATCACTATCTTCTTTTTTTTTTTTAAAGTTTATTTATTTAAGTATGTTGGGTCTTCGTTGCTGCGTGCAGGCTTTCTCTAGTTGTGGCGAGTGGGGGCCACTCTTTGTTGTGGTGCACGGGCTTCTCATTGTGGTGGCTTCTCTTGTGGAGCACGGGCTCTAGGCGTGTGGGCTCTAGAGCGCAGGCTCACTAGTTGTGGCACACGGGCTTAGTTGCTCCGTGGCGTGTGGGATCTTCCCGGACCAGGGCTCGAACCCGTGTTCCCTGCGTTGGCAGGTGGATTCTTAACCACTGTGCCATCAGGGAAGCCCTGTTTTGGTTCTTTTAAAAAAAATAAAATATTGTTTCTTTGTCAATATTCTCTACTTTGTGAGACATTGTGCTCATAAGTTTATTTCTTTAGATATGTTTTCCTTTAGTATTTTGAATATATTTATAATGGGGTATCCCACTCCCCAGGTTTTCCTTTTAAGGCTTTCGATTAGCCTCCTTTTAGCCCTACTTGGTAGTGCCATGTCAGGCAGCTGCACTGTTAAACAGTTGTCCCTTATTTTTTTCTGACAAATGCCCTGGATATAGGACAGAGTTAGATCTAAGTCAGATTAGATAAAGACAAGCCTCGAGAACAGAGCTTTCTAGCAAGCTGCCAGACGGGCCAAATAGTGACGGTTCTCTGGTGATGGTACTTTTGGAGAGCTATAAACCCATTTGGCCTCTCTGGGAGCTGCTAGACTGCTGGGTTTTACAGCTGCTATAGTTGGAGGCTGTTGGTTTTCAAGGCTACCATGGAGCTAGAGGATGAGGATGGGATCAATGCAAGTGAAAACAATACAAAGGTTGCTATTCTTACCAAGATTCAGCTGTTTTTCTTGAATAGATGCTTCTCAGAACGTTGCAAGCCTTTAGTTAATTTCTAGAGTTCTGAAAAAGTTCATTTTGACAATTTTTGGCAGTATTCTTGTTCGTTTTGTGGAGGAGCAGATTTTCGGAGATCTTCAACTCTGTAGTCCTGGAAGCTAACTCCCTATTGGTATTTCTCAAATGAGGCACCCTTGTGTAATGAGAGTCTGCCGTGCACATGCTGTGTGCTCTCTCTTTGTCTCATGTTCTCTCGTCTGAGTATTTGATGTCTTGAAGTGGCCCCAAGGGAGTGTTAAGGAGCACAAGTTACCATGAACCACTGGTCATGACTCTTACTTTCTTAGAAGTGAGGCTCGGCCTTTGGGTGGACAGCAAGCAGAATGTGTTGCAGACCCCAGATCATGTTGATCTGCTGGATCAGTTTCTCATTTTGCGAGCAGAGTCCATCTTTTGCAGTCTGCCCAGCTTTGTACATTATCCCATGATGAAGTAAATCCATCCTTCCTCAAAGTTAGGGTTGGAAGACAAAGCACTAATAGCTAGGGTGTGGAGAAAAGGGAACACTGTTGCACTGCTGGTGGGAATGTGAATTGGTACAGCCACTATGGAGAACAGTATGGAGGTTCCTCAAAAAACTGCAAATAGAAGTAGGGAGATGCAAGAGGGAAGAGATATGGGAACATATGTATAACTGATACACTGTGTTATAAAGCAGAAACTAACACACCATTGTAAAGCAATTATACTCCAAAAAAGATGTAAAAAAAAAAAAAAGACATTGGTGGTAAAACAAACAAACAAACACTAATAGCTAAAATGGCCATTTCCTCTGGATACTGTTGGGATTTGAAATTCAGTCCAGTCATAATATTAGTTTCTCTATATCAGATCTTACCATCCTAGATAATTGCTTGAGTTTTCTGTTAAATAATTTTTTTAACCTACACATTTAAAATCTAAGTTTTTGCACATAGTATAAATCTGAATTTCTCATATGACCAGAAGTTTTGGGTTATGGATATTTTATTACAGCTCTTTACTTCAGAGGTCATTGGTCTGTAGCTCTATAAGATGGAAAGACAAGTGCTTATTGGTGAAAAGTAAAGAGATTCTGTTCTGAAAAGCTGTGTATGATTTTATATCTATTAACGTGTGTATTTTATGCCTTTTATGTATTTGTGTATTTTTTTCTCTTTATATTTTATACATATATATATAAAATAATTTAACCAAGTAGTTTAAAATGTGATATTAGATGGTAGTACAACAATTTTGAAATCTTGAAAGATAAAACGGGAAACATTTGCTTGTATTTTTTTTCGCCTCAGAGTGTTTTGTTAATGAGACATTTTATACTGCCATAAACCCAGGGCAGTAATAAAGGTGTTGATTGATTTTTGGATGACAAGGGACTTCTCTAATTGCAGAATTTGACATTTGTGTCACTTCTGCTGTTTTAGGTGAGCAAGACGTGGAAGGTGATTGCAGAAGATGAAGTACTCTGGTACCGGCTGTGCCAGCAGGAAGGGCACCTTCCCGAGAGCAGCATCTCCGATTATTCTTGCTGGAAGCTCATCTTCCAAGAGTGCCGAGCCAAGGAACACATGTTAAGAACCAACTGGAAGGTAGGCAGTGGCCAATATCGTTACCTGTAGGGGAATAGCCTGCAAGGACACAGGAATCCAAGCCTGGGATTAAACACCCGAGTCCTTCAAATTTCATCCTGAGATTAACTGCCAAAAACAAGGAGAGGAGGAGGATGGTGAGCGTCCCTTCAGCTGTTGGTGACTTGTTGCCCCTTTTGTTGCCCATTAGAGTATCTGCCCTTGTTTTCAAGCACACTCTTTGGGAGCGTCCTGTTGTCCTCTAGGAGAGGAGGGGCGAGACTGAGGATCCAGTCCCCTTGCCTCTGGTGGTCGGGGTCTTTAGGCTAGTGCTCAGTGCAGCCCCTTTTCACTGCCACCGTCTCCCTGGATGGACCAAGAAAGCACCACCTGAATACAAAAGAGGGGCTGAAAATGCTATCTCCAGTAAATTCTAAGAGGGAGATCATTAAGCATCTCTAAGTACTGTCTTCGCTTCCCTCACATAACCTATTGGCTTGCTTCCATAACATTTATCACTTCAAAATTTCTACAGAAATATTAGATCACAGCTATGAATTTGCACAGAACAGTGTTTCTGTAGAAAATAACTGTCAAGAACAGTGTTACATAAAGCTGTTTAAGGCGTGACGAGACAGCAGTGTGGTGCCGTTTCTTCCCACCTGGGTAGCTGGATATTCAGTTGGAAGGAAGGGACAGAACTGTATCCTTTCCCCTCCTGTAAAGGTCAATCCTAATAGACTTTGAGATTAACAAGCTTTTGCTCATTACTGATAGTGACATATTGCCTATGTGCATGTCTGTCCCCAGTCACCTCATAACCTGATTAGTGACCGATACTCTTGATCTGGGCAGCGTCACAGTTCCTAGCAAAGTTAATAAGAGGTAGTGTTCCTCTAACTCGGGTTTCTCAACCCCAGCACTAGTGCCATCTGGGACCAGTACTTTGCGGTGAGGCCTGTCCTGGGCGTTGCAGGATCTTCCGCAGCATGTCCGGCCTCTCCCCAGTGTATGCCAGAAGCATTCTCTTCCTCCCCACAGCTCTGACAACCAAAAAGTCTTCAGACCAGTCCGATGTCCCCTGAGGGCAAAATCAGCCCTGGGTGAGAACCATCCTTCTAAAGAGGATTAGCATAGCCATCCTTGGCCCTGAAGACCCACCACTAAGTACAGATTCCTCTGGCCCCCGCTCTGTGTATCCACTCCAGGTAATAAACTCGCGTGGAGGGCCCCCCTCGCCCTCTTGCCCATTTGCTTGGTTATGTCTGTGTGAAGGACATAAGTGAGAGCAGGCATTGGGTTTGCCAAAGCTGCTTAGACAGGCTGGGGGCCGGAAAGCAGAGGGTCTGACCCTGGCAGGAGGAGCCATAATTTAAGGAAAGCTTGAGAGTGAGGCATTTACTAGGGCCTTTCTGTCTGGGAAGGAGGGATACTTTTGAGATTCGTGAGTATGAGAGCTGGAGATATTCCATGTACCCTGGCTTGAATTCATAAATGTCAGATTCTAAGAGAAAGCAGCAGCTGAGTTCTTTGTTTCCTCTTTGGTATTAGAAAGCTAGGGAGGGAAGCAGGTACCCCCTCCTCATCCAGGCTGGAGGGGGCCAAAGTGAAGGGGTTTAAAGACCCGCCTCATAGCATCTGGCATTTAATGCCAGTATACAGATTACGTACAATCCAACTGAACGTCTGTTCTGTTGTTTTTCTCCAACAAACCCGAAGCCATGTGTTTGTTAAGTGCTCAGTAAGAGGTCGTTGCTTAAATGACCTGGAGTCAAACTGCAGGGAGACCGGAGGGAGGCTTCTCTGTGGAGTGTCTCAGGCCCATTTCCTGCACTGTTACCTGTGAGGACTACAGAAGTAAAATGTCAAATGATGACTCTTGCATTAACTGTAGTGATGGGATTCTTGTGATTCTAGAATGAAAGGAATTCTTATGAAAACATGAAAGGTAGTGCAGAGCAAGATGCTTTCCCTTTGTGTGCCTCTGATTTCTCATCTCTGATGTGGAGCTGAGCGTAGCTGCGCTCTTTGTGCCGTCGTGAGGATGACTGTCTAATGATATATCTAACACTCCTCCCACAGCGCGTGGCCTGTGTCTGCTGCTCAGTTAGCATTGGCCTTGGCACGCAGATACTGTGGTTTGGTGCTATTCATGGTCAACCTCAGGATGGGTTGGGAAGGTGATTTGGTTTGGCATCTCCTAGGTTGGTGTTTGAGGAAGCTGAGAAGGGACCCCAGGGTTCTCAGTACTTCCACACAGGGGATGACCTGTGAATGCAGGAACTTACCTGGACCTGCAGGAACTTACCTGGACCTGCAGTTCAGAGCCAGCGTGCAAATGATCTTCCTTTCCCTGGTGTTTGCATACACTCATTTCACTGTAGCATTCTAGGATCTCTCTAATCCATAATGCCAGTGTGGGGTTGGAGCCCTTGATGGGGAGGAAGCCACGTGATGAAACTTAGTGGAGGACGTGAGCACACAGGCCCTCTCCTCTTCTTTCAATAGCTTGTCCCTCAAAAGAGCTTTGCTGTTCTTGTCATTTTGGCTGTGGCCCTCGAACAGATGATTCTCAAGTCCTTCCATCCCCATGTCTCCACTAGCAGGACAGCCCCACTTGGATGTGTCCAGTTGTGTCCCTCAGCCTTGGACTTGGTCCTCGAGTTCAGTGAGATCACCATGTAGATCGTCTTGCACAGTGCCTGGAGTACAGCTGCTTAATAAACGTTGGTTTTAATGGAATGGATGTCATCATCTGTCTCCTAATATAGTAGTAACTACCATTTATTGAAAACCTGCTGTGTGCTAAGAACTGTGCTTGCCACTTACACTATTTCTAATCCTTGTGCTGGTACAGCAAAGTTGAAATTATGGATGGCTTGGTATTTTTTTTTAATTGAAGTATATAGTTGACTTACAATATTGTTTCAGGTGTACAGCAAAGCAATTCAGTTATGTGTATATATTTTTTGATGGCTTGGTATTCTTGAATACCTTTTATTCACGCTTTTTGGCTTAACTGTCCTGCCCTGCCCTTTCCAACATCCCACATGTAAATACTTTCTATTCTTCAAGATTCCCTTTATTTTAAAAATAATTATTTTATTTATACATATTTTGAATCAGTAAATAAACAATCGTGATGCAGTAAATCAAAAGTCATAAAAGGGCATATACTGGAAAATACATCTCTTTCTCACCTCTCTCCACCTACCACCTAGTTCCCTCCTCAGGAGCAGCTGTGTTATGGGTTTTAGGGTTTCCTTTAAATACCCTTTCCATGAACCTCTGACCTCTCAATCAGAAACAATGTCTTGTCTTTTCCCCATCCTGATTTTTATCTTGTTGTATATACTTTTTCATTTTATTCTGAGAGCATTTATAAGGGGTGTTAACAGGTAAAATACCATTAACTACTTTCTCTCATCTGAACTGAACTTTTTAAAGACACTTTATACATTTCTTCACTAGCAGCCCACTGCAGAGTGGAGTGGTTAACATCCTGTAATCCCCTCAAGGACAGGGCCAGAGTCTCGCGCATCCCGTGCCCAGTAGTTTCATTCAGTGTGTTTGTAACTCATAAATACATAGCTTAACATGTTAGTCATCTCTGTCCTTTTGAATGTCTTGATAACTATGGACACAGTCCATGCTGTAAAAAAACTGCCGTGAATGTAGTTGAGAGCGAAATGCTTTGTCTCCTGGCTATCCAGAGAGTAGTATAAACTGCACCCCCTTTTCTTATGCAGAATCGCAAAGGCGCCGTGAGTGAGCTGGAACACATTCCTGACGCGGTTTTATGTGATGTGCATTCTCACGATGGTGTTGTCATTGCTGGGTAAGCGAAAACAGTTTTTCAGTTAATATTCTTCATCCTAAGGTCTTTCACTTTTCATGGACCACCCTCTGCGTCCCAGCCACCTGATTCTCCCTTGGGAGTGCGTGCCTTCCCACTTATAGCCCTCGTGGAGATGGGCCGTCTCCATGACTCTATATCCTCCAGTAGTTAAGAGCTCTGAACCTAGTGGTGTGGAGCGGCTCTGTAATCCATTTGTGTCCATGCATCTTTTGAGCTTTTAAATCACTCTTATGGCATGTTCTGTTAGATTTTCATTAAGGCAAACAGTTTGTATTTTATGAAGACATAAAAAAGTCAAGCAATAATAATAAGTGTTGGCAGAAACTACGGCCATGGCTCACGGGCCCAGCCACCCCGCGGCATGTGGGATCTTCCCAGACCAGGGCACGAACCCGTGTCCCCTGCGTTGGCAGGCGGACTCTCAACCACTGCGCCACCAGGGAAGCCCCAGGTGCTATTCTTGATCTCTTGTTCTGAAGCCTTTATTATGAGGAAGGGCTGTGGCCACAGGTAATCTTCCTTCCCCACCACACAGTTCGTATTTGCAGTTAACTTGTCCTGAAATAGGCTTTTTGTCTGTCTGCATTGCCAAGAAATTTAATTCTAACTTCTGTGAATTCCTTTGGCTTCTGTTCCAAAAACCACTTTCATGAATTCTTCATATTTTATTACAGAGATGTTTTTATGTGTTTCTTTAATGTATAATAAGAAGATAACTTTCTTCTTGGATTAACAAGTTGTCTTGAACTAGAGTCTCACATTGTGTACTTAATGCCATAGAGACCAGGACACTTAAACTTCTGAGTCTGGATTGACTTCGGAGTGAGACACCCAAAAGAGCTTTCTACCTGGAGGAGCAAACAAAAACAAATCTTGGACTTAACAGCTTAGTAGTAGGAGAGCCTTTTTCTTTAAAGAAAACCCTTTCCTTCAGAAGCATTCCTTAATTGAAATTTCCAAGAGTCAGATTATTTTAATATTTTGCGGTCCGTAGTACCTACGTAAAAGTATGTTGCTTCAAACAAGATAAGCCTTAGGAGGAACACTTTCCATTACCTTGTGTTTTACTGGCCATGATTTCGAGGCCAGTAAATACCCTTCTTGGGAGTGCTATAGAACTATTACTTTTAGAAAAACTAATGGACCAGAAATCTAGAATTTTATCCCTTCAGTTATCAGTGTGGCTCTAGGCTTCTGCCCCTCATTGCTCAAGTATGGGCCTGAGAGCTCATGCTAGGTAAGATCCTTTTCACCTGCTAATTCTGAGATTCCTCAATAACTCCCAAAGGGACTGGGATCATTCTAGCTTAGAGAAGTCTCCTGGTGTGTCAGGGGCCTTTGAGGACAGACTATTGAGATTGAACTGAAAGAGTCATAAAAGGAATTAGAAATGAGACGATTCTCGAAAGCCAATTATGAATTTCTTATCTGGACACTAGTCCAGATGCCAGTCCTTCTTTTCCTGCCTCTCGTTCCCTCGAGGCCTGCTGAGCATTACAGATTATGCCAGCACAAAGCAAAGCGATGGCAGAGTTTAGTGGATCGATAAGGTGAAACTTGATCTGTGGGTCAGAGAGGCTCCTCATGGCCCCTCTTTCTAAGAGAACCTTACGTTTATGGCCTAGCATCAGATACTTCAATCTTGCTTGTATATAGAGCATTTTGTGTTTATCATTAAAATTTTATCTGGTGGTTACGATGCTTGTTTTCTGGGTCAGATCTTGAATCCCTTTTCATTTGAGACAGCGGTGTTTGTGGTTACCTCATTCCCAATCAATGTTGTATTCACCAGGCTTTCTGCAGTTATGTATCTCCAAGGAGCTTCTTAAAGAGACAGTGGCCATCTCACCCTTTCCTTCTCTTTTACTTCTCTTTCATTTCTCCTATTTTTCTTCTTCCCTTCCTTCTTCTCTATTTTCCTTCTTCCCTTCCTTCTTCTCTATTTTTTTACACAAGTAGAATCTGTTCAGACGCTTAGTTTTTTTATATCTGCAGCTAACCGATGTGACATTTTTGCATTTAAACCTGTAAAATGTATTTTATATAATTGATGAAGATTATGTTGCAGAATCTTGCCCCAGCTTCTTCCCAGCCTTTCAGTCCTTTTGTGCAAATGTTCCTGGATTGGAACTTCATTGCTTAGGCTTAGACTAATTTGTGTCACACTTAAGCTTAGAGCGAACCCAGTCTCGGCTCTGCCTTACTCTTCTTTGCGCGCAGAACCAGGGCACCCTTCAGATGCGCATTCACTCGGAAACGCGGAGACACTCGAGTCCCTGTCCAGTGAAAGGACCGGGACGCCTCTTACCTGAGGCTTGTTTTTCCAGCAGAGGAAACAGACGTTATTCTCAAAGCTTTTGATCTTTTACTCTTGTCCATGAGTGTTTGCTTCCTTTCCTGTCTCATGGGTGATAGTTTTCCAGTTACCTTTTCCTGATGTTTGGAGCCTTTGAAATTTGTTTCCAACCTCCCTTTTTCCTCATTACTCTTCCCAGGGCACCTTTGGCTCCCCCCCACCCACCCCGCCACACTGTCCTAGTCACCTCTGACCATGTCTTTTTTTTAACTTGAGATGCTGTTTCCATACCATAAAATCCACCCTTTTAAATTGTGTAAGTCAGTGATTTTTAGTATATTCACAAGGTTGTGTAACTGCCCACCATTATCTAATTCTAGAACGTTTTCATTACCCCCAAAAGAAACCCAGTCCCTGTTTTTTCGCGCCCAGCTCAAGCCTTGCCTCCTCCCACAGGTTCCATGGGGCGCTAGCCTGTTAGCGCCCCACTGCTGCTCTGCCCCAGCGTCTACCCTCCTCACACCTCCGGAGGGGTGATTATCTGCAGCTTATAGGACAGCTAATCACGTGACCTTGAGGCTTCGCCTAAGCATTTTTCTCTTAACTTTACAGCCATGTATTTTTTTTTCAGTTAATTTGTAAGCGTCTTTTAAAACTAGAGGTGATATATAATATTTCATTAAATGCTCTGTAGTACTAATACATTTTTGTTAGTCTGAAAAAAAAGCATTAACATTTGATAGACTCCCTTCCCCCCACCTGTATACTCCATGTTACGTGGGAAGCTGGAGGAATTCCTAATTTCTTTTGTCTGTTCTCCGATCTCTTAGTTTTTTTCAACTTAGAATCATACAGCTTGAAACCCGGAAGGAACTTAGAGATTCTCTTCCAAAACGCTCATTCTGGGTAAGGTAGCTGAGGCTCGGCAAGGTCCGGGGAGTGAGGCTGGCACCCGTGCCCTGCCTGCCCCGCTGTGCTTCTGCAGGGGGCGTGTGGAGAGCCGGGCCCCAGCGCTGCCTTCTGCAGCCCTCGCTCGCTACTCTGATGGCTTGGCTATTATAGCGTCACTTTGGTTTCTTTCATGGCATGTGTGGACCTTTCCTTTCTGTTAAAAATGAAAACAGTAGTAAAACCACATTGTCTTTGCAAAACTATTAGAAAGTGGAGAAGAGAAATCCACCTAAATCCCAGCATGCTACCACAATTCCCGTTGTGGCTTTTGGTGTGTACAGTTTAGTTTTCTGCCTGTTTTTTAATACATATTTTAATTACTGGATTTAGGTGGATGGATTTTTATTTTTTCCAGATTAAGAAATTATTTTAGGGACTTCCCTGGCAGTCCAGTGGTTAAGACTCTGCACTTCCACTGCAGGGGGCACGGGTTCAATCCGTGGGTGGGGAACTAGGATCCTGAATAACGTGTGGCACAGCCAAAAACTTTTAAAAAAGAAATTATTTTAAAATGCCTTCATAATCCTCAACTTCTTTCCCATATAACTTTTTGCCTTGAAGTCTCTAAACCATCCCTCAAACCCAGTCTCCTGAGTACATCTTCCTTTTTTTCGGTCAGTGCCATAAATAAAGATAAAGATCAAGAGTTTTATCTTGTTGACTGTACCGTTTTCAAATGGTGGGGGCCATGTATTAAGCATGTTTGTAACCTCAGAGCCTAACACCAGTCCCAGCACCGAGGAAACTTTGGGGAAGGTATGTATAGAAGGAAAACTCCTTGCACTTCTGAGACCCTGCACTCTCTGAGCCTCCTTACCGCATCTTTGACTTACCAAGCTCTTAACTCTGGCCCTTCCTCGTGCCTCTCTGTGGTGTCATGTGGCCACCTAGCAGTGATATGCAGCATCCCAGAAAATACCAGAAACAGTGGTTTTCTTTGCTGGTCAGGTAAGTGGAAGTTCCTTCAACGGTGACTATGTAATTCAAATACAACCTTTACTTCGATTTTTTCTGGCTAAAATTTCCCATTTCTTTAACCTGAGAATAATTTGTGCTGAGAAGCCACCAATCTCTGCGATAAGCCACCTGTCTCTTTCTGTTAGAGCTCAGCCTCTGTCTGTGTTTTCTTTGTGATCTGGTAGCGTTCCTGAAATGCGGTGAGGTTTAGTGTGTGTCTTCCTTGGATTTAGAAGAAGAGATGTTATCTAGAAAGTTGGTTGATAATAAGTGATTAGGAAGCATGGTGTTTGTTTTTGTTTGTTTGTGGTGAGAGCTCCGAGAATTTTAGAATGTCTCTCAAATTATACGTTTATCATTGAGGGAAAAGACTAGAAGGGACGAGGCTATGACGGCATCCCAGTCCTGTTTTGTGAGGCCTAGACCGTCCTCTTTCTCCACAGTTGCACTCTGGGAGTTAAGGGTGTTGAAAACAGATGACATCATGAGTTCAGAAGGGTCACATTATAACCTGAGATGTAGGTCTAGGTATAATTTGCCAGGAATATATTCGCTTTACTGCCATCTAGTGAAGGAGAGCATCTCGGGTAAAACTTGCTAGAGAAAGTCAAGCGGGGGGCTCACTGGGAGCCTTGTGCCAGCTCTGCTAACCATTAAGCTATTAGCTCACGAGAAGCTTTTATCAGATGCCCAGGAGTATGGTGGTGTTTTGCAGTGAAGTCCCTCCTCACTGTTACTTAAGATTCATAAGTCTGAAGCGCTTCAGTTTGCGTAAGAAAGCATACTATTCACATTACAGGACCATTTCCCGCCCCCCCCCGCCCCCGTTTTGGTTTTAAAAAACATCAAGCCCCCTCTTTGCGTCAACGTTTTTCTCAACACTCCTAAATGCCTCTCCTTCCGTTTTCTACTGTGGTGATCTGCCTTTTTAGGGTGCAACTCCTGCCTTGACTGGAAGGAACAGTGACTGTGTATCCATGTTTCTTCTCTGTCAAGTGTGGTTGGAGGGAAAACTGGATCGTCTGATGTCACCAAGTGCTAGGTGTCTTCTTTCCCTGAAAAGTACTCAGTTGTCCTGTTTGGTCTCCTGCACTTCCTCCATATCCATTCCCTCTGAGGCAAGTGACACCAAGCAAAACCACACACACGTCTCTAGCAGCCAAGTGGCCTCTGGCTGTCGTTCTGGCTTTCATCCTTCCTAGAGCTCTGTCTGTCACAACCTGGACGGAGTCGAGAGGGTTGCCAGTCTTATGTAGACATGAAGCAACATTTTGAGCTTCCAATTTATATATGTAAAATTTGGTGTCTGAATCTCTTTGGTTCACTTTGCCTATTGACACTTTATTGGAATGTTATCATTGTTTATAATTAAGAACTGTTGGAAAATAATAGTTCAGACATAGGCACGTGTCTAAGGTAACTTGAAATATCTTGCTTTTAGCCATTTTTTCTCCACATTTCCCACTAATTAAAAATGTGCCTTTGTATTGACCATGTACCATGCCAAAATATGGCTTTGATCTGAAATAGTGTGTATTTGCCCTGAATTTTACAACACTTGCTATTCAGGAGCTGAGGACCTCAAGGATGGTGTTTATAATACTCTAGCTTCATGTGAATGTATAAAAATGGATAATACATAGGATTAGCTTGAGGCTCTTGAGATGATAACAGATGCTTTGTAAATACAGATTGGTGATAAAAATTGCATTAGATAAATGTCACCCCATATTTATACTTACTAAGGACTTGCTTTCTGTCTTTCTCCTTTTTAAAAAACTTTCTCTTGGCAGTTCCTTTCAACCTTGCGTTATATAGACTTTGTGCTGCCGCTTATTATGACATTGGATTGTTTCCCATAAGGAATTCGATCATTACCATTAGGGACCTCTTTTTATAAATACTTTTATTTATTTTCTGCTGAGAGGTATACATGCTTTTCTGGTAAGTCTGAGGTAAGATATTGATAAGAGACCAGAGGAGAGCTTTACATTTATTATATCCTTAATGAAGGAGCTCCAGAATATCCTTAATAAATACTGGTGAACTCATGACTGCATTTATCCATCTCTGGTTCTCCAAGGAATAATGGGAAGGGCCACAGCTACAGTAACTCTGCATAATCATCATTGACTCTCACTCTATTGATTGTGATTAACCAAGATGTATGGAAAACAGTTTTAAGTGTGTAGTGCGTGGATCTCGTAAGGTCCATTAAGATGTTCATTATTTTTCAATTGATGCATCTTAAGCTGCACTTGATGTTGGTAGTAGAGCATTTCCACAGAAAGACTGCGCCGTGGGATCGAGCTCATTTTGTCTGTAGTAGAGCATTTCCACAGAAAGACTGCGCCGTGGGATCGAGCTCATTTTGTTAATTGCATAATACAGCACAGTCATGTTGCATAGAAAACAGTAAATACTCTTGCTTTCATTGATTTGTAATCTTTGGTATTACTAAAGAAAGTATGGAGTATGTGTGACTAGCTCCTAAAACCTCTGCATGTTAAGGGCATAATGAACATTTCTTGAAATGTGGGCACTGCACTTGTAGGGGCCTCTGCCTAATTGCTTTGTAGGCTTTAAACCACTTCCATCTTCTGAGTTTAAGTCAGAATCGTTCATTCAGTATGTACTAAGCACAGATGAATACTGCAGACACATTCCTTGTTGAAGGGAGGGGTACACATCCCTTGCTTTCCTTGCTGAGGGGAGGGGTACACATCCCTTGCTCATAGGCCAAAGGGATCCAGTTACAGGTGGTTACAGGACAGTGTGAGAGAGGTTAGGGTAGGGGAAGAGCGGGCACCCTAACACACTGGGGAGAGGCACCTAGTGTAGGCTCCAAGTCAGGCAGGGTTTCTCCTGAGAAGTGACTTCTCAGTTGAGTCTGGAAGGGATGACTAGGAGTTGGCCAGGCAGAGTTTTTATTTATTTATTTGGCTGCACCAGGTCTTAGTTGCGGCACGCAGCCTCCTTTAGCTGTGGCATTCGGCACCTAGTTCCCCGACCAGGGATCGAACCCGGGCCCCCTGCGTTGGGAGCGTGGAGTCTTACCCACTGGGCCACCAGGGAAGTCCCCAGGCAGAGTTTTGTATGGAGTAAGGACGCAAGTAACTTGCATAGATTCCGTGGCTCCTCACTCCCAAACCAATGGTGGGCATGAAAAATCCGTTACAGCATTTATTTTTCTGGTGAGTTGGATGGAATACAGCTTCAGAATCCTTCTCAACACAGGGCTGTAGGCAGCCACTACAGATTTATTGGATTTGACACACAAATGAAACCATTTGCTGTTCCTGGCCTGAGGCCTCATAACAAGGCTCCTTTTGGCTGCTGTGAGTACTTGATCAGAATAGACTTGTGACTTTGGGGGTGGCTGTGTGACTGTGGTCCTGTAGAGGGTGAAGTTTTACCAGCCATCCCACATGTGCTCCCACATCACCTGTGAAGCATGTGTAGGCGGCACCTTTGCATCTGCCCAGTCCCACGCCCCTTGCCAGCATACTGAGCTTTTTTGTTGTTGGCTTCTTGCCTTCCAGTTGAGCTGTAGTGGTAGAATTGATGAGTTAGGGTCAGGGGCTATGTCCGGCAAGCCTGAGTCACAGTATTGAAAACAGTAAATTCCTTATATTGCACTTAAATGGGGATGGTTCTTAAAAGCCGTATGTGTTTACAGACACTCATCGGAGGAGGCAGAGTGACTTGTTGGCTAAAGCAGCAGTTAGAGAAAAGCCTGGGGACCCGGTTTGACCCCAGCTGTGCCATTAAAATGTTTCTTGTGACCTTGGGTAAGTCACTTAACCTGACTACCAGATTCTTAAAACAGTGCCCCAGGTTGTTGTGAAGAGCCTTGAAAAAAATTTTTTTAGCAAATCACTGGCAGCTGGAAGCAAAATGGAACCATCCCCCCCACAGCTCCCACCTGCTTGGCTCCTTAGAGGAGGAGAAAGGTTCAAGGTTGATTACAGCTGTACAGCACTTCTTCCATTTTCTTCAGGTCTCCTAGTCCAAATAAGCAGTCTGCTTATTGGAAATGTACTAGTTAATGAAAGCTCTTCTGTGGTAAATCATTTTAAATCGGCAGTTGCTCTGGTGTGCAGAGCTTGAAAGAGGCTCTATTCCCATTCTTTCAACAAAAAATCAGCTGTGGTCTCTGACCTCTTTATTTGGAGGTAAACTCAATGTTGCCAAGCATAAAAAAAGACTGGGAAAGGCATACAGCTTCACTGGTCCGTGCCGTGGCCCGGGATGTCCTTACTTGTTTGGAAAAGGCTTCTTTCTTCCTTAGTTTTTCTTTAGTGTTCTTACATCAGCTAATATCTTAGTCGCAGTTGTACTTTGCACAGACACTAATTAGAGAGCCATCAACATTGGGGTCCAAAGGCTTACTGACAATGCAGCTGTCCTAGTGGTGTCTTAATTGGTTGAGTGTAATTGTCATTAGGCTGCCATAAAGACATCTGGAGCTCTGGAGAAAAATCAGCCCTTTTCCCCACCTCCCTTTCCTATCTGTTCTTGCTTCTCCTGGCCAACGTTATTAAGCGCTTTTAGATCACATTTAGAGTTTGGTCCAGGTCCCTCTGCCCCAACCAGTGTTTTACCCTCATGAAAATGTCTGTTTCTTTAGCGCGAGTTCATTAACACAGTCTGAGCACCACTGCTGTGGTTGCTTTCATGTGTTAGATTTTAGAGCCTGTTGCCGAGTCATCGTGTAGTACCTGCTGAAATGGGATATTTATTCTCTTTTCCCATCATAAAGGAGACACCGAGTCTTTTATATTTGCCTTGTGAGTTGTTTTGCAGCATTTATGCTATTATCATGCTTTTTGGCCATGAAGAATGGAGTTGATTTAAACGGATATATATGGAAAATTTCATGTTTACCAAAATAATTTAGCTTCTTCCGTGTTTTATAGAGAGGTTTTAATCAGTTTGGAAGTAAATGCAAGAAGTCTGATGCATCTCGATGCACGCATTCCGGGTGTTTCACTGATCATTAGCACTAGAAGGTGGGCAGCAGAAAGGAGATGCCACTCAAAGCAGCTGGGGACCCCCTTCTTTCAGCTGTGTGTAAGGCACTGTGATGGAGGCTGTGGCATTGAGGTAGGGTGTTCACGAGGACTTCACGGTCAGGGTGAGGAGACGTGGGATATAGCAGTGAACGCCATTTCTTCAGGTCCAAGGGCGCAGTAGTTGAGTCAGAGAGGCTTCATGGAGGAGGAGGGCCTGGGCTAGGCCTTGAGATGTTGGTGGGCTTGAGTGAGGTAGGTTGTTCTCAATCTTGGTGGCACGTTGGGAAACACTGTTGTCTGGTTCCACCCCTAGAGATTCAGATTTCATTGATCTGGTGTGCCCTTGGGTATTGGGAGTTTTAAAAGCATCCCAGGTGACTCTAATGTGTAGCCAAGGTTGACCCACCCAGCTGGTTCATGGGGAGGGAAGGAGCTCCAGAAAGGTGGAGCCAAGGTGCAGAGACACCTATGGTGTGGAAGCCAGTGAACGGCAGGCCTGGCTAGAGGCCAGCCCATGCTAAGGAAGAGGAGAAAGTGAGGCTGGAAGAGGGGTGGAGGCCAGTTTGTGGAGAGTTCTCAGTGCCTGCCCGGTAGTTGAAGCTTCATTCAGTGTGGATTTACAGCCTCAGGATTTACAGAGGGCTCCCTAGGTGTTAAGTACTATCATAGTTCTACTATTCTGGTCACTGGATCAACATCAGTGAGCAAGACCCAACCCCTGACCTTAGAAGCCTGTGGGTTCGTAGGGGAGACGAACAGTCAGATGACTACACACGTACTCACACAGTTGCCACTCGAGGAAAGTCTAGGCTGCTGTCATGGTAGATGATAAGGCTCGGGGTCTAGTGTGGAGGGAGAGGGAGAGAGGGAGAGAGATCCGCGTAGTCAGGTATTTTTGAGGGCTTGGCTGGTGCGGGGCTGGCTGCAGGTGGGCGAGGCTCAGGAGTGAGGAGGCTGCCGTGGGGCGGCCGGGAGCTGATGCGGGAGCGGAACCCGGTGGCAGACGGGGAACGAGAAGGGCAGGAAGGGCGTGCTGACCGCATGTATAGCAGTGTGGGTGGCCGGGGAAGGGAGGTATGGAGGAGCCCCTCAGTTTTGTACCAGTGACCTGGGATGGATGCTGTCACCGACAGAATCAGGAACTTGCAACAGGCCAGTCTGGTTGTGGGCTGAGGCTTTTTGAGGAGAGCACGTGTTTAATTTTAGGTGGGTGGAATTGCAGTGGGAAGGGGACAACCTCATGGAAGAAGAGGCTGGTCAGGAGCCTTTTAGATGTTAAAAGATGCTCCTCTCTGTGTGATCTCTGCCCTCCGTCTTTCCTCTTCCCCGAAAGAGAGAGACACATTGTATTTCATAGCTCACGGTTGTGTGGTTCAGCAGTTTTTCAAGTTTTGGTTTGGTTGTTGTTGCTTTACCTTGGAACTCCTTGTGTAAAGGGAGCTTGCGGATGGTGGCGCTCAGGCCACCCAAATCCTGTCCTCTGTATCCACTAAGGGGGCACCTCAGAGGACCACGTGAAGACGGCTGGTGTGGTCCCATATGCAGGTCATAAGAAACAGAGTGACCAAGACTGATGGAAAGGATATACGTTTTCCTGTTTTGTGTACTTCTTTCTCTCAAAGTTCCTGAGTCCTCTGATCTCCTGAGTTCCCTCTGTCTTTCACTTACCTTCTCTGTATTTCTGAAAGATGTTGCCATCCTTCTTACCCTTCTTTTCTGAACTGGCCGGTTCCTTTCACATAGAATTTAACCTTAAGAATTTAATAATCATACACAGCCTAGAAATTCAACCATGTTATCTCTGAGTGTCTCTGTTGCTAAGCATGTGGCCTTATTGCAGGGAATGCTTGAGTCATTTTTAGGGTGTCAGGGTGAGCCTGGTAGCTTTGGTGCAGTGCGGTGTGTGTTCTTATGGAGGTTTCCTCATTGAAGGTGATATGGAGCTCTGCCTGGAGGGTCTGGGAGCCAGCGGCCGTGGCGATATCGATAGATGCCTTTGCTTGTGCATCGCCAGGTGTAATGACACTCACGGAGTGAGCGGTTCTGTTTACTGGAGGATCAGTGGTCAAACAGAGGCCCATCAGTCCAGTTTTAGAAAGCACGTCTCTCCTATTTGCCTCTTTACACTACGCATACACTCTCCAGTCACTGTCCTACAGGGAGAGAGTCCAGTGCTCCAACCTAGAGAATGTGTGTGACAGAATGGCCTTTGAATTCATAATGTACGTATTTGCTGTCAACTAATAATTTGAGGGAAACACTGCTACGTTTAGTAAATGAAGCATTCCTGAATCAGAATATTCCCAGTTTCTTTATTAAGAAACCTCGCATGAGAAATTCATCTATAAGCACTTCATAGATGCATCATGTCATAGACTTACGTAATTAAATAAATCTTGGAGTTATCTTGTTTGATTCTACACTTGTAATGTGAGATCAAAGAAAACTATGGCTTGGCCTCAGGAAGACTGAACACCTTTACGGTTGTCTGCCTGTCTCTGTGTTTGTGGGGGTTCATCATGAGACTCTTACCCCGTTTCTTTTTTTTTTTTTAATCTTTATTGGAGTATAATTGCTTCACAATGCTATGTTAGTTTCTGTTGTACAACAGAGTGAATCAGCCATATGCATACATATATCCCCATATCCCCTCCCTCTTGAGCCTCCCTCTAGGTCGTCACAAAGCACCGAGCTGATCTCCCTGTATTCAGCCATCAAAAGAAAGAAAATTGAGTTATTTGTAGTGAGGTGGATGGACCTAGAGTCTGTCACGCAGAGTGAAATAAGAGAAAGAGAAAAACAAATACCGTACGCTAACGCATATATATGAAATCTAAAAAAAAAAAAAAATGGTACTGATGAACCTAGTGGCAGGGCGGGAATAAAGACGTAGACATAGAGAATGGACTTGAGGACACGGGACCGGAGGGGGGAGGTGGAAGCTGGGGTGAAGTGAGAGGAGCATCGATATACATACATTACCCCGTTTCTAACGTGCTTTCCCACCGTTGCTTTACATGTTGAATCAGACCCCCTGTAGCAGATGTGAAGAACTTAGCGTAGACAACCTCAGTGGCAGCCAGCGCACCACCTCATCATCTGGCCGTTCCATTATCTTCGGGGCCTGGTGTCTGCGCAGGTTCCGGCCCTGCCTTGGCGTTGATGGAGTGAGGCATTTGCTGCGGTGGCAGGTGTAATCGGAGAGAGTGAGCGCTCCTGTCCTCTAAGCGGGCGAAACCAGGGTGTGTCATACATGTTGGCAAGAGCTTTTCATGAGAAGGCAGCACTGTCTGGCTGCTAAAGGCAAGATTTAATTGTTTCAGCAAATCAATTAGTCTTTAGGGACTTTAATCAGTCAAATCTGATGCATGGATGAAGTACTAGAAAGCTTGTGCCTGTAAGACCATTAGTCCTTAGCAGTTCCCTTTCTGTCTTTCACGTGTGTGCGTCTGTGTATAAATAGCGTGGCTTCTACACATTTCTGCTAGTGATCCCTTTACTGGGAGGACTTAAGGTAGCAGATTGGTTATAATAGTCAAAAAGGAAAAACAAGGAGATCTTGCTACCCAATTTTTTATTACAGTATTCTCACTTGAAATTGTCCCCATTGTGCTACGAGAACAGGAAACGTGCTCTTGGCCTTTCTGTTACGGAGTTGCCATTTCCTCTTGTTGGAGTGACTCGTGTAAACAGTGTTGCAGCAGTGGCTCCACACCGGCCAGATCTGACTCCTCTGTCGTTTTAAGGCTTCCCCATTCTCTCCACGGTGGCCCTGCTCTTCATTCCCCATTTGGAACCAAGCGTGTCCTTGTTTTCCAGATATACATCAGGGGACGTGAGGGTGTGGGACACCCGCACCTGGGACTACACAGCCCCCTTCCTGGAATCGGACTACGAGGAGGATGAGCCTGGAATGCAGCCATATGTCTCCTTTGTGAGGATAAACAGCTCGCTGGCGGTAGCGGCTTATGAGGATGGTAAGTAACCACAAGCCTCCTCCCTGTTAAGGAAAAAAAAAGCTTGACAGAAATTAAGCAGCTGTGGCCGGCTCCACCCATAATCCCTCCGTACATACATGTGGGAACACACATGTTCACACACACACCCTTATTCTTGCCTTTATGTGAAGAAGTTGGCCAATAACCCTCAATGCATTAGTAGGCATTGGAACACAGCGCCCTTTCAAACTGGTGTTTAATTCCTACTGGAACTGTAGGGCTAGGTTTTAGAGCCAGACAAGGCTGGCCAAGCCATCTTAAGCAAATAACTTGTTTGGTGTTAAATATACTTGGCCTACTTTTCCTTTCATCTCTGCTTGATCCAAAGGAAAGAGTGAAAAGAGGATAGACATAGATAATCTATTGACAAATATGGAAATAGAAAAATAAAGGTAGGCAGGGCCTACCTTTTCCTGGCACTTACATACCATACGAGATAATTTATGGTAATACGTTGTCTCTCTGGGACCAACAGAATTCTTTTTGTGTGTGGGCAGCTGTAGATTTACAGAACTAGGTAAGAAGAGTCTAATAATTGTGATGGCTGTGATATTGTATACTACCTCTCATGCGCCTAACTTCCATTATGTTGTAAAGTTTGAGTCTCCAAAAGCTTTGCCTCCCCACTTGCCGGAAAGCCGGATCACAAGATATTGCAGGATGTTAGCGTTCCTGTCACGGCGTGGTTGCAGATCTTCAAAGGTAGCTCAGAGGGGCAAAACTGTAGTAGAGGACCTAATGGGGAATTTTATATCCATATGCCATTTAAGAAATAAAAATTAGAGCTGAAATATTAAATATTTTCATTTTATTACTTTAACATGAACTCTGTTTTTTTGGTTTGACATTAGTTGGGCACCATTGATGGATTTTCCTTTCAGCCTCTAGAAATTCAGCTAAGCTGTTTCTGGGGTATGTCATAGTTCGTGTATGTTTGTTAACATCCTGGATAGATAACATAAGAGCAGCTTGAGTGTGATTCCTATGTGCCGAATTATCAATGAGGTTTTTTTCAAACAACTATGCAGAAGTTGTAATACTTTTAAGTTAGAATCATATACAGTTTTAGAACCATCCAGTAGCCTCTTCCTGCCACACACACATTCTTCTTCAGATCGGGAAACTGAGGTCCAGAGAAGCCGACTAAGTTATTTCCTTGAGGTTGAATCATTCATCAGTCGCAAATCGAGAACTTTGGTTGTGTCTTCTGGGCCATGCCAGGGATGTAGTGCTGTTTATGTAATAACTCCACAGAGACGCTTATAAAGAGGTGCATCTCAGTTTTTTGCACCCTCACATCTCATATCTTGTGAGCTTGAAAATAGAGTTTTTGGTGATGTGCGAGTGTGCTGCCGGTTTTAGTTTTTTGGTTAGAATTGTAGTTGTCACCCTTATCCCTGTCGTTGCACAGAAATAATAGGAAGCCTTGTAGATAGGCTAGGGAAACTTCTTTTTTCAGTAAATACTTGGCAAATAATTGTCATAATGTATTTTAAATACTTGGTTTAAAAAAATTTCGTAGTTAAAATTCAAAGCACGAAAGGATAATATATTAAAAAAAATGTATACAAAAAGAAGTTGAAGTGTTCCTCCCTGCTCCCCTACTCCTAGTTCCTCTCACGTTTCACACGTATGTCCCACTCTGTGTACTCTTCTGCATGTTGATTTTTCACCTAATGACACATCCTGGGATCTTTCCATATTAGCACTTATAGGTAAACCTGTTCTTTTTCAGCTTGTGTAGTATTGCACTATGTGGCTGTACTATAATTTATTTATTAGGGCCCTTAACGATGCACATTTGGATTGGTTGTTGTTGTTATGAAAAGCAGTGCTGCAAAACAGTATCCTTGAACAAGTATCGTGATGGACTTACGCAAGTGTAGTCACAGAGTAAATTACCAGTAATACCGGATTGGAGGCTACAGATGCTTTACGTTTTGATAAATGCTGCCAGATTGCCCTCCAAAAAGGTTTCACTAGTTTATAGTCTCACTAAAAGTATATGAGAATGACTGCTTCCTCATGCTTGTCTGATAGGTGGACATGGTATTTCACTGTTGTTTTTGTTTACCTTTCTTTATATAAGTATATATGAACATCTTTTCATTGTGTTTTTAGGTGTTTGTATTTCTTTCTCTGCAAATTGTTTCCCCATTTTCTTTGGGTTGTTACCTTCTGCAGTTGAAAATAAAGGGCTAAGGAAATAACCCTTGTCATTGATTTTAAATATTTTTTCAATTTGTCCCTTATTCTTCAATGGACTTTGTTTATGGTTTATTTTTCTAGACAGTCGTTATTTATGTATGTGAATTTAATTTTTTAATCCATAAATGAGTGGGTTTTATTTTGTAATTTAATGCATTTGACTAAGTAATACATTTTAAGGGATGTAAGGTCAAGCTAATATATAAAGTTATGCATTGCAAAGTCTTGCTTCTACCCATTTTTGTCCACTCCATTCTAAAGCAACCATATTTTTTAGTTTGTTTTCTATCCTTCCAGTATTTCTTTATTGTAAATACAAGTAAGTATTAGTATCTATTCACATTCTCTCCCCGCCCCCCTTTTTTTCTTTTTTTGGCTGCTTTGGGTCATCTTTGCTGCGCGTGGGCTTTCTCTAGTTTTGGTGAATGGGGGCTACTCTTCGTTGTGGTGTGCAGCCTTGTCATTGCGGTGGTTTCTCTTGTTGCAGAGCACGGGCTCTAGGGGCGTGGGTTTCAGTAGTTGTGGCGCACGGGCTTAGTTGCTCCGCAGCATGTGGGATCTTCCTGGACCAGGGAACGAACCGGTGTCCCCCGCATTGGCAGGCGGATTCTTAACCACTTCGCCACCAGGGAAGTCCCTCCCCAACCTTTTTAAACAAAAGATAGCGTACTACTTTATATCATTCCATACCTTGGTTTTTTTTCACTTAATGGCGTATCTTTTTTAATTGTATAAATTTGACATGTAACATTTTGTAAGTTTAAGGTGTACACTGTGTTACTTTGATACATTTATATACTGTAATATGACTGCCATTGTAGTGATACTTATCACATTACATAATTATAGTACAATATTGTTATCTGTATTCATTATACTATACATTAGAACCCTGTGGTTTATTCACCACTTGTTACAAGTTTGTACCTTTAAACACCATCAGTCTTATCCCGCCTGTTCCTGCCCCCCCCATCCCGTAACCACCGTTTTACTCCGTTTTTTTTTTTTTTTTTTTTTTTTTTTTTACTCCGTTTTTTTAAACAGGTTTGACTTTTTTAGATTTCACATGTAGGTGATACCATACAGTTCTTGTCTTTCTCTGTCTGACTTATCTCACTTAGCATAATATGCTCAAAGTCCATCCGCGTTGTTGAAAATGGCAGGATTTCCTTCTTTCTCATGGCTGAATAATGTTTTATTGTGTCTGTATACCACGTCTTTTTTATCCATTCATCCACTGATGGGCATTGGGCTTGTATCCATATCTTGGCTATTGTAAATAATGCTGTAATAAACCTGGGAATGCTTACATCTCGTTAATGACACAGTTTGAAACGTTGTCCACGTCAGTTTATGGAGAAGATGCTCCTTTTTCATGGTATTCCATTGTGTACACACACTGTGGTTTATTTACACAGTCCTTTATTGAGGAACAGTTATGTTATGCTTTTGCTATTACAGTGTGATAGTGAAAAGCCTTGTACGTAAGTCATTTCATGTGAATGCAGGAAGGATTATTTCCTACAAAAATGTCTGGGTCAAAAGGTCGATGCGAATGGGCTTATATTATTTTGCACTCGAACCAGCAGGGTATGAAGTTGTGCCCATTTTCTCAGCAAAGTATGTTTCAAACTGTTCAGTATTTGTCACTTTGATAGATAAGAAATGGTATCCAAATGTTTCAACTTACATTTCTCTTAGTGTGAGAGAGGTTGAATTTTTTCACATGTGTACCTGCTACTTGTAATTCTTTTTTCTTCTGTTACTGTTAGGGCTTTAATAAAAATTTTTTTTTATTGAGATGATACTATATAAATTTCAGGTGTACAACATAGTGATTCACAATTTTTAAAGGTTGTACTCCATTTATAGTTATTATAAAATATTGACTGTATTCCCTGTGCTGTACAATATATCCTGGTAGCTTATTTATTTTATACATAGTAGTTTGTGCCTCTTAAACCCCTACTCCCGGTAGTAACCACTAGTTTATTCTCTGTATCTGTGAGTCTGCTTTTTTGTTGTATTTGCTAGTTTGTTGTATTTTTAAGATTCCACATATAAGTGAGATCATACAGTATCTGTCTTTCTCTGTCTGACTTATTTCACTTACCATAATGCCCTCTAAGTCCATCCGTGTTGTTGCAAATGGCAAAATTCCATTCTTTTTTATGGCTGAGAAGTATTCTAGTGTGTGTGTGTGTGTGTGTGTGTACACCACATCTTCTTTACCCATTCATCTGTTAATGGGCAATTAGGTTGCTTCCATATCTTGGCTATTGTAAGTAATGCTGCTATGAAGATTGGAGTGCATGTATCTTTTCAAATTAACGTTTTCATTTTTTTCAAATATATACCCAGGAGTGGAATTGCTTAGTCATATGGTAGTTATAATTTTAGTTTTTTGAGGAACCTCCATACTGTTTTCCACAGTGGCTGCACCAATTTACATTCCCACCAGCAGTGTATAAGGGTTCCCTTTTCTCCACATCCTCGCCAACATTTGTTATTTGTGTTCTTTTGGATGATAGCGTTATGGCTTATCTTTATATTTGAATCTTGACCAGTATAGAGTTCATCCTAGAATAGTATATGAATCTGATTGTATCTTTCCAGCATCTCTTATTAGAAAGCCCATCTCTACTTCACTGGTTTGAGGTGCTGCCTTTACAAGTTTTTGCATATGAAACTCTTACTATTTCGGTCTGTTTCTGGATGTTACATTCTGTTCAGTTGATCTGTCTAGTTGTTTACACTTACATCATCACATTTGTCTGTCTTATTATTTTGGGTTTCATTTTGCCCTTCTGTGAGTAAAATCTATAGTACTTCCTTGGCTGCATCATTTACACTGAAATCTTTGCTTTGTCTTGAATTTCTTTTGGTATTTGGATTGTTTCTTTGATAAAAGCTCTTGTGTTTTCTTGCTCCTCTCTCACTCAGCTTGTTTTACCAGTCTGATGGGAATTGTTACTTTCTGAGATAAGCAACAGCTTCTCATTCCCCCCTCCAACCTTACCCCAGACCTCAGGTAGCATTGTCTTTGGTCTTACTTCAGTTTAACAGATTGTCACTGTGCTATCTGTACCAACATACTCCTGAGTAACTACTTCTGGCCAAAGACAGGTTGAAGTAATCAAACACACATTTTGTATTGCTTCTTTCTAGGAGCAGGGAACATGCGCTTCTTAGGCAGTGCCATAGCTAGCACAAAGGAAATTCACCTCATGAGGTCTGAAATTCGTGACTGTGCCCCACAGAAAAGAAGAATAAGATAATAAAATGAGCCAGTGAACTCCAGCTCCCTGTTTGTGCCAAAGGGAAGATCTGTAGCCATTGAGACCCCCTTGATGGTCTGTCTGTACACATATTCTCCGCAGAAGGAGTCAGGTCCAGAGGGGGAGATAGAAACTGCTTTGGGAAAAAGTTAGTCATCCCCACGTCCTTCTTAGCCTCCTGGCCCTGCAGGAACACTGTACCACCCACCTGGGGTGTTGAGATTTGGCAAGATGATCCACAGTTGTGAGTTTTTGAATTCCAACCCACTGGCCTCATATTTCTTCTGCCTTGTTTCCGATTGTCAGCACTGGCCGTCCTCCAGTTTGATTTTACCACTAATTGTGTTGCACGTTACCGTACCGAAATGAATCAAATCAAAATGCTTTTCCTGGAGCATTAGATAAAGCAGGCGAAGGTTCTGAGTAATGAGCAGATGCTACTAATGCAGGGACAGTGCAGACCTTGCCAGGACTCCATCTGCTCCATGCTTGCCTGCCTTTGGCCTGGAGCCACAGCATTGGGGAATGGCAGCATACTCGAAACCCGCTCCCTGTTCAGAGTTTGTCACGAAAACTCACTCTTCGGTGAGAAATGAGATTACACACTTCTTAGGTGCAAAGAAGTTCTTATTTGTGCCCCTCAGCGGAGAGAGGAGAGACAAGACCTAGTGCACATTAGCATGTGGAAGCCTAGATAGGACAGCCAACAGTCGTCTTTCTGTGGTGCCATCAAGCAAGGCAAAGTGGCTTATGCACTCCTGCAGCACTCCTAGTGCAGTTGTCTGAATGCACGCATGCTCCATTGTCCAGGGCTGTGCCTGACCTGGGCTGAAGTGACTGTGATTTCTCATTTACTCTCGTGCACACAATGGATGGGAGTGGGTCTCTCCAAGCTTCTTTTTAGCAGTGAACAGTAGGACCATATTTTAGACGGCTATAGAGACTAGGTGCTTCTAAAGTTTTATTTGTAACTTTATGTTTAATAAAAAATCAGTTCTTCAGTATTTTGTTTATGTCTCTCATTTGTATGTTGATGATGACATTTCAATTTAATAACATAACCTTTGAATGTAATATTCAATCTCCTCCTCTCCCCTGGTGTTTCAGAAGTGGATTATTAACATACTAATGCATTGCTTGGGAGATGGCTAGGACACCTGACTGTGGATTGTGGAGAATTTTGTGTTTTGTCAAGGCCTGCCTTTTCTGGTCATTTTTCTCTTAAAAGTTTCAATAAGTAATTCTTGCCTGAAACCGTTACCTACCCTTAGGTCTTAGGAGTCTTATTCAGACACTTGGTGGATAAAACAATATGAAACAACTTTCTGATAAAAACCAAAAAAATACCAGATGGAGTCCTTTTTTCTTAACAGTAAGAGTGCTCACATTTTAAAGATATTCAGAGTGGATTTAAAAATTGAAATGTAGAGTTTTGAACTGAGGTGGTTCTTTCAGTACTGAGGAAGTATTTCTTAGGGCATTGAACTTTAAAGTTGACTGCCACCTGGAATGGTCTAGGATGTTAGATTTTGTTTCATAGAAAAGCCATAGAGACTATGTTTATGTGATGGAGGAAGTTGCTGAATAAAAATGCTTTTTTAAAGTTTTTCTATTCTTCAGTGAGGGGAGTTTGAAGTTATATTTGTTTTACACTTGCTTATATGTGCTTTGGACTGAATATGCATTGTAACTAAATAATAGTTCAGTGTTCCTTAAGTAGCATTCCACAGATAAAATCGTGGGTGGGAGTTGTGAGATCTCTAGGAAATTTTTTTTTTTTTTAGTAGAGGGAAGGATTGATTATTTATTTATTTATTTTTGGCTGTGTTGGGTCTTCATTTCGTGTGAGGGCTTTCTCCGTGGCAAGCGGGGGCCACTCTTCATCGCGGTGCGGGGGCCTTTCACTGTCGCGGCCTCTCTTGTTGCGGGGCACAGGCTCCAGATGCTCAGGCTCAGCAGTTGTGGCTCACGGGCCCAGTTGCTCTGTGGCATGTGGGATCCTCCCAGGCCAGGGCTCGAACCCGTGTCCCCTGCATTGGCTCAACCACTGTGCCACCAGGGAAGCCCAGAAAGTTTTTTTAAATCTGTGTATTTTTATGGTAATTTTAAAAAGGAATCTGGATCTTTTGACCTTGTAACTAAACCATACTGTGAGATCTCATTTGAATTTGCATTTTATAGTCATAGGCTGTTGGCACCAAGTGATTACCTGTGTGCCTTGTAATGCTTTGTTTTTCACACTGACTGATTCATAGATGAATTCTTAGAGGTCTGCAAACTCTCAAATTTAAGAAACACTGGAGAGGGAAGTTCTCATGCTTTAGGCACACATTAGCAGATGATCAATTTCTAGGATAACTACAAAATTTTGAAGTTACTAGTGAAAATAATTTGAAATAGTTTTATCATGCAGGAAACAGTGGCACATTGCATTTATGGTACAAGGTTTGGTGTTAATCCTTTGGTTAATTGGGGGGTGGTTTTACTGAACATTGATTTTTTTTAATACATCTTTATTGGAGTATAATCGCTTTACAATGTTGTGTTAGTTTCTGCTGTGCAAGAAGGTGAATCAGCTATATGCATACATATATCCCCATATCCCTCCCTCTTGAGCCTCCCTCCCACCCTCCCTATCCCACCCCTCTAGGTCATCACAAAGCACCGAGCTGATCTCCCTCTGCTATGCAGTAGCGTCCCACTAGGTATCTATTTTACATTTGGTAGTGTATATATGTCAGTGCTACTCTCTCGTTGTGTCCCAGCCTCCCCTTCCCCCACTGTATCCTCAAGTCCATTCTCAACGTCTGCATCTTTATTCCTGCCCTACCACTAGGTTCATCAGTACCAGTTTTCCAGATTCCATATATATGCGTTAGCATACGGTATTTGTTTTTCTCTTCCTGACTTACTTCACTCTGTATGAGACTCTAGGTCCATCCACCTCACTAAAAATAACTCATTTTCGTTCCTTTTTATGGCTAATATTCCATAGTGTATATTGAACACTGATTTTTTTTTTAACGTCTTTACTGGAGTATAATCGCTTTACAATGTTGTGTTTCTGCTGTATAACGAAGTGAATCAGCTATATGTATACATATGTCCCCATATCCCTCCCTCTTGCATCTCCCTCCCACCCTCCTTATCCCACCCGTCTTGGTGGTCACACAGCACCGAGCTGATCTCCCTATATGTTGCAGCTGCTTCCCACTAGCTGTACATTTTACATTTGGTATTGTATATATGTCAGTGCTACTCTCTCACTTCGTCCCAGCTTACCCTTCCCCCTCCGTGTCCTCAAGTCCATTTTCTATGTCTGCGTCTTTACTACTGTCCTGCCCCAGGTTCATTAGAACCATTTTTTTAGATTCCGTATATATTGAACACTGATTTTTAATGACAGCACGATGCATAAATTTTGAACTGAATGAAAATTAGAAACAGTATATCAGTATATGGGATGTAGCTAAGGCAATGCTTAGAGGGAAATTTATAGCATTAAGCGCTTATATTAGAAAAGAGAAAGTCTCAAATTAACAATATAGCTTTTCACCTTAAACTAGAAACAGAAGAGAAAGTTAAACAAAATAAGTGGAAGGACTAAAGTAATAAAGATAAGGGCAGAAATCAATGAAATAGAATAGAGAAAAAAACAATAGAGGAAAATCAATGAAATGGGCAGTTGTTCCTTTGAAAATTTTGATCAAATTGACAAACCCTAACCAGATTGATCAGGACAAAAAGAGAAAAGAAATGAATTACCAACATCAGGAATGTAAGAGGGGACATCACTACAGATCCTATAGATATTAAAAAGTTGCAGTGAACTCTTTTGAACAACTTTATGCCAGTAAATTCAACCAGTTAGATAAAATGGATAAATTGATTTTTTGAAAAACTACCTAAGTTCACTTAATAAGAACTGTAAAACATGAATAGCTATATTTCCATTAAAGAAATTGAATTTGTAATTTAGAAGTTTCCACAAAGAAGACTGCAAGCTAAATGGCTTTACTGGTGAATTCTACCAGACACTTAAGGAAGAAATAATACCTATTCTACACACTTCCATAAAATAGACGAAGAGGAACACTTCTCAACTCAGCTTGTGAGGCCAGCAGTACCTATCAAGACTAAAGAAAAAATAATAACTAATATATGATAACAAGAATACTACAGATTGATAGTCCTCATGAACATAGATGTAAAAATCCTCTAGTGTTATCATTAGAAGTTTCATTGTAAATCCATCCTAATTGAGAAGTCACTTAGTTTTCAGGGCAGCTACTGAAAACATTTGTAAGATACAAGTTAATATGTTTTTACTTTTGTTAGGGATAGCCTTTCAAATTATTTTTTAAAACCGTTTTATTATGGAAAATTCAAAATATGCAAAAGTGGAAAGAATAGTCTGATGAGCCCCCATATCCCTGTCCCTCAGCTTCAGTAGTTACCAGCACTGCTTTTAAATTACACAGGTTTCTAAATATTATACAGTTATATCACTCAACATATGAGTGGAGCTATTTTTGAAGACAGACATATTTTCCTGTTAGCAGTAAACAGTAGTTTTAAAAAGAAAAAGAACAAGGAGGCTAAGACTTACTGAATGCTAGTCCTAGCCCAGGCCCTGTGCCGGCCTGATCCAGGAGAAGTGGTGGTGATGTTACGGATTCCTTTGGAGTTTTTGGTTTTTTTAAAAATTTATTTTATTTATTCATTTTTGGCTGCATTGGGTCTTCCCTGCTGCGCCTGGGCTCCCTTTAGTTGCGGCGAGCGGGGGCCACTCCTTGCGGCGGTGTGCGGGCTTCTCATTGTGGTGGGCTCTCCTGTTGCAGAACACGGGCTCTAGGCACACGGGCTTCAGTAGTTGTGGCATGCGGGCTCAGCAGTTGAGGCTCGCGGGCTCTAGAGAGCAGGCTCAGTAGTTGTGGCGCACAGGCTTAGTTGCTCCTTGGCATGTGAAATCTTCCAGGACCAGGGCTCGAACCTATGTCCCCTGCATTGGCAGGCGGACTCCTAACCGCTGCGCCACGAGGGAAGCCCTTTCCTTTGGAGTTTAATTCACTTTAACCCATCAATGAATTGGAAGTAGAATTTGAGTTTTTAATTTAATTTTGTATATCCGTGTTAAATATTAATTATAAAATGTGGATTGTGATTGGGAAAAATAATAAAAAAGATATCTCATCACTGATAAAATTAATATTTATAAATATATGTGTACAAATTATAACAAATTGTTTGATGTAGTATTACATGTAGAAAAAACATGTAGTAAAAAAGTGTTCTTTCTCTCCCTACCACTACTGGGTCCTGGTTCCCCCCAGTCACCCCCTCTCTTCTCTAGAGATGTTGACCACTCCCAGTGTCTGATATAGTTTTCCAGATATACTCTATATTGTTCACATCACTTAGTTGTAGTGCAGGAGAAAATTGGCTGGAGTTAGTGGCTGTGTGCACGATGATGTCTTCCTTGCACTGTCTGCCTTCTCTGCACTTCCCCTTATAGAAGAGCTGGTCCAAATTCTTCCCCATCGATCTGTTTTTCCTTTGACTTTGCTAACTGTAAATGCTTCTATTTAGTCACATTGTCATATTCCTACACTATATCACTTGCCTCCTTTTTAATTTACTGTCTCTTTGTTCTTGATTCTTCTTTTTAGAATGTTCTTTCTTTCTGCTTTGAACTTGAGACCACTAAATATATTCATCTTTCCTCCTTCTTGACTCAGTTTCTGCTTTGGTGATCTTATGTCTTGTCATTCCTTTGCTTATGCACTAACCAGTCACTTCATTGGTCCACAAGCCCATTCACATTCCCTTGTCAGTCTGGAATGCAGCTTCCAGAATACTTCATATGTATTGTTTTTCTGCTATAAGCAAGAGAGTTCAGCTTTAGAGCTCTGTTCAGCTGGGATGTTGAGGATGACATGCACGGTGGATGCAGCATCTAGGTGAGAGATAAATTTCATTTAGTTTTTTCTGTTTCAAGACCCTCCATGATTTAGCCCTTCTTTTATGTCCCTTGTTTACACTGATTTTAATGTCCTACTGGCCTCTTCTCCCATGAAAGCAGAATTTGTTTTGTCCTCTCAAACTTCACGCCACTTACATCTCTGGCTTACATTTCATAGTGATGTTGTGTAGACTTAATGAGTGAAGAGGTACACGTTCAGTGAGTGCTATGGGTATATTTATTTATTTATTCTAAATGCCCGATTTAATACATGAATCAAACATGAAGAAGCCCAAAGAAATAACCCTTGAAGCATCCTTGAAAATCTCTTAACGACTGGTTTCTCTCTCTCTCTCTCTCTCTCACTCACACACACACACACACACACACACACACACACACACACACACACCCCAGGCCCCCCACAGTAGGCACTCCCATGGCTGCCGTGGGCCAAGGAGAAACTCAGCAGGCAAACCTCCAAATATTTGGGCTGAGAGCAGTGCCTGAAGGGCAAATATCAGGGCCCCTGGACTGGGTGGGGCCCAACTCCATCCTCACCCCATCCTGGGTCAGAAGCATCCCCCCCCCGTGCACACATGCAGAGATGCACTTGGCCAGCCTCCTCAGGGCTGGGAGGTGGCCTGCCCTGGGCCCCTGTTTGCTCCACGTTTACACTGTAGTAAAAATATGCCTTTTCTCTGTCGGCCAGAGATCTGCAGGGTTGGCTTTCTTGCATGGCTCCTCCTCTGACATACAGGGAAGAGCAAGGAACATTTACTGATCACCTACGACCTGTATGGGTGTATTTTAAATTTCTGTTAAGATGCTTTTTCTCATTGCAGAATTTCCTTTGACTCCTCCTTAATTTCTTATAGGCAAGTGTTTATTTACACTTGCCTTGGTGGAAATTGAGATTGCCAGCTGTCTTTATGAACAGTCAACGTCACTAAGTGTCTCTGAACTGCAGTTAGTTGATCTTGTCTACTTAGTTATTATGAAGCTGAGACCAAGCCTCAGAGTCAGGTGTTTATTGTGCAAGCTCAAGTGAACCGGAGCTCATGGCTAAAATAAGTTCTGATCTAGAAAGCGCGATGCGACTTCCCTGGTGGCCAGTGGTTCAGAATCCGCCTGCCAATGCAGGGGACATGGGTTCGAGCCCTGGTCTGGGAAGATCCCACATGCTGCAGAGCAACTAAGCCCGTGCGCCACAACTACTGAAGCCCGCGCACCTAGGGCCCGAGCTCCACAACAAGGGAAGCCACGGCAATGAGAAGCCTGCGCACCGCAAGGAAGAGTAGCGCCCACTCGCCACAACTAGGGAAAGCCCGCGCACAGCAGGGAAGACCCAACTCAGCCAAAAATAAATAATTAATTTAAAGAAAGAAGAAAGCGCGAAAGACCACAAGACAAATTGTGCAGTTCAGTAAGTGACCAGAATATGACTTTCTAAACTGTTAACCTGTTTTAAATTTAATGGTGCATGAAAAAGATCAGAGGGGAGGGATAATACCAATTGTCTTTTTCCAAAACCAGTTCAGCAGTTATTTACCTTTCAAGCAATTAACATAATTACCATTATGCTAAAAAGCAATTTTGGGAAGTTCTGCCCTGAGCTCTTATGATTCCACTGGGACAGTTTTAGTTGGGACTTATCTTTTTGATGGAAGCCTAATTGCAGTTTTGGCTTTGTGCATGCAAACAGAAGCAGCTAATTGTTTAGGCAAATAGCAGATTAATTTAAATATGCATCCCTAATAAAACAAAAATGGTATCCATTATGGTCCTTGTTCCTATGATGAGGAATATAAATATTCTGTGCAAGTACCATTAGGTGGAGGTCTTAAGGATTGTTGACATTATTTCACGGTGGTAGCACTTTCCTGATATCGAGTAATCTTTACAAAAGCTAACATAAATCAGTTTAAACTCATTTAGATCCCATTTCCACTATGTGCAGTTTCATTACCACACTCTGGCTGGCCTCCTTTGGGAGGTGGAAGGGGCATGCTGCAAACTGGTATGGGTGCCCATCCACAGCTGCTGAGCAGACTTTATGTCTCCTCCAAAGACTGGCCATCGTTACTCATCTCCCCCTTAATGACTGTTCCTAGGCTAGGGTGAACTCAGAGTTCCTGCAGCCCTGGTGCTGCTTGTCAAGGTGGAGGGCCCAGAGAGCAGTGGGACTGCCAAGCCCTACTCCTGTCTACTTTATTGGGCTGATGGCCCTCACTCATTGTGGTCTTCCGCAGTTTTTGAGAGACCCTTGTTTTTTGTTTTTTTTTTTTTGCCTGTGTCCTTTTCATTTTTCTCATGAATGAAACAGTATTGTGATCCCAGCACTAGCTCAGAGGTCAGCATCTTTCATGCAGCTATTGAGGTTTTGTCATGGAGAAAGACAGACACCTGGTCTCCTTTCAGCTTTCCCGGTGTGGGTGTCAGCTCCAGCTCTGAGGGTTATTTATGCCTGGTTCAGGGAATGATGGCAATGACCTGTTTACTAAGTCACTACTGAGGAGCCACACAGAAGCTCCCTTTGCATTTGCTGAGAAGTTTTCTCTTGTTTCACCTTGGCCTAGCATACAGGATAAGGGTGGTAGATACCTTTTGGAGTGTCTCCTTGCTCTGAAGCCCCTCTAGAGGTAGACATATTCATAGAATTTGAGTTGGTCTTTTGACATCAGCTGAGTAGACAAGGATGGGGACCCCAGGCCTGGGGGCAGCTGATTCATGTTCTTGGCTGAACCATTTGGGCTGCAGACTTTCAGTCTCAGTTGTGTGCTTGGAGTAGAAGACCTTGTGAAGTGGGGGATAGAGAAGGTTGCTTTGTGTAGAGAGGGAGGGATGCACAGTTACAGAGAGAAGCAGAGGCAAGATGTATGGTGCAACAAGAAACGTACTACCTTGATCTGAATGTTTTCCTACTTCCGGTTCTGATCCCTTTTACTGTCCAGCTGTATTTCCTGCCCTTGGGTTCCATGAAATAGCCTTGTTCCTTTTCAGCCTGTTTCCTTTTGTATTTAAACCAGTTTCAGTGGATTTGTTTCTTACAACCAAATGTTCCATTGCTAAAACATAAGACAAACATTCAGCAAACCTTTATTGATGTTCAGCCACTTTCAGTACTGTGAAGTCACTCTGTAGGAAATGTAGCAGAAAAAGGACACAATCCTGCCACTTCAGAAATCCACCCAGTACTAGGAGCCAAATCCATATTAGTGCTGTGTCTGCAATATGATAAAACTTGGCCTTTCAAATGAATTTACATCAAATTTTTAAAATCATCGCCTGCTTGGGAAGGAAATTTATTTGGCTCTGATAGGTATTAACTAATATTGTGCAATGTATGTGGACCCAGTTCAACTTGAAATGTCTGCGTAAGTTAGCTGCTCCTTTTTGGGAATCTTAAAACAGTTTGACAATAGGACTTGTCCATTTTTAAGCTTAGCCATTGTCCCATTGCAGTTTGTGTATATATCTTTTATATTTTTGTTATATTTTCGTGACTATAACATGTCTTTCTGCAGTGAGAATTTTGTGAGAACAGAGATCATATCCCTCCTGTATGCTCCCAAACAAGATGCTTGGTGATGCCACTAGAATGTCAGCTCCATGCGGTCAGGGACTTTTTTGTTTTATTTTGTCTTGTTCACTGCAGTTTCCCCAGTGCTTAGAAAGGCAGGGGCTCAAATACATGTTGAATGTATTGTTGCATTAACTCCTTTTTGGCTAAATATTGGTTAACATGGATAATAATCCTCTACAATATTATAAAACATTCTTATAATTCAAGTATTCACTGTTCAAGCCCCTGCAGTTTTGAGGTTGTAAAAGTAGCATGATATAAACTATATTAACTAATAAAATGACCTTTTATAAAATTAGCTTTCACTCAAGCATCCGTCCTGTTAGCTGCTGTGTCTGTTCCTGCTCACCTTGCCCATGTGTCTTGGGGTCAAATATCCAACAACACAGCTGCAAAGTGAAATTGCACATCTTGCAAAAGCTGCAGGATTTAATAATGTTAAAAGTGGTAAGGGGAAGAGCAGTAGAAGTGGTAATTACATGGGTAAATATAAATGGCTTTTTTTGTTATTTCTCTTTAAAAGACAATTGCCTGCTTATGCAAAAATAATAACAATGTATGTGGGGTTTATAACATACACTAGAAATAAAAAGTGGCAGCAGTAGCAGAGAGGCTGGGAGGGAGGAGATGGAGTGCGCTGCCTCTGCGTATGTGAAGTGGTGCAATACCGCTCGAAGGTAGACTGGTGGTTACACATGCGCCAAAACCTAAAGCAGCAACCAAAATAAACGCCAAGAGTTTTGGCTAATAAACCAACAAAGGAATTAAAATGAAATAAACACAGAGTTAATCCAAATACTCAGTCCTAAAGAAGGCAGAAAAGGGGGGAAAGGAAGCAAAGAACAAATGGGACAGATAGAAAACAAGCGGCAAAATGGTAGATTAAACCCATCCTTACCTATAATCACATTAAAGATAAGTAGTCTAAATACCCCAGTTAAAAGCAAGATCAGTTAAATGCCATCTACAAGAGACCCACTTTAGATATAAAGACAACACAAAGTGAAAGGACAGAAAAACACATAGCATGCTAACACTAACCGAAAGGAAGTTGGAGTGACTATATCAATATTAAAGTGGATTTCAGAGCAAAGAACGTAACACAAAGAGGGACATTTCATGTAATACAGGGTCACTTCATCAAGAGGACACAACAATCCTAAATGTTAATGCACCTAAAGGTGATCTTGGAGGACTGTGCAAACGATAGTGGCACTGATGACAAGTGAGGATCTGGCCGAGTTACACACTTAATAGCTGCAGTAGAGAAAACAGACAAAGATCATGACACAACAGGCGTTCAGAAGAGAAGGATGTGACCGTTAAATAGATGGCACCCAGAATATATTTTCTAAAAAGACCCTTCTTAGAATAGCTCTGCAACCTTGTGGTAAAGGGTATTTTGTTGCATACAATTCTGTTGGGGAAATGAAGCCAACAAAACCAGTACTTGATTAGTAATGAAAAATGTGTTTATAGATAAACTCCATGTGTGCTTCGAGTGAGCTGTGGTTGAATAACTTCCACACTTGGCAGAACACAGGTTAAGTTTATGTCAATTACTCATGGACTCATGGTTACTTCATGCACTTGTAAATGCAGCCACTCATCCTGCACTTTCTTTTTTTTTTTTTTTTTTTTTTTTTTTTT
>NW_020174645.1:10501948-10568402 GCF_003031525.2 Neophocaena asiaeorientalis asiaeorientalis | reverse complement strand
TTTTTTTGCGGTACGCGGGCCTCTCACCGTTGTGGCCTCTCCTGTTGCGGAGCACAGGCTCCGGACGCGCAGGCTCAGCGGCCGTGGCTCACGGGTGCAGCCGCTCCGCAGCACGTGGGATCTTCCCGGACCGGGGCACGTACCCGTGTTCCCTGTATCGGCAGGCGGACTCTCAACCACTGTGCCACCAGGGAAGCCCTCATCCTGCACTTTCTAGCTAACTTCCAGCCCAGCCACTTCACGTACCAAGTGGCTTTGGACCAGTTGTTGAACCACTCAGAGCTTCTGTTTCTTCTGTTTTGTCAAACGAAGATAATGATGCTCTTCCCAAGATGGAAGTTAGCGCTGAAGGAGAGGAGACAAGTGATTGAACACTCAGAGGCTTCGTGCAGTAGTGGTTGCTTTACTGTTTTATTGTAATGTCTGCAAACAAATGCAGTGCAGGCCTATTTGGAAGAGGCACATCCTGGAATGTGCCTGTCTCCTATTTAATGTGTAGAGTCATTGGCATTTTTTGCAGTGTATCTGCTTCTTCTGAGTCAAAATGGAAAGAATTAGCTAAAATATTTGCCAGAGGAATGTGTTGTGGAGCCTTCTGCAATCTGCTTATCCCTCAAGTTTATCATAATTCTCAGAAGAGTGCACTGTTTTACATCTGAAGCAACATTTAACTTGAAGAAAGCTCTGCTTTTGTTTGTAATCACCTACTTAGCCTACTGACAGTTTGAAAGGCTTGCAAAGCAGCCCACAAGTATTGTTTTCTTCTGACTCGATATATTTATTTAGTGATGAATGATACCTTATGGTAAGATCCTAAGTTCAAAGCATTTACTGTTTAAGGACAAAGTACAAGACAAGAAAAACGGGAAGAGGGATTGCAAAAAGATGAGAAGTGAAAGCTTTATTTTAGAAAGTTGTAGGAAATAGGACTGGATTTATGGATGGGCAGTAGAGAGGAGATTAGTGTTATTAATAGATTAAATATGTTCTATAACATGGCAGGCACTATAGAATACATAAAAATGTAGAAATGCTTGGTCTGTCTCCAGTATTTTGTGTGGTTTATCTCCTTTAATCTGCCCAACAGTCCTGTGTAATGGGTAATGTTACCTTCAGTTTTACAGGTGAAAAAACAGGCTCTCAGCTTTAAGTAACTTGCCCAAGGCCTTCAGCTAGCAAGCAGCGGAGCTGGATTTGAACTCAAACAACCACAGACTGTGTTATCTGCACACAATTATTTTCAGTGATTTTTGAAAAATAAAATCAGTTGGAATTGGAACAGGACATTATCCAGCATGATGCAGAAAGTAATTATTTTCTTGAATAAAGCTTTGTGGGTAAAAAGGTAGCTTAGTGGATGGGAGTGGTAAAAAGAAATTATTTGGCAAGAAAAGAATAAGTGGCCCTCCAAATACAGAAAAATTTATATTGCTGATAGAAAAGTGTAAGTTCCTGCAGATAGCTGGTTCTCAAACTTGGGCATATATCCCAGAGTTTGCTGCCCGAGAACCTGCATTTCTAATAAGCCCCCAAGTGTTGCTGATGCTGCTTGTCCAGGGTCTACACTTGGATATCATTGCTGTAGACAGTTTGAGAAGGGTGGAGACACAGCCAGTGTGTGGAAGAGGAATTCATCTGGGGAGCAGCATTCAGGGGGCTGGGGAGAAGGGTGTATAGTATGTGGGTAAATCGTGGTGATTTTTTTTTTTTTTTTTTTTTTTTTTGACTGTTCCAACCCATGCATCTTGCAGGATCTTAGTTCCCCGACCGGGGATTGAACCCGGGCCCCTGGCAGTGGAAGCATGGAGTCCTAACCACTGGACTGCCAGGGAATTCCTTAAATCATGGTTTTTAACAAGTCTGGGATAGTCAAGCTCGTGTTTTAGACTATGCAAAATAAAACATCTCTGCTAACTGTGGCTAAAAGAAGGTGGTGGTGAGGAGGGATGTAAAATACTTATAAGAACCTCTTAGAATGTGGGTTAGTGGCTGTTTTCAGATGTTGCTAGTGTCTAGGTCAGTGCCTGGCATATAAAAAGTGCTCAATAATAATTTCTGGCATGTTACTTCATCTCTTAGAATGGCTATCATCAAAGACAAGAGATAGCAAATGGTGAGGATGTGGAGAAAAGGGAGCCCTCATGCAGTGTTAGTGGGCATGTAAACTGGTGCAGCCACTGTGGAAAACAGTATGGAGTTTCCTCAAAGAATTAACAATAGAACTACCATGTGATCCAGCGATTTGACTTCTGGGTATATATCTGAAAGAAATGAAATCACTATGTTGAAGAGATATCTGCACCCTCGTGTTCACTCACAATAGCCAAGACATGGAAATAACCTAAGTGTCCGTTGACAGATGAGTGGATAAAGAAGATGTGGTGTATGTATACAGTGGAACACTACTCAGCCATAACCAAGGAGGAAATCCTGCTATTTGCAGCAACATAGATGGATCTTGAGGGCATTATGCTAAGTGAGATAAGAGAAAAAAACAAATGCTGTATGATCTCATTTATATGTGGAATCTTAAAAAAAAGAAGAACCTCATAGAAACATCAGATTTGTGGTTGCCAGGGGTAGAGGAATTGGTTGAAGGTGGTCAAAAGGTACAAACTTCCAGTTATAAAATAAATAAGTTCTGGGGATGTAATGTACAGCATGATGACTATAGGTAATAATACTGTATTGTATATTTGAAAGTTGCTGAGAGAATAGATCTTAAAAGTTCTCATTATAAGGAAAAGGACATTTGTAACTATGTGAGGTGATGTTAACTAAACTTATTGTGGTAATCATTTCACAGTATATACATATATCAAATCATTCTGTTGTACACCTTAAGCTTATATAATGTTCTGTGTCAATTATATTTTAACAAAACTAGAAAAAAATTATGTGTTGCATAGACAAATAAGGGAATGAATTAAGAACTCCATATGTTAAAACTACTGAACAATTATGTCCTCCCATTCTTCTTAGATCTCTCATGAAAGCATTTTTAAAAAATTTATCTTTTTGGCAAGGATAATTTTGGGGAAATTTTTCAGAATATACAAGGGGATGTTACAGTAAATTTCTCTCCTACTCTTGTCCCTTTTCCCTGGTTTCTTTCCTTAGAGGCCTTAACAATTTCTTTTTCATTGTTAAGTTTCTTAAGTATCCTTCCAGGATACTCTGTGTATACATTTGTGTGTATGTGTGCTTGTACATTTTTAAAAATGCAAAAGTAACATAGTATACTATACCACTATTCTGTCCTTCCTTTTTTCATTTAACAGTATATTTTGATCATTTTATATAGCTCATGTATAAGGCTGACTCTTTTAATTGCTCATTTTATTTAAATTCCAAACTATGGAGATACCATTATTTAAGTATTTCTCTATTGGTGGACATTTAAGTAGCTTCCAATCTTTTGACATAATTTAAAACGTAGTAACTATCTTATATACATTTGTGATTTGGTAGATATTATCAAATTGCCTCCAGAGTTAGTTGAAATAGTTCACATTCCTATGAACAATTTAAGAGAAAGCCTGTTTCCCCATATCCTCAAAAACAAAACGTTTTATGAAATTTTTTGTCTTTGTCAATTTGATTGGTGAAAAATAGTATCCTATTTTAGTTTTTATTTTTCTAATTGTGAGTGAATTTTTATATTTTTTTAAATGTTTATATGTCAACTGCATTTCTTTTTCTATGAACACCATAGCACACTCATGTCCTTTGCTCACTTTTCAGTTGCTTTTTTCTTATTGAATCTTAGAAGCTCTTTATATATTAAGGAAATAGGCTCTTTGTTATATGTAATGCAGATTTTTTAACCAATTTATTATTTATCTTTTATCTTTTCTTTATGTTGCATGATTATTTTATAATTGTGCATACTAAATGAATTTAAAATTGTTACCTGAATTTTTTTTCTACACAGGATTTCTTAATATTTGGGATCTAAGGACTGGAAGGTATCCTATTCATCGTTTTGAGCACGATGCAAGAATACAAGCACTAGCCCTCAGCCAGGAAGATGCAACTGTTGCCACAGCTTCTGCTTTTGATGTCGTAATGTTACGCCCCAATGAGGAGGGATATTGGCAAATAGCTGCAGAATTTGAAGTTCAGAAACTGGTGAGCTTTTAGTCTGGTCATTTTATTTTTCATTCTTAGAATCTCTGGGTCTGATATAAACAGATAGTAATGATGTTGGCTGTGCTCATTCACTCAGGGCTTTCTGTGGGCCTCATGTCCATAAATCTCACAACAGCCTTGCAGAGTAAGTAGTTGTATTTTCCTCATTTACCAAGCAGCCAATAAAATCTTAGAGCAGTGAATTGACTTGCCCCTGATAAGAAGTTGATTCTGACCTCAAGGCTGACATCGGGGTTGCAGTTTCTCATCACTGTGGTCCTCAGCCTCCTTCACATTAACAGAACGTTCACCCCTGGAAATCTGAGATCAGGATCTGGCCTGATACATAAGTGAAGATGAGTTCAGTGGTACCATCGCAGGCTATATGGGAAAGAAAGTTTCCATCCTACACTTTCTCCATCCGAAGATTTTCTCACTTGGCATTAAGGGTAACTCTTGAGTGAGTATAGATTCAAGTCAGTGTTAATCGGGTAGCCGTGTTCCATGACGTCATGTGTGAAGCTCAGTTAACCTTACTAGTTCATTACATAGAGCCTATTTCTGAGTTCACTTGTACATGAGCCTCAACATTTGCATGGTGGGAGATGATTTGGTGGTAAGAAGGAAGAGCTGAAATCTGTCTATGCTGAATTTGGATTTAATTTAAAGCAAACTTGATTTTGGCACTGGTGGGGGAGTGAACAGAAAAGCCAACACTGAATAATGAATTGATGGCCTGACGTGGAACAAATCCTGTTCCTGTCCCTTTTCCCCTGGTGAAAATCTTGTTAGACATGAATAACTAAAAAGCCATGGCATCACTGCTTCACCTCTGTAAGCTGCTTGTGCCTCTAATGCTCAGCCTCTGCGGTTCTAGTGTAGTGTTCTCAAAACTGCCTGATGCTGTCTTCTTCTCTTGGGGTTTTATTAGAAAAATGTGAAAGTACCATATTTCTGTCTGTTCTCAAAACTACATAGTGCTTGTTATTTGGTTTCTGCCTAAAGAACACTGTAGATCAACAATAGCTATATGAATTCAGACAACTACTTGAGACGTGAGTCCCTTCAGAAAGTGCAAATCCGGCCTTGGCAATAAGGTGGCATCCTGGCATCGACCGGAAGCTTTCTGAAGTTGTTTACAGTTCCCAGAAGATGGCACAACCGCAGTCAGTCTGAGCCTCTTGGTCTATCACACATCCAGCATGAAGGTGAATTAAATGGCTAGACTGAGGATGTTGATTTTAGGAAAGCAAGAAGTGATTTTTAGGATAGGGGAGAGAGGAATGAAGCGGCCATTGCTGGAGCCCTGTGTTATAACGCTCTTTATGTGTTATTTCTCACCCTGGATGAGGGCTGGCCACAGAATGTACTGTCTCTGGAAAAGGCAGCCCCTGGCCCGGGCTGCTGGGCCATCTTTGTCTTCCTCAGATAGGCTCCCTGAATCACAGTGGCAGTGTTCCCAGGTTGGTAATACTGGCCTAGAACAGCTGTCCTTCGCGATGGGCCCTCGGCTGGGGATGTGGGGCCACTACTCACACTGTGGGTCCTCAGGGCTAGCAGAGCCACCCAGATGTTTACTCTCTCGAGCGCTTCTGGACAGTTCTCAGGATTCAGGTCTTTGAACTCGTTTGGCTTCTTGTCAGGGACCATGGATTTTCATAATCACATAGGTGGCTTACCTTCTGCTTCTGTACTCTCAGAATTTACTCAGGGAGGTGAAAACCTGATGTAAACTGCACTCGGGGGAAGCATGCCACTTAACGAACATAGGAAAGCAAGTTACTCTTTTTTTTTTTTTTGCGGTACGCGGGCCTCTCGCTGTTGTGGCCTCTCCCGTTGCGCCGGACGCGCAAGCTCAGCGGCCATGGCTCACGGGCCCAGCCGCTCCGCGGCATGTGGGATCTTCCCGGACTGGGGCACGAACCCGTGCCCCCTGCATCGGCAGGCGGGCTCTCAACCACTGCACCACCAGGGAAGCCCAGCAAGTTACTCTTAAAGGCAGCTCCTCATACCTACGCAGATTAGAGAAAGTAGTAGCAGTGATGCGGCCGGAGGACTGTGTGGCATAAAAGTGCTTGCAGTGGCCTTCCTACCCTAGGATGGCACTGAAACCGGGAGAAAGTAGATAACTCGGGTGCTTTTAACCTTTTAGGAACACATTTTTGCTATTTGCACAAATGTTAAAATGTGATTTCGGGGCTTCCCTGGTGGCGCAGTGGTTGAGAGTCCGCCTGCTGATGCAGGGGACGCGGGTTCGTGCCCCGGTCCGGGAAGATCCCACATGTCGCTGAGCGGCTAGGCCCATGAGCCATGGCCGCTGAGCCCGCGCATCCGGAGCCTGTGCTCCGCAACGGGAGAGGCCACAACAGTGAGAGGCCTGCGTACCGCAAAAATAAATAAATAAAATGTGATTTTGGCTAATTTGGGAACTGAGTGAATTTTATGTTATTTATTCAGTTTCTTGTGAAAAAAATAAAAACTTTTATTTTTGAATAGTTATTCTAGCCTTGTGGTTCAGAATTTAAAAAACACAATAAGGTTTACAGTAAGAATCTCCTTTCCACTCTGTCCCACAACTCATTTCCCTCCCTGAAGGCAGCCATTGTTAGTTAGATTTGTTGCACGTATAAGACAAGCGTGTCACAGGCTTCCTCTGCCCCACCTTTACACATGGTAGCACACTGTGAATCCTGTTACCTTGTTTTTTTCCCCCAAATTTATCTTAGAGGTGACCCCGTTTGTATGAGTTTATAAAGGTTGTCTTCCTGCTTTTTTCTGTGACCACATGGTATTCCAATACATGGATGTACTGTAAGTTATTTAATTAGTCCCTTAGTAAGGCATGTTTAGGGTTTTCTAGTTTTTAGCTATGACCAAATAGTGCTACAGCAAATAATGTTGTACACAGTCGTTTTGCATAAATGTGCGTTTATTTGTAAATAAATTCCTAGAAGTGACTTGCTGTGTCAGAGCCTATGCTCATCTGACATTGTGTTAAGTGTTCCCAGATTTTGGACCAGATTACATCCCACCAGCCTTAATGGGATCCATAAATGTGGTTGTCCCCTCTCCACTTCCAGCCCAATGTCTTATCAGACTAATTGATCTTTACTGATATGACAGATGAAAATGCTATCTTGGTGAATTTTCACCTTTTATTTCTCTTGTTAGGAGTGTGTTGTGTTTCTTTTACGATGAGCATCTTTTCATTTGTGTAGGAGCTGTGTTTCACTTCCTGTGAACTGGCCCTTGGCCCGTCTTTTTCTGTTGGGTTGCTGGTCTTCTCATTGATGTGTAGGAGGAATTGTGTATTTTTGAGCAAGTCAGGATGAATTGTAGGCGAGACCTGAAGGACTAAAATGACTCTTATTCTTTAACAGGTTGACTACCTTGAAATAGTTCCAGATACTGGAAGGTATCCTGTGGCCGTAGCCACTGCTGGAGATCTGGTATACCTGCTAAAAGCCGAAGACTCTGCCAGAACCCTCCATTATGTCTACGGGCAGCCTGTCACATGTCTAGATGTCTCCTCCAACCAGGCTGCTTTTGGTGTGAAGAGTCTGGGATGGGTGTACGAAGGAAACAAGGTACAAAAATAGCAAGATGTGCAATTAACAAAAAAGAACATGGATTTTATTTTTTTAAAGGCAATTTAAAAATTAAAGATCTCTAATATATTTTTAAAAGATATGTTCAGGTAATATATATCAGCCTGGTTAAAAAAAATTCAGGTAGTTCAAAATGATATAAGTAATTGTTTTCTTTCTCTTCCCTTCCCCCAGCCCTACTCCACAGAAGAAACTATTAACAGTTTTTAGGTATCCATCTAGAAAATTTTAATGCATATATAGGTACATTTATACACTAAAAAACATACCTTTGTTGAAATGAGATCATAGTGTACATACTGTTCTGTGCCCAACGTTTTTATTCAGTAATGTACCCTGGAGAGCATTCCGTGTGAGCTCCCTCTCCCTAGAATTCCAGCGATGCTTACAACCCGTAGTCTGCTTAACCAGTCTCCTCACTAGTGGGCATTTAGGTTGCTTTCTCTGTTTGGGCTGTTACAGACAGCGCTACAGTGTGTGTTGCAACTTGTAAATCTCTAGGATAAATTGCTAGCAATTATGTTGCTTGGTCAGAGGGTTGATGGACATTGCCAAGTTGCCTTCTAAAAAGGTTGCATCAAAATTTACATTCTTATCTTTGTAAAAGTGCCTCTGATACTCTTTCAGCCAGAAACAAGGAGATAAGTTTTTAATTGAAATTCTTTGCATGATGACTCAATTTTATCACTACTTAGTATTTTACCATCCTGACTGTAGGCCAAGTACTTAGTCTTAAAGCTGACTTACAGAACTCTTTCTCTTCCAGTGGAATCGGGGGAGAGGGATAAAGGTTCGTTTTATTTTGCTTTTCCTCCACTTTGCTGGGTCTTGACCCTGCTGGCAGTGGGTGTAACCCTGGGAAGGAACTTCTCTGAGCCAGCAGCTCCTCTGACGACGTCCTTCTCCCAAGGAAGGAGGCCCTTTTCACGTAGCAGTGTTGTGAACTGGAAAAGAGCCAGTCTCTGGATGCACACCGTCTGCGTTCCAGCTGCAGGCCTACCACCTGCTACTCTGTGTGACCTTAAACAGGTTGCTTAACCCTCGTTATGCCTCAGTTCCCTCATTTGTAAAAGGGAGTTCATAATGGTACCTACTTCACAGAATTGTAGGATTAAATGAAAACATATGTGTAAAGCTTTAAGCATAGTACCTGGCATTGGAGTTAACGATCACTGTGTGCTTCCTGTTCTTTCTAGCTCTCATAGTTTGAGTCTAGCCTCTGGTTGTGATTTTTACATCTTGTTTCTCCTATGCAGTCACCTGTAAGGTCAAATCTCACCTATCTAGGTGTTCACTGGTTTTGCAACATGGACTCCAATTATATGTGCTTCACCCAGGAAGCTAGATAAAGCCGTAGAAACTACATGTGGCTTAGTTTAGTCTCACTGTGAGAAGGGACCCCTTTGTGCTCAAGCTGGCCTGCTTCGCTGGAGCATAGTCAGCATATCTTAGCTGGAAAGTCTGTGATGAAGTCATTCCTGTGTTTTGTCTTCCCAGGACGTGGGGGGAAAGGGACAGCAGTTGGTTTCCTAAGGCAGTTTCCTTTCTTGGCCTTCGAAAACACTTTCTTTTCTGATCCCTGGTGAGCTCATTTGATGAGAGGAGAGAGACTGTTTGCTTTCTAATTTTTCATCCATCATGCTTTCAAGTTTCAGTTATCTCACTTATTTCTCGAGTTCTCAGTGTAGTGAGGTGATAGTTTATTTAATCCTAGCCTGGTTTAAATTTTTCATATTTTTAATAAACTTTTCACCTAACAGGTTCTATTTCTCTGACTTACCTGAGTGGATCTGTTTCTATAGTGATACAGTTGCAGTGGATATATTTGAGAAACCAGTTAAAGGGATAGCTCAGCACAAAATTAGATTGGAAAAAAAAAAAATAGACTGGGAGCATCCTTTAGGTGTTGATGTAAGTAAGCACTTCTTTGGATGCCTCTCAGTATTTCCAACCCAATTAAAAAGCATTAGTTATAAGAATTAGCTGATTCTTATGTTAATTTGATAAAAATTCATTATTAAAAGTTTATAGTCCCTCTAATAACTTGTTAGCAGGTAGTTTTCATTGGTGTTTTAAAATTAAGAGTGGAAGTAAATTTGCTACAAGAATGTGTTTAAGTGCCTCTTTGAAATCTGACAGTAGCATTTAGTCATGCAAGTATTTTGGGTACACCACCAAACCTTCAAACACTTGTGTGGGTGGATGGGTTGTTGTTAGTAGTGCTGGTGGTAACTGCATTGAGATGCTTTTCCAACATGAACGCCACCCACTTGAACGTGAGGGAAGCCAAGCTTTAACTGTGAAACTTTCCTTATTTTTTGCAGAGGTAGGACTTTCTGTCTGATTATGTTTAATGGATTTTCTGCTTCCTCAGAAAAACCAACATTTCTGTGTGAATTAAGCCATGTAATGGGTGGCTCTGTGAGATTTTAGTAGCATCCTGCCACCCCATAATGTACTGTCATAATTCTTAAGTCTTATGTGCAGGCTCTGTGTCACCTTGCTTGTGAGCTCCACGCTTTGGTCCTGTCGGTCTCCATCCGGCCTGGCGGCACGTTTACTAGGTTGGTATGCGACTGGGAGCAGTAGAGTTTGCCTGGAGCTGTGTCCACGTGAGGGTTTGTGTCTGTGCCTCTGGGCCTGTATGTTTAGGATTCAGATGAAGGCTTTATGAGAACACAGAGTCTGGTTTATCTTCCTTTATACCTGATACAGAACTGGGGGTTAGCTAAAGTCCACTGTTGATTAACTGTGATAAAAGCAGACATGAAGTTCAAATGTTGGCAATAGAATTTTAGTCAGGAACTGAAATTTCCCTGACCTGTAGGAGTATTTCAGCAGTGTTACTTTTGTTTACTTGGAAAATGTCTTTACACCATATGATGGTCACATTAGCATTTTATAGACACCACAGCTGTCTGAGCATCAGTCATAATGGTTCAGACGCATCCGTTCGCGTATCTGCTAGCCAGCCCGTCATGTATTTGTCGCGGAGAGTTACAGAGCACCAGTTGTGTCCTGGCGTCGGAGCATCAAAACAACATTGCGCACAGGTTTCCGCAGACGGGTGCTTGTCAAGTAACTTAGCTCTGTTAGGAAACGTACTTAGTTTTCTAAGGAAATGAAACCAAGTAACTTAGCCGAAGTTTACCCATTTAATCTTAAGAAAAGGCTTGTGAATACAGCTGGTTCAGTCATTGCCAGCTCTGGTAGGAAGGCTTAGAGAAGGTGTTAGTGCTCTAACATCAGGGGCCACGCTTGGGTTTGCCAGCATGTTCTTTCTTTGGCCACGTAAAGTTGTAGGGAAAAAAAAGGCTATTATCTATTTGCACTCTTTCTTAAAAGAGCAGATCTTTAAACATCTTTAAAAAAAAAAAGTATTTTTTGACTAGGTAATGCATTCACCTGATTCAGAAATCAAAAGACATGAAAGGAAAGGTGTGCAGTGGGATGACTCCTTCCCACTCTTTTCAACCTGCCACCCAGTTTCTCTTCCTGGAGCAGCTAAATCAGTGTTGCCAGTGTCTTGCACATCCTTCCAGAGATTTTTTTATGCATATGTAAGCAAATTGTCCATACATGCCCTCAATCCCCTCTTTCTAAAAAATATAAATAGTAAAATACTCTATTTTTGTCCTGCCTCTTGCTTTTTTGTGCAACAGAATCTCTTAGAGATCATTTCATCATTTCTTATGACATAATAAAGAACTTCCTGGTAGGTTTTATTTTTTGCAATTTTATGATATTACACCTTGTAGTTGTACCTTAAGTAATTCTGCAACCCCACCCCCTGTTGATGGATGTTAGCTTGCTCCCAGTCTTTTGCTATTGTGAACGACACTTGGTCCACATGAATGTATTTGTAGGATTAGTTCCTCAAGGTAAAGACTTGCTGGGTCAGAGGGTGCTGTGCCTTCATGATTTTGATAGCTGTTGCCCTCTATAGTAGGTGTTCCTTGGAAAGTGGAGGATGGCAGTGCATCCCGTTCTCCTAGCAGTTCCTTAACATCTTTCCTCTCACAGGCTTTACAGAAGGGTCACAACAAAATGAGGCCAGAAGGAATAAACAGAGCTCTGTCTGGTCCTGCCTTCATTTAAGTTATTTTGTAGCTCTTTGCTTTGAGGATGAATGACCTCATCTAGAATCACATGCTTTACCTAGAATCAGTGCAGTGGGACTGACAGCCTTATCAGACCACCATTAGGGTGGACAGAGCTACAGCACACACTGATATGTGCCCCTTCTCGGCTTGTTTGCTACCATTTGAGGGAGAACCCATGGTTCTTTAAAGACAGTAGGCTCATCTGCCTCTTTGTAAAATGAGGAGGGTTGGACATGTGACTTTTGGTCTCCTGTCCAGCACCCACGTTCCTTGATTCTTTTTTTTAAATTAATTAATTAATTTATTGGCTGCGTTGGGTCTTCGTTGCTGTGTGCAGACTTTCTCTAGTTGGGGTGAGCGGGGGCTACTCCTTGTTGTGGTGCGCGGGCTTCTCATTGTCGTGGCTTCTCTTGCTGCGGAGCATGGGCTCTAGGCGCGTAGGCTTCAGTAGTTGTGGCACGTGGGCTCAGTAGTTGTGGCTTGCGGGCTCTAGAGCTCAGGCTCAGTAGTTGTGGCGCATGGGCTTAGTTGCTCCGTGGCATGTGGGATCTTCCTCAGGCCAGGGCTCGAACCTGTGTCCCTTGCATTGGCAGGCAGATTCTTAACCACTGCGCCACCAGGGAAGCCCCCTTGATTCTTTAAGCAGTTAGGTGGTTTAAACTTTTCCCTTTACCTGTGGAGTCGTATTGAGCTGGTCTGTCCTTGGAGGCTATTTGGGAGCTGAGGGTTTCTGAAATGGATTGAGGAACCCATTGCTCTCCTGTTACTTCTCTAACGGGATCTCCTAAGGGCCATGCTTATTGCTGGCAGGAATGATTGGGCAGGAAATTGTTTGGTACTTTTTCATCAATTCCTGTATCTTTCTGGGCAGGGGGTATGTGGTGAGAAGGGCTGCTTGAACGTCTTTTACTTTTAGGTGAAAATGGACTCTTGAGTGTTGACGTTGCATTCTTGGGTTCTCACACTTCAGTGGCATAAATGATCTTAAAGGTAGTCGTTGCTAAGTGGCACATGATTGTAAAAGAAAACAAATGGAAGAGCAGTTACTCTGGCCTCATCTCTTCATCATGTTGCAGGGCAAAGATCAGTGTCAACTCTCTTAATGTGGCCCTTTGTGCCCAAATAGCCCTTTAAAATTTGTTTTTAGCCTCATACTTCCTGAATCTGTCAAAAATACTTCCACCCATGAAAACGTTTTTATGATGCTAATCATCTTTATTAATTCTTTTGCTGCCTGAATTAAATTTTGCTCTCAGAGGTGGAGGGTTAGGAGATAGAATTGCCTCATTTAAGAGCATTATGTTGACGATGAATCTCATGCCTCATAAAGGAAGAGAGAGACCCACTTACAGCTCTCAGCATCATTTTGTGTATTTGGACATATTTCCTAATTTAGTTCTGAAGTGCTTGGCACTCGGTGGCAGATTGTATTTAGCAGCACGCGGCACGCATCCTAATCAGGGTGACGTGAGTGAAGTAATCCAGGAGGCTGGGGTGTGTTTGACAAGGACACTGGCTTGGCGCTGCTGCCTCAGCTTACATCACGCTGGAAAATAATTGCTAACGTCTCTTAGGATAATCATTCCCTGTACGCGGACGTGAAAAGACTCTGGATTGGTTATTGCACTCGTCACAAGTTGAAATACCTGCCTGGAAGAGCCTTTGGGATCAAAGGCTCATGGATTCTGGCACCATTCTCCATACCTACACCAGAGTATGAAATCCATCTTTCCTTTTGTTCAAGGTTCCATTCCAGAGGAGAACTAAAAACTGTATTTTACAAGCAAGATGAATAATTTGAAATTGAAAGTTCACAAAGTAAATAAGTATCTCATTTCCTCTTCACTTTCACCTTAAACCTTTAACATTTTTCATATTTATTTACTTTCTGCTTGGAAAAGTTTAAGAAAATAGCTCTTGGAGACCAGTTTTCTGGGTTGCTGAGTGATGTTGACTACCAGAGGGTCCACTTTTGTTGCTAACGTTGCTGTCATTGTGAACGACTGCTTACTGAACACACACTGTTTGCTGGATATCTGACCGTGCTGCAAACAGGGATGTGTCAAACGTGACATCCACGTCGGGGCTTACCTCCTCGTGGGCTTTAACTGCAACTTAGTGATACAGAGGTGGTTTTCTCCATGTTGAGATGGACATGAGGTCGTAGGGAGACCTTCACGGTTAATTTGCTGAATTCCAAAGTACTGAAAAGTTATACAGGTAAATACGTAGATGAGGATTGAATATTCATATGCATTTTGTACATGTTTTAATACTAAAATGTATCGGTGGTAAGAGATTGGCTCAAGGTGGCGGAGTAGAAGGACGTGCGCTCACTCCCTCTTGGGAGAGCACCGGAATCACAACTAACTGCTGAAGAGTCATCGACAGGAAGACACTGGAACTCACCAAAAAGATACCCCACATCCAAAGACAAAGGAGAAGCTGCATTGAGATGGTAGGAGGGGCGCAATCACAGTAAAATCAAATCCCATAACCGCTGGGGGGGGTGACTCACAGACTGGAGAACATTTATACCACAGAAGCCGACCCACTGCAGTGAAGGTTCTGAGCCCCACGTCAGGCCTCCCAACCTGGGGGTCTGGCAACGGGAGGAGGAATTCCCAGAGAATCAGACTGTGAAGGCTAGCAGGATTTGGTTGCAGGACTTCAACATGACTGGGGGAAACAGAGACTGCACTCTTGGAGGGCACACACAAAATAGTGTGTGTGTCAGGACCCAGGGGAAGGGAGCAGTGACCCCCATAGGAGACTGAACCAGACCCACCTGCTGGTATTGGAGGGTCTCCTGCAGAGTTGGGGGGCGGCTGTGGCTCACCACGGGGACAAGGACACTGGCAGCAGAAGTTCTGGAAAGTACTCCTTGCCATGAGCCCTCCTGCAGTCTGCCATTAACCCCACCAAAGAGCCTGTAGGCTCCATTGCTGGGTCATCTCAGGCCAAACAACCAGCAGGGAGGGAACTCAGCCCCACCCATCCGCAAACAATCAGATTAAAGTTTTACTGAGCTCTTCCCACCAGAGCAACACCCAGCTCTACCCACCACCACTCTCTCCCATCAGGAAGCTGGCAGAAGCCTCTTAGATAGCCTCATCCACCAGAGGGCAGACAGCAGAAGCAAGAAGAACTACAATCCTGTAGCCTGTGGAACGAAAACTGCATTCACAGAAAGATAGACAAGATGAAAAGGCAGAGGGCTATGTACCAGATAAAGGAACAAGATAAAACCCCAGAAAAACAACTAAATGAAGCAGAGATAGGCAACCTTCCAGAAAAAGAAGTGAGAATAATGATAGTGAAGATGATCCAGGACCTCAGAAAAAGAATGGAGGCAAAGATCAAGAAGATGCAAGAAATGTTTAACAAAGACCTAGAAGAATTAAAGAACAAACAAACAGAGATGAACAATACAATAATTGAAATGAAAAATACACTGGAAAGAATCAGTAGCAGAATAACTGAGGCAGAAGAACGGATAAGTGACCTGGAAGGCAGAATGGTGAAATTTACTGCCGTGAAACAGAATAAAGAGAAAAGAATGAAAAGACAGCCTAAGAGACCTCTGAGACAAAATTAAATACACCAACATTCGCATTATAGGGGTTCCGGAAGGAGAAGAGAGAGAGAAAGGACTCGAGAAAGTATTTGAAGAGATTACAGTCGAAAACTTCCCTAACGTGGGAAAGGAAATAGCCACCCAAGTCCAGGAAGCAAAACCCAAGGAGAAACACACCAAGACACATAGCAATCAAGTTGACAAAAAGCCAAAGAAAAATTATTAAAAGCAACAAGGGAAAAATGACAAGTAACATAAAAGGGAACTCCCATAAGGTTAACAGCTGATTTCTCAGCAGAAACTGTACAAGCCAGAAGCGAGTGGCATGACATATTTAAAGTGATGAAAGGGAAGAACCTACAACCAAGATTACTCTACCCAGCAAGGATTTCATTCAGATTCGAGGGAGAAATCAAAAGCTTTACAGATAAGCAAAAGCTAAGAGAATTCAGCACCACCAAACCAGCTCTACAGCAAACGCTAAAGGAACTTCTCTAAGTGGGAAACACAGGAGAAGAAAAGACCTACAAAAACAAACCCAAAACAATTAAGAAAATGGTCATAGGAACATACATATCGATAATTACCTTAAACGTGAATGGATTAAATGCTCCAACCAAAAGACACAGGCTTGCTGAATGGATACAAAACCAAGACCCATATATATGCTGTCTACAAGAGACCCACTTCAGACCTAGGGACACATACAGACTTAAAGTGAGGGGATGGGAAAACATATTCCATGCAAATGGAAATCAAAAGAAAGCTGGAGTAGCAATGCTCATATCACATAAAATAGACTTGAAAATAAAGAATGTCACAAGAGACAAGGAAGGACACTACATAATGATCAAGGGATCAATCCAAGAAGATAATTATAAATATATATGCACCCAACATAGGTGCACCTCAATGCATAAGGCAACTGCTAACAGCTATAAAAGAGGAAACTGACAGTAACACAATAACAGTGGGGGACTTTAACACCTCACTTTTACACCAATGGACAGATCATCCAGACATAAAACAAGACCCATATATATGCTGTCTACAAGAGACCCACTTCAGACCTAGGGACACATACAGACTTAAAGTGAGGGGATGGGAAAACATATTCCATGCAAATGGAAATCAAAAGAAAGCTGGAGTAGCAATGCTCATATCACATAAAATAGACTTGAAAATAAAGAATGTCACAAGAGACAAGGAAGGACACTACATAATGATCAAGGGATCAATCCAAGAAGATAATTATAAATATATATGCACCCAACATAGGTGCACCTCAATGCATAAGGCAACTGCTAACAGCTATAAAAGAGGAAACTGACAGTAACACAATAATAGTGGGGGACTTTAACACCTCACTTTTACACCAATGGACAGATCAAGCTTTAAATGACACAATAGACCAGATAGACTTAATTGATATTTATAGGACATTCCATCTGAAAACAGAAGATGACACTTTCTTCTCAAGTGCACAAGGAACATTTCCCAGGATAGATCACGTCTTGGGTCACAAGCCTCAGTAAATTTAAGAAAATTGAAATTGTATCAAGCATCCTTTCCGACCACAATGCTATGAGATTAGAAATCAATTACAGGGAAAAAATGTAGAAAACACAAACACATGGAGGCTAAACAATATGTTACTAAATAACCAAGAGGTCACTGAAGAAATCAAAGAGGAAATCAAAAGATACTGAGAGGCAAATGACAACAAAAACACAACGATCCAAAGCCTATGGGATGCAGCAAAAGCAGTTCTAAGAGGGAAGTTTATAGCAATACAACCTCACGAAAGAAGAAAAATGTCAAACAATCTCCACTCTCATTCTATGAGGCCACCATCACCCTGTTACCAAAACCAGAGATACTACAAAGAGAGAAAATTACAGACCAATACCACCGATGAATATAGATGCAAAAATCCTCAACAAAATCCTAGCACACAGAATCCAACAACACATTAAAAGGATCATACACCATGATCAAGTGGGATTTATCCCAGGGATGCAAGGATTCTTCAACATATGCATATCAGTGTGATACACCACATTAACAGATTGAAGAAGAAAAACCATATGATAATCTCAATAGATGTAGAAAAGCTTTTGACAAAATTCAACACCCATTCATGATAAAAACTCTCCAGAAAGTGGGCGTAGAGGGAACCTACCTCAAAATAATAAAGGCTATATACGACAAACCCACAGCAAACATCCTTCTCAATGGTGAAAAACTGAAATCATTTCCTCTAAGATCAGAAACAGGACAAGGATGTGCACTCTGGCCACTATTATTCAACATAGTTTTGGAAGTCCTAGCCATGGCAATCAGAGAAGAAAAAGAAATAAGAGGAATACAAATTGGAAAAGAAGAAGTAAAACTGTCACTGTTTGCAGATGACATGATACTATACATAGAGAAGCCTAAAGATGCCACCAGAGAACTACGAGAGCTAATCAATGAATTTGGTAAAGTAGTAGGATACAAAATTAATCCACAGAAATCTCTTGCATTCCTATATACTACCATGAAAGATCAGAAAGAGAAATTAAGGAAACAATCCCATTCGCCATTGCAACAAAAAGAATAAAATACCTAGGAATAAACCCACCTAAGGAGGTAAAAGACCTGTACTCAGAAAACTATAAGACACTGATGAAAGAAATCAAAGATGACACAAACAGATGGAGAGATGTACCATGTTCTTGGATTGGAACAATCAATATTGTGAAAATGACTATACTACCCAAAGCAATCTACAGATTCAATGCAATCCCTATCAAATTACCAATGGCAGTTTTTACGGAACTAGAACAAAAAATCTTAAAATTTGTATGGAGACACAAAAGACCCCAAATAGCCAAAGCAGTCTTGAGGGAAAAAAACGGAGCTGAAGGAATCAGACTCCCTGACCTTAGACTGTACTACAAAGCTACAGTAATGAAGACAATATGGTCCTGGCACGAAAACAGAAATATAGATCAGTGGAACAGGATAGAAAGCCCAGAGATAAACCCATACACCTATAGTGAACTAATCTATGACACAAAGGAGGCAAGGATATACAATGGAGAAAAGACAGTGTCTTCAATAAGTGGTGCTGGGAAAACTGGACAGCTACGTATAAAAGAATGAAATTAGAACACTCCCTAACACCATACACAAAAATAAACTCAGAATGGATTAAAGACCTAAATGTAAGGCCAGACACTATCAAACTCTTAGAGGAAAACATAGGCAGAACACTGTATGACATAAATCACAGCAAGATCCTTTTTGACCCACCTGCTAGAGAAATGGAAATAAAAACAAAAGTAAACAAATGGGACCTAATGAAACTTAAAAGCTTTTGCACAGTAAAGGAAACTATAAACAAGTTGAAAAGAGAACCCTCAGAATGGGAGAAAATGTTTGCAAACGAATCAATGGACAAAGGATTAATCTCCAAATATACAAACAGCTCATGAAGCTCAATATTAAAAAAAGAAACAACCCAATGAAAAAATGGGCAGAAGACCTAAATAGACATTTCTCCAAAGAAGACATACAGATGGCCAAGAGGCACACTGAAAACTGCTCAACATCACTAACTATTAGAGGAATGTAAATCAAAACTGCAATGAGGTATCACCTCACACTGGTTAGAATGGGCATCTTCAGAAAATCTGCAAACAACAAATGCTGGAGAGGGTGTGGAGAAAAGGGAACCCTCTTGCACTGTTAGTCGGAATGTAAATCGATAACAGCCACTATGGAGAACAGTCTGGAGGTTCCTTAAAAAAGTAAAAATAGAAGATACCATATGACCCAGCAGTCCCACTACTGGGCATATACCCAGAGAAAACCATAATTCAAAAAGACACATGCACCCCAGTGTTCACTGCAGCAGTGTTTACAATAGCTAGGTCATGGAAGCAACCTATATGCCCATTGACAGACAAACAGATAAAGAAGATGTGGTACATATATACAATGGAATATTACTCAGCCATTAAAAGGAACGAAATTGGATCATTTGTAGAGACATGGATGGACCTAGAGACTGCCATACAGACTGAAGTAAGTCAGAGAGAGAAACACACATGTCATATATTAATGCATATATGTGGAATCTGGAAAAATGGTACAGATGAACCGGTTTGCAGGGCAGAAATAGAGACACAGATGTAGAGAACAAACGTACGGACACCAAAGGGGAAAGTGGAGGGGTGGCAGTGGTGGGATGATTTGAGAGGTTGGGATTGACATGTATACACTGATGTGTATAAAATGGATGACTAATAAGGACCTGCTGTATAAAAAAAATAAATAGAATGTATCAATAATTGATACAATTGTTAGTGTATTGTTGATAATGAATAGTTTTCACATGTTGTGAAAACCCTGAAATGCCTCCATAGAGCCCCAAGGGCTTCTCAAGACAATGTCTCTGACTTAGAGACCTTTGAGGACCCGACCACCTCTGATATTCTCTACAACCACGATGGGTGATTCTGCAAAAACTATTTCTTAGAACACTGCCACTTCTTGTAGAAGCGAAGAGTGCTTCAGGATCTCCAGTGATCCTGAGCTACTCCTGGGAGGGAGTGATGGAAGTTATAGAAAGTGAATATAGGGAAAAGTATTTTCAGCTAAGTCGGGTAGTGGTATAACCATTGGGGACTTGGAGTCAGATAAGCCCTAGGCAAGCTGCTTACGTGCCTCAGGCTTCCCATTTGGAAATGGGAGAACACTTGGGGAAAGGAGGTAATGTGCTTATGACTGGTGCTCAAGACTTGTTAGGCACCTCCTTCACCTCCCCATCCCCACCAGCTTTGGGGTCAGGTCAAGTTCATCAGAAATCCTGGGCAAGGGAGCAGTCCAGGCAGAGGCACCAGGCCTGGAGGAGGGTTTCTGGGGGGGCCAGGAAGTATTGCTGGGGTGGTCCTGGCGGGCTGGAGCACAGGTGCCGTGGGCTGGTGTGGGAGCTGTGCTAAAGCCATACCTGCTAGGAGTCATTTTCCTGAGAGTTGTTTTACAAGAATACATTTAGAATAGGAAGGGCTGGGGGAATTCAACTTTTTGCAGGATGAATGCAGTTAAATTAATGTGAATGCTGAGTCACTTCGTGTATGGTCACTTTGAGATGTGGAGCCTCATTGGAGAGGGCCGGCACTGTGTCTTAAGTATCTTTTGTCTTCACTCACACTGGTGTAGTTTTTGTATATCATGACACGTGTATCGTTTTCTAATTTCTAAAAACATTGATCAGAATTCTAGAAGCACTGAGCAAGTTTTTACAAGACCATTACATTGACATATATGATGATCATTTCCTTTTTTCTCATGTGCCTTTTTAAAAAAAAATTTAATTAATTTATTTTTGGCTGCATTGGGTCTTCGTTGCTGCACGCGGGCTTTCTCTAGTTGCGGCGAGCGGGGGCTACTCTTCGTTGCGGTGTGCAGGCTTCTCGTTGCGGTGGCTTCTCTTGTTGCGGAGCACGGGCTGGAGGTGCGTGGGCTTCAGTAGTTGTGGCTCGTGGGCTGCAGAGCGCAGGCTCAGTAGCTGTGGCGCCTGGGCTTAGTTGCTCCGTGGCATGTGGGATCTTCCCGGACCAGTGCTTGAACCCGTATTCCCTGAGTTGGCAGGTGGATTCTTAACCACCGTGCCACCAGGGAAGCCCTCATTTGTCTTTTGAATTAAGCTTAGAATTTTATATAGGGCCTAATTTTTCTAATGGCTTTCCTGATTACTTATGTGGGATTTCCATCCAGGTTTACCGTTCCATACCCATGGGAGAGTGTGAACTTGGAATTGATCTTGGCGTTTATTTCACTCTTTGAATAGGTGGCTTTGGCTTCTTTGTGCCAGATGAGCAGCAACTAGTTTGTTAGGGTTAAAAATCAGCTCGTTTTTCAGTTAATGAAGATCAGTGGGGCCTATTGGAAATGTTTACCTTTGCTCTATAATCAGTAACAGTAACACTGTAGAATAGGCTGCAGGCTTTCCGTGTGTATATATCCAGACAGTTGAGACAGATGGTGTTGGTTTGATAGAGGGTAGGAGAAGAGGGCACACAGAAAATGGCCTGAATGAGTTTGAATTTCACAATATTTAAGACATTTTATTGTTTTCAAGTACACGTAGCAGCTTAAACTAACAAAAATTACAAAGTAGAGGGCTTCTGCTTTTTATTCAATATGTAGATGAATATGATTTTTTAATTTACCTGGCACTTCAGTCTATAAGGCACTGTGTTAGAGAGTGAGTTTATAATTAACTTATCAGTTACTGAGTTGCAGATGAGTTCTTCTAATGGGCGCAAAGTTAACTCTCTTAAGCATCCTCTCAGTGTGTTATTAATTTACAGGGTAAATCCAGTTTTGTAGATAGTCAAAGGAAAACCCCAGCTCAGTCCACATTTGAACAATCACATTCCAGATTAAGGGACTCGGGAGGTTTTCAGTGGGTCACAGTGAGGCCAGGAATCGTCTGAATGTGCCACGTAAGGGAAGCAGTTCTGCCGTGAGCTGGGTTCTGACCGTCTCCTGCTGCAGGTGGTCCATTGATATGGGACTGACCAACTGGACCAGGACCGAATTCAATACCCACATTTCTTTGGATCTTTCTAGGTTAGGACCTCTGGCCCAGGCTCTGCCTGTTCCCCTGGGTGGCCTCACTGGACTGCGGAGTTTCCTTAGGGTGTGAACTCCTATCTCATGTTCCACAATAAGTTTTAAAGCATATGTTGAAAATGACATGAGAATACTTCTTCCCCAGCACTCCCCTCCTTCACCTGCCCCTGCCCTTTCCCCACCTTTGGTCTCTTGTGCCACCTGTCAGTGTCCCTCCTCATGGTCCCTTTCAGATTTTGTCGGAGCAGTGGCTGCGTGCCAAGGACTGTGGGTGACTCGCTGGTGCGCACCTTCTGCCTGGCCTTCCAGACCCTGGAGAGTCAGCCTGCCACTCTCCACCCTGCACCTGCAAAAGGAGCCTGTGCAGTCCAGAATATGCCATGTTTATCCCGGACTAGCAACAGCATTCCCTCTTCCCCTCCTGTCCCTCCGTGTCCTTTCAGGAAAGGTCCATCCAGGGTCCCACTTATCAGAAGAAGCCTTCCCAACTGTTGTGGCTCTCAGTGAACACCTCCCTTCCCTTACACTTACAGTACACAGGGTCTGCATCTCACCTTGCCTTACTGTTACTGCCCAGCGCTATTCTTAACCAGATTGCCATCAGCTGGGAGGCAGGAAGTGAGCATTTAGAGCTGAGTACCACTGCTTTAATGTTTCCGATTCTTTTTTGGCTTGGGAGGCAGTCAGTGTCGGTGTAGTGCGGGGGTTCTCAAATGCCAGGGAGTATCAGAAAAATACAGATCTTGGGCCTCCACCCCGAAGGCTTCTGACTCACCGTTTCTGGGTCGGGGCCTGAGGGTCTGTTGTGCCCAGTGCTGCCGATGCTGCTAGTCCAGAGCCGCACTTTGAGCACCCGGGGGTAGTTGGAGGTCCACCCACCCAGCTTTGAATTCTGGTTCCAAACCTTCAGTTCTGTGTAAGTGATTTGGCCTCTCTACACCTCTGCTTCCTCATATACAAAGTGAGTAAAATCATGGTAGCCACTGCATGGCATGGTGGGGATCAGGTGAGAGGACGTGTAGTCAGTGTTTTGCACGTAAGAGGACACTATAAGTCTTAGGCATTACTAACCATTTTTGCCAGGACTCAGGAGAAGGCTTGTCATATGGTGGCAAACACTGACCCAGAAATGAGATTAGCGGGGCTCAGCCTAGTGCGTCCTCAGCTGCTCTTGTTACCTGTGTAATTTGGAGTAAGTTATTTCAATTATTTTAAGCCTCAGTGTCTTTATGCATAAAATGTGTACGGTAGTGTTTGTCTTCCTGTGCTGGTTGTGAGAGTCAGATGGAATGATATTCTGAGAGGATTTGTGTGAAAGGGATATCATGATTACTAACAGCTGCTACTTGCGGTGCACTTCGTGTGCAAGACGCTGCTGATCACGTTTGTGCCGGCACTGTCGTGTACCACGTAGTACCATATAGTGAAAGGTTGTTATGCCCTTAAGCGTGTGAAGGGGACTGGGGTGGACTGTGTGCCCTACACCAAAGGCGCCAGTAGTTCACTGCAGTTTTTCATGCTCCTGCATCAGCTGTCATTTGTCTCGGCGATGTGATTGTAGCCACATTCTGCCTGTCTACCCACTTCTAAGCCTTTGTCCAGTCTAACTTGGGGCCAAATGAGAAGTTGCCAGGCCGGTTGCAAACTGACGCGCAAGCACCGTAATATCCTGAATTGCGTGTACGGTGTGACGTCTACAGGCTCACGAGTGTTGTTACACGACCAGCTCTCACTTGCAGTCTTCCCATGTAAAAAAATCATGTCCAGGTTGTCTTTAATTTTGAAGAATTCATTTCGTAGTTTGCAGCCTCAGTTTTCCTCCCTACATAACACAGATTTAATGATGACTTTCTTTCTCGTGGGGACTTTGGTTAGTTACACGTAGTTAATATTTGTGAAGTGCTCAAAACTGTCTGTGCTCTTTATTATGATGAGGCCTGCTGGGAACCTGAAAGGAGTACGTGAGGATTTTCAGCTTTGAGTTATATATTTGCATAATAATTATAATCTCTTCATTGTGCTAAATGCTCTGACAGTGAGCGTTTCCTATTCATTTTATGTACCCCATCAACCCGTTCCTTGTTAGTCGTACCTCTTGTCCCTCTTCTAGCACTAGGACAGAGACTGTCTAAAGAGATCCCTGAAGCAAAGTAGAGAACCATATTCTGGTCACTACCTTCCTTCATTATTTCCAGCACCTATGGGTGTGGGGGGAGAGAGAGATTGGGTCATATTGGCCTGCATTTTCACCCAAGTGCACTCCTGCTCTCTGGGTTCTTTTCAGGCTTAGGTCACAATAGGTGTTGGTTTGGCCTCTCTCTGGTCCTTTGTAGGCATCTGCCCACATCACAAAGCCCCATGTTTGGCACAGTCTGCGGTGATTGGCAGTGCCTTCCCGGGCAGAGTCCAGTCCTGGAACAGCAGGGGTTGCAGGTGCATTGGCACGTGGTGGTGGGGAGTGCACACGGGCCTGCCTGCCCGGTGCCTGGCGAGGCTCAGCAACACCGTCCCATCCCTGAAATATCCTGTCCTCGTGGGCTTGTCCCTCTCATTAAAACTTAAACATGAAAGCAGTTCAGGCTGCTTCTCCCTTTGTGCCGCGTTTGAGGGTGGACTGTGCCAGAAGCATGTCATGGAAACTGTTGCGGGGCTGCTGAGTTTCAGGGAGCTGTGCTCATGTCAGGGGTCCATTTCTTCGGCTCTGCATCTTGCTGTTTGCTGCTGCTAAAAGCACCTGAGAGGCAAGTTTTTGTTTGCCAGCAGAGTCACCTTTGGGATGGTGGTGAAAGTCATTTTCCACATGTTCACAGATACGCCGCGTTACCAAGCCTCTTGCGCTGACTTATCTCTGGCAAGGACTTACAAAATAGTCTCTCTGGCTGATTGTCAAAAATTACATCATATCAGAGTAAACTGCTTTTAAATCAGACATCCATTATTCATGTATATTAACTGCTTTTTTATTTTTTTATAGGCTGTTTTTTGTATGATTTACTCTTTTCTCACTAGCTTGCCTTCCCTCCCCAACTGTCTTTCTCATCGTTTTTTACAATCTTAGCTCATCTGTGAATTTATAGAGACTGTTCACTTAGCTTTGTATGTGAACATCAATATGCAGACCCTGCATTTTTCGTAGTAAAATTTTTGAGCACGTTTTTGTGGGTCATATTTATGTTGGGTCAGAAGAGCAACTTGGGTCGTTTACATGAGTAAATTCTACCCCAAAGACTGAGAGGTCTTTTTCTTGTCTTTTTTTTTTTTTTTAAGTTGAGCATTACTAGTCTTGTACTTTAAGTTCTGTATGGAATAAAACTGTACCTCCCACTTATGAACCAGCTAAATACGCTGCTGTTGGTGGAAAGCAAATTGACTTAATATGTTCATCGTGGGGGGTGCATATCTTTAATGTAAGGCTGGTGTGTCGTTCACCTGTAATCGACACAGGCAGAGGTATGCAGCTCTGTCTAAAGAGATCCCTGAAGCAAAGTAGAGAACCATATTCTGGTCACTACCTTCCTTCATTATTTCCAGCACCTATGGGTGTGGGGGGAGAGAGAGATTGGGTCATATTGGCCTGCATTTTCACCCAAGTGCACTCCTGCTCTCTGGGTTCTTTTCAGGCTTAGGTCACAATAGGTGTTGGTTTGGCCTCTCTCTGGTCCTTTGTAGGCATCTGCCCACATCACAAAGCCCCATGTTTGGCACAGTCTGCGGTGATTGGCAGTGCCTTCCCGGGCAGAGTCCAGTCCTGGAACAGCAGGGGTTGCAGGTGCATTGGCACGTGGTGGTGGGGAGTGCACACGGGCCTGCCTGCCCGGTGCCTGGCGAGGCTCAGCAACACCGTCCCATCCCTGAAATATCCTGTCCTCGTGGGCTTGTCCCTCTCATTAAAACTTAAACATGAAAGCAGTTCAGGCTGCTTCTCCCTTTGTGCCGCGTTTGAGGGTGGACTGTGCCAGAAGCATGTCATGGAAACTGTTGCGGGGCTGCTGAGTTTCAGGGAGCTGTGCTCATGTCAGGGGTCCATTTCTTCGGCTCTGCATCTTGCTGTTTGCTGCTGCTAAAAGCACCTGAGAGGCAAGTTTTTGTTTGCCAGCAGAGTCACCTTTGGGATGGTGGTGAAAGTCATTTTCCACATGTTCACAGATACGCCGCGTTACCAAGCCTCTTGCGCTGACTTATCTCTGGCAAGGACTTACAAAATAGTCTCTCTGGCTGATTGTCAAAAATTACATCATATCAGAGTAAACTGCTTTTAAATCAGACATCCATTATTCATGTATATTAACTGCTTTTTTATTTTTTTATAGGCTGTTTTTTGTATGATTTACTCTTTTCTCACTAGCTTGCCTTCCCTCCCCAACTGTCTTTCTCATCGTTTTTTACAATCTTAGCTCATCTGTGAATTTATAGAGACTGTTCACTTAGCTTTGTATGTGAACATCAATATGCAGACCCTGCATTTTTCGTAGTAAAATTTTTGAGCACGTTTTTGTGGGTCATATTTATGTTGGGTCAGAAGAGCAACTTGGGTCGTTTACATGAGTAAATTCTACCCCAAAGACTGAGAGGTCTTTTTCTTGTCTTTTTTTTTTTTTTAAGTTGAGCATTACTAGTCTTGTACTTTAAGTTCTGTATGGAATAAAACTGTACCTCCCACTTATGAACCAGCTAAATACGCTGCTGTTGGTGGAAAGCAAATTGACTTAATATGTTCATCGTGGGGGGTGCATATCTTTAATGTAAGGCTGGTGTGTCGTTCACCTGTAATCGACACAGGCAGAGGTATGCAGCACTTATTCGTTCTTTCAGCAAACAGATACTGAGTCCTTCCTTTGTGCCAAACATGGTACAGGTATCCAAGAAAGTATCTGTTCACTCCAAACCATGATGCTGGAGGTCCCCCGTGCACCTGGCATCTTTGTGCTCCTGGTACTTTGCCCTGATGCATGGCACTTGACTGTTTGGCATAATAATGACTAGATAGAGTTTATTCTATTTATTTAACCCCAAATCAGCATTGTTGTTCTGTATAGTCAACATTTGCATATATTCGTGCACATTTACCTGAATCTTCTCTCACTGTTCTTGCCAGCATTTCAGACCTTTTATTCTGGAATGATTTTATATCTTCCAAAGGTATATTGTGTAGTGAGGGTCTCTTGGCCACAAGTGCTCTCTGCTCTCGGTATTTTTATCCCAGAACATCTTTATTTCATACTCATTCTTGAAAGGTGGTTTTACTAGTCCTTTATCATTCCAGGATGACAGGTGTTTTCTCTCAGACCTTTGAAGAGGTGATTGGTTTGACTTCCACTGTTATTACTGAGAAGTTGTTTAAAGGACTTTTTCTCTTCTTTTGGCTGGTTTTTCCTTGTCTTTAATTTTCTGTGGTTTCACTCTGCTGTCTCTAGGTGTGGATTTAGTTTTATTTTCCCTGTTTGGGGTTCTCTTGCACTTCTTTCCTTTCAGTTGCAGAAAGTCTCAGCCATTGCCTTGTTGAAATTTCCCCTCATTCTCTCTATTCTTTCTATCTAGAACTCAGGTTAGATGTGTGTTAGACCAACTTGTTCTCCCTTCTGTGCTCTTCCTCACTCACTCATCTTTTCCATCTCCATCTCTCTGTGTTGTGTCCTGAATAATTTCTTCATCTTTGTCTTCCAGTTCACAGATTCTCTCTTGGACTCCGTTTAACTCATCCATTGATTTTTTTTTTTTCCTTTGGTTGCACTGGGTCTTAGTTGCGGCACGCGGGCTCCTTAGTTGCGGCACGCGGGCTCCTTAGTTGCGGCATGCACGCTCCTTAGTTGCGGCAGGCACGTGGGAGCTAGTTCCCTGACCAGGGATCGAACCAGGGCCCCCTGCATTGTACCACTGCACCACCAGGGAAGTCCCCTGATTTTTTTTTTTAACTTCTAGAAATTCTATTTGTTTTGTTTTTCAAAGCTACTTAATCAGTTTTGCTGCTTTTGACCCCTCACCCTCTTTTATTTCTGTAAACATTTCCAGCATGCATATTTTTCTTCATCTGATAAACATCTGATATCCTTGGAAGCCTGTTTTCTGTCTCTCACTTATGATGAGCTGTTTCTGTGTTGGGAAAAAAACTTTTTTTTAATTGTGAGCTCACATTTGGCTGATCTTGATTTGTAGATCTCCTGTGGGGCCTGGGTTGAGAGGATCTTCCTCCTGAGAAGATTCTGCGAGGTACCAGGAAGCATGTCACCAACATGAAAGTACTTTTATTACTAGACCTGGGGTCTTTTGGCCTTGCAGGTAGTATAACTTCAAACTCCCAACCTGCGTGAGGCTTGCAGGCCGAGGGCAAACATTTTCCGTCCTGAGCTGAACCTGAGACAGGCAAGTTGCCACGTAGGCTCTCTTCACCAGTGGATAGATTTTTTTTCCTATCTTGCTTTTCACTGAGTGTACATAGCTGTCCAAGGGGCCCAGCCTTAGGCAGACTTATCAGTTCTGGTTTTGCCTGGCACTGGCTGGAAACCTTGCCTCCTATTTCCCCAGTTTTCCAGGCTCTGACGCCGGCAGACGCCCCCAGAGCAGCCCCTGATGTGAGTGCTGCGTCCCTTTCGGGTTGTAGTGCTCTCTTCATTTTTGCCTCCTCGGACTTTCTCGGGTTTCGGAGGAGTTAAACAGAATGTTTACAGGAATGTTTACTAGACTGAATCTTCAGTGTTTTTTAAACAGGATGGTTTCCCAGACATTCTAGACATTCATAGTGTGCTGTGTTGTCAGAGGTGGAACCTTGGGCCTGGATACAGTTTGGGAGTTCTGGAATCTGGAGACTGTGGAGGGAGATCTGTGGAACTTTATGTTTTGAGTACAAGGAAGTGGTTCCTTTGTACAAGCTGGCAGCAAGATTAGGCATCCAGAAATGGGGGAATGTGTTAAGCAAAACAAGGACTATCTGAGTACTTATTATGTACCAGACCATGGTAAGCCCTGGGTTTGCCTGATAAATGTGTACCAGTCAGTTAATCTACAAGCACTTACTGAGTACCTGGCACGTGCTGGCCCTTAGTCAGTGCTACAGGAATGAATGATAGGATTGCTGCCCCAAGGAACTTACAGTCTAAGTCTAGGACAGTGTTTTACAACATGTGGCATGGCGCTTGGCAACAGTGCCTTAGCTGGCTTGCTAAAATCACAGTCTCCTCGGTGACCCTCCTACCCTCCAGTGTTTGAGAACCATGGGTCTGGGGAAGAGTTGAAGGAAGCAAATGTACAGTTCAAGATGGCCCCTTGGGGACACCAGATGGGGTGCGTAGATGGTGAATACCTTCAGCGCTGACAAGAGGGAATAAACTCTGCTAAGGGCTCAAAGAGAACACACGGTAAGCTTAATTGGGATGGAAGAGGAGAGAGCATGAGGATTATTTCCTTTACTCTCTAGAATTTGGCTTCTTATCATGACTTTACCCCCTCAGAAGGGCAAAATATATGTGGTAGTGATGGAGGTGGGTTGTTAGAGATCAGAAAAGAAAGTAGGTAGACTTTGTTATCTCCAGGAATTTCAGTCAAATCTTCCTCCCCATGCCTTTTTTAATCTTTTACTTCGCTGCAATCCAGCACAGCGTCTCCTAACCTTTTCTCTCTCTGTCGCTTCTCTTTTTTTTAGATGGTGGCAGACAAATTATCTTTAATTCACAACGCCTTTTAAAAAGCTATAGTCTTGTAAGGAAGCCTTCTGACAACTCCTCACCCCTTTGGAAAGGCAGTGCCTGGGGTCCTGAGGTGGTGAGCCCGCTGCTCAGGTTGACGTTGGTGGTGGTGTAATGCCTTTGGCAGATGACACATAGGAGTGTGAGGAAGACTCACTATTTTTGTAAACTTAAAGAAAACAAATGGAATTCCTTTTTTCAGTCATTAGCACACAGCCAAAAGTCTGGGACTGCAAGGCTCTGTAATCTCTTCATAGCTATTTCTGTATGCAGTGGTTCCTGTTTCTTTATGAGGCTAATGGCAGTCCCAGATTTAGGAAATGTTTGTATTGCTAAATCCAGTTCTTAATGGGTGAAGGAGGAAGTTGGCCTGCCTTGAGCTCACCCTACTGCAGGGGCAGTAGCCATTTCTTATCCCTTTCCTCATGGTTTGGTTGGAAAGCCAGTCCTAGGCACACTAAATGGTCCGGGTCACACCTGGAAGGGGCGGGGCCTGCCTGCACCGGGGCGTTGCTGATGTTTCCCAGATGTCAGGCCTGTGGCCACCACCTCCATCCTGACTCTACACTGCTGCCCCTACTGTTACACCACCACCTGCTAGGACATGGCTGTAAGGTGGGTCTCCTTAGAGAGGCGAGCCCCACAAATGGCGGACCAGGACAGTTGGTGGCTGTGCACTAGCTGGTGAAGAGGTGGATTGTTTCAGCTGGCAGCCGGCCGAGGCTCCTGCACATTATCCACCCTCCCTGTTCATTCCAGTGCCTGCTGCACAGAGAAGAGTCATAAACATTTGTTTACTGGCTGTTGAAAGAATTACAGCATTATTTATTTTGTCTAAAAAATTAGAAACAACCCAAATATCCATCAATATGGAATCATATATCCATAGACAAGTTCTATGCAGCCTTTAAAAAGAACAAGATCTATGTATAGGTACTGACGAGGAAAGAACTCTCATGTTATTTAGTAGGAAAAACAAGTTGTAGAACGACAGTCCCATCGAGAGAAAAAAATAATTTTATACACAGAGAGAGAGAGTGCACGCAACAGACAAGACAGACGTGTATAGAAGAAGTCTAGCAGTACATAGCCCTCCACATCCACAGGTTGCGAATCCACGGATTCAACCAACCTCGGCTCGAAAATGTTCCCCCCAAAATTCTAGAAAGTTCCAAAAAGCAAAACTTGAATTTGCTGAGCACCAGCAACTATTTACATAGCATTTACATCGTATTAGGTGTTGTAAGTAATCTAGAAATGATTTAAAGTAGATGAGAAGATGTAGGTTATATGCAAATAGTACACCATTTTATTTAAGGGACTTACTTGAGCGTGGGCAGATTTTGGTATCCGGGGGGTCCCGGCAGTAAACCCCCATGGATACCAAGGGACAACTGTATACACTAAACTGTTAAGTGGTTATTTCTGAGAGATGGCTATCCAGAAGGTTACACAAGATATATTATGTTTGAAATCAGAAAAAAACAGATTCCTTAGAAATTTCAGAGAAATCTGAATAATTGACAAAAATGAAAGTTAGGATTCTAAGACTAGGATTTGTGAAAATACCTTAACATCTCTAAGAAGGAAAAAACAGAAAGTTCTTTTTAAACAATGCTTGCTTCCACCAGGTGCCCTCTAGATCTCCCTGGAAGCCAAAGAGAAAGGAGTAGACCCTGCAGTGTCCGAGACTACACACTGCATCTCCTGCAGTTACCTTTGTCAAATATACAACATGGTTCAGTCATTTTAGATAATTCTTAAAGAAACATCCAACTTCTGTACAAATTTGCGCCTTTATCACTGTTTAAACCCTTTTGTAATATACATGTGGTACTTAAGAAAAATATCCCCAGCAACATCTATTGATTTGGCGGTCACATCAGTGCAGAACATTTTCTCCAAGATTTTAGCTATGGGTCGTTTTTTCCTTCTTTCCAGCATATCCATACACTTCTGAGAGTGAGTCAAGTGGCCATGGGTTGAGACTCACCCAACTAGGGCAATAAAGAGAAAAATTAGTCTAATGCATGGTCTTAACAAGAGGGAGAGTGTGAGCATGAATAATTAATCTCACTAGTCTGTGGCAATCAGATAAAATGAAGTCCCATTTGCTCAACCTTATTAAAAGAGAGAGAGCGCGGAGGGGAGAGAGAGATGCTAAAGGTTGTTGAGGGACTCGTAACGTGGGAAGAACCGCCTCTGAGATGGGTAATGTGTTTTCTAATCTCTGCGGTCTTTAACTAAACGTAATGGTCAGGGTACTCTTTGGATAGTTCTGATTCATTGAATTATTAAACATTTTAGAAAATACTTGACTCCTGACTACTAACTTATACGATGAATTTGCAGTCTTTCTGAAGAGGGATTAGATCCCGCTGTTTCATTCAGAAATGACCTATCCTTGTCAAAAAAGAACTTCTAAAAAAAAGTATAAAGACATAGGAACAGACTCAATATCAGATTTTAATTCTTATACTTATCGTGGAACATTTCTTCCTGCTATATATGTTGAAGTATTTTAAAAAGAAGAAGAGATTGAGTCCAAAAGCCCTCTTGAAAGCTGTATAGTGATATATAAGTGCAGAATGTTACTTTCAGGGTAGACCATGACATTGCTGGTGTTTTTTTTTTTTTTTCTCCCTCCAGGAACCGATTTTTATGTAATTTTTAGGGTATTTACTGTAGATAGAAGATTTGATTTATTTCTATGTCCATACTTGGAAGAAGAATCTTATTTTGGATATTTTACAGTTGAAATTTTCTCAGAAACTTTTATTTTCAACTGCATGAAAATAAAAATAAAATTTAGCTTGTTCTCTATGGTCTTTAGGGATTAAGAAGGCATTTTACGGGCTTCCCTGGTGGCGCAGTGGTTGAGAGTCCGCCTGCCGATGCAGGGGACACGGGTTCGTGCCCCGGTCCGGGAAGATCCCACATGTCGCAGAGCGGCTGGGCCCGTGAGCCATGGCCGCTGAGCCTGCGTGTCCAGAGCCTGTGCTCCGCAATGGGAGAGGCCGCAACGCTGAGATGCCTGCGTAACGCAAAAAAAAAAAAAAAAAAAAAAAAAAGAAGGCGTTTTACATTTTGAAATTGCTCTTTCCTTTCAGATACCATGAGCAATTTTACTTAATATTATAGTGTTGTTTTGACTATTAGGAATTTCCAAAGATTCAATTGTTAGAAATATGTGTCAACAATGAGATCAATGGTTTTCAAGGTGGAGTCAATTTATTAACCTCTCAGTACTAAAATAGGAATCTGTACACTGATAATTGATAAATGTATAGGTTAATAAGAAAAAATAGCACATCATTTTCATGTGTGGACTAAGAGAGGAGACGCTACAAAATATTAACATTAAAACTTTTGAGTTCAGTGATTAATTTTAACCACATGATCAACAGAATATAATGTATGCTCACGTGTGTGTGTGTGTAAAATGAGGAGGCTTTTGAACAGTGAATTTGGGTGCAAGGACTAACTATGTCTTCAGTACATAAAACAATTACTGACCCATGGCAAGCACTTAATGTTAATTGAATTACTAAGATCTTTTTAGTAAAAGACTTAAATAATCTTCAGAAAGATTCCTTATGAATCATCCTTGTTTCCCCATTTGCTGGAGAAAAGGCAGTGTTCAAATGTAATGAATACATTGTCTAGAGATCAAGGATACTCTCTTACTTGCCTCCATACCTTATGGAACAGAGCTTACTATAATTAGCTAGTGGAGAGTGACTGAAGAGAGAGATGTTGGGGAATATCAGTTATACCTCAATTAAAAAAATTTTTTTTAATGTTTGGGAATAAGACTATGTTTTGATTTGTAGTTTAAAGGAATCATCTAGTGGTTAACTGTACAAGCTTCATCATCCTGGATGCTTATACTGTTTGTTCTTTTTACCTTCTGTGGTATAAATACAGAGTGGGAAAAGAGAGAGAGAACCCTGTTCACAGACTTCTTGTTAGCCTCCCCCATTAACTAATCAGAAGCAGTCAGTGACCCTTAGTTTCCATGCTTCTTTTTCTGTGTTAAGAAATTGGGATACCGAATTTCCCCATTTGGCATTTTTTTGTGTCCTATGAGTTTGTTTGCACCTTGGCCTGGAATTCTTTGGATTTTTTCTCTTATGTTTCCTTTTGTCGTTCTAAGAGCCATCCTTATACTGTCATTACCTGGAAGGGGTCAGGAAATGGAGTATTAGAGCCTCTTCTCTAATGGGAGCTGGTGCTGTGACCGTGCCCCGGGGCGACGCTGGGTGGAAATTGTTTGTGGGGGCCTGCTGCCCCTAACGCACACCCACGTGTTTTTCCTCCTCCCCAGATCCTGGTGTATAGCCTGGAAGCAGAACGCTGCCTCTCGAAGCTGGGCAACGCGCTTGGCGACTTCACCTGCGTCAACCTCCGGGACAGTCCTCCCAATCTCATGGTCAGTGGCAACATGGACAGGAGGTAGGTGTCAGTAGAGTCGCATCTTAGAGCCACAGGCAGCTTCTCTTGAGGCCTGACCGCTCGGCCTCCACTGAGCTCACTGATTTCCTCCCTGGCTCACCCTCCTCACTTCTCACTCACATCTCTGCCCACCTGAGTTCAGCCCTGATCCCATAAATACCATCCCTGTGAACTTGGAGAACAAAGTCTTGTATTAGGTAATAGTTGGATGGAGTTGCGTCTCTGCCTCATTTCCGAAACACCACGGGAAGGTTGTCTTTTAGGCCATTTGGTGGACGCAGTTGGTGGAAGGTCCAGTGAGACCACTTGGAATATCTTTTGTCCCCCTGCTGTAAAATTTGTTTGGCATTTAAAAGCTCACTTTCTAATATTAAAAACAACCACCTAAGGGATGAATCACGTTCAGCAGAATAGGTTTGCTGCCAGACGATGTCAGGAGTGTGTTTCAGACCACTGTGGCGTCCCTCCGGTGATGGGGGAAAAAAGAGACTTCATGTGAACAGACTCCAGTTTCTATTTAGCTGATTAGCAGTCTTCCCTTTAACGTATTGGCTTAGGGAGTCGGATTTTCCCAGTACAGGGTCCAGTGCCAGCTCCGGCCGCTCCAGGACCCATCAGCATGGAAGGATTAAAGTGTTTGAAAAGGCTGTCTGAGTCCAAATTTTAGGCTTTTTTCCTTTCTCTTCCCTCTCCCCCTTGTCTTTTCCTTTTCTTTCTTCTTCTTCTTCCTTTTTTTTTTTTTTCTTCTTTTTTTGACTGGTTATCTGTCATGTCTGATCCAGTGCCCTGAAGAGAGGTAGCATGGCTGGAGGCCAGGTTCAGCTGGCGCCCCCTCCCCTGGCCAGCCCCAGGCTGCAGGTGGCGGGCCACTTGGTGGGGTATCAGATCGTGAGGCGGGTCCTCCTTTGTGCCAAATCCCAGACCTCTGTCGTACCAGTGCAGCAGCTTGCAAAAATAATTATTTTGTCAGATAATATTTTCAACTTCTGACCTTCACTACTACTATCTCCCTCCCAGAGAGCAAAAAGATGTGAGTATGCTTTATTGAAAGAAGATACCTGATCTTTTTTTCCTCGAGCCCTCCTAAAACAGCTGATACTTCTCATGCTTGAGAAAACTGAACTCCTCAGTGTATGTCCAGGCAGTTTTTCTCTTAAAAAAAAAAAGAAAACAGGCTTGATAAGTGGCCCCACTTGTGGCACAGCAAATGAAACACATCAGTTTATAGTTTTACTCTCCCATTTTCATTTCTGACTGAGCTGTACAAAGGCTCCAAGCTTATCTGATAGGATCTACCCGCAGGGATCTAACAGCTCTTCGCTTTCCAGGAGAGCAAATGCAGAGGGCTCTGTGGGGCATCCAAATGGAAGGGTTTGGGATTGTAGGTTATGCTTCAGAGTTTGTTGACAGCATGACCATTTAGGTGTTCAACCACAGCTAGGCTCCCAGGAAACCAAAATGGTGTTCCAGAGAAGAGACCTCTGCTTTCTATATAACGTAGCCTCATTAGCTCCAGAAGCACAGTTACAGCCAGATTGTCATGACCATTGTCAGCTGCACGTCCTGCTGTCAGTGAGGAGGCCTGTACATACTCGGTAAAGCTGATGTTTTCCTCTGGAGCAGGGCTGCCTGACCATGCTCCCCGTTGCCAGAGGAGAAGCCACATGCGCTGTGTAAAAGGGCTCTCTGGTCATTTTGAAGGCCAAATCTGACCATGTTAAAATCCATTTTATTAGTAAACCTAGTAAACCAAAGTTACGTTTTTTGTGGGGTTTTTTTTACACCCTTTGTCTTTTTGGATGAAAAGAATAGACTTGGGACTTGGAGTTGGGGAGGGGGCTATCCAAAGTGGCATTTAATCAGGGCCACTTCTAGCTCTGTGTGCCAGCTATTTGACCACTACTGGCACCGCAGAGGCTCCCCATCATATGTAAGATTGTCTTTATGGGTCACACTAACGGTGTTAGCGATATGAATGTCAAACATGGGGCTTAAAAGCACTATACATCTGGAAAAAGGAAGGAATAAGGACTCTAGACTTTAAGTGATAGAGGTATGTCTTGTGGGGTTTTTCCCAGAGACTTAATAGCTATGAGTAGGAACTCATCAGAGATGCACACCCAGGCTGGTACAGCTTATGTTTTATTTCAGAAGTGGGACGGAGGGGGCAAATACTATGAAGAGAGCTAGGTGGCTATCACTTCATGACAGATGCAGTTTAAAAACCTTGGAACCTCCATTTTTATTTAAAAAACTGAACTTCTATTGCATTCTCTTAGTACTTTATAAATAACTTGAGAATGAAATGGACTCGAAAGGTACATAAAACTGTCCAAGGTTAAAACAAAAATAATGTTTCTTTAAAGTAAGGAAATCAGCTTGAGTAACTTTGCTAATAACATGGGTGGAATTTTCTAAGGAGTTGGTTTTTTTGGGGGGGTGGGTATAAGCTGAAATTAAAAATGAAACAAATAGCTCACCCAGCTTGTCACTAGAGGTTAAGTAGAGTCTGATAAAGATTAAGAGAATGATCAGGGTGGGAACTGAGTTATGGTTGGATTGTACTTTTCCCTCGCTGGGAGGGAAGGTTTATAAAGTGGGGTTATATAGGTGGGGCTCTGCACAAGAGTTTTAACACTACAGATCAATGAGGTTTTTTTAATGCATATTTTGTCCTTTCCTGCTAAGCCAAGAAGAAAGAGTGGTAAGTAACATTAGAGGAGGGAGCGGTGTGCATCCGGTGTTAGGGCAGGATGCTTGTGTCTTACCACAGTGTCTGTCTAGTGCTCAGAGAGGGCTTAACTCTGTATGTTTTGCATTTATTCTAAGATGCACTTTTTTTTTCTTTACATTTTCACATCTGTGAAAATCAAGATGTGTCTTTTATAATAACATCTTACAAATGGCAGCATGTTAAAATATTACATAAAGTAATGGTGCTTCTTGAATTGGATGGTGTTTTCAATTAAATAAAAGTCTGTATTTGTTCAGTGAAGGCAAAAATAAATCTTAGGACTTAGAACAGTTATGAGAAACTTGAATGGGTTACCAAGATAAAGTCTGCAGGAAATAGACCACTGTGAGTTTTTTTGTTTTGTTTCTTTAGTTTAACCTTTGGGGTTCACTGAACATTTAGAATCTGTAAATTTATGTCTTCCACCAAATTTGGGATGTTTTTGGCCATTATTTCTTCAGATATTTTTTTCCACACTGATCCCTTTCCCCTCTCCTCTGGGACTTCAGTGATGTGAAGAACAGACTTTTTGATATTATCCCACAGGTCACTGAAGCTCTATTCATTTTCTTTCCTAAGCCTTACATTCTTCAAGTTGCAAATATCTACTGATTAAACTTTGGGTTCATGAACTGTTTCCTCTGTCACCTCCATTCTGCTGTTGAACCCATCTAGTGAATTTTTTATTTCAGATTTTATACTTTTTTGGTTCAAAATTTCCATTGTTTCTGTTTCTCTGCTCAGAATTTCATTCATTCTTATCATTGTACCTTAACCTCGTGGAATATAGTTACAATAGCTGCTTTAAAGTCACTGATGATTCCAAAAGTCTGGGTTATTTTAGGGTTGACATTTTCCCTTGAGAATGGGTCACATTTTCCTGGGGCTTTTGGGGTGGGGGTATGTCAAGTAATTTTGGATGTATCCTGGACATTTTGTGTCCACTTTCGATCCTGTTACATAATCCTCTGGAGGACGTTGAGTTTTGTTTTTGTTTTAAACAGGCAGTCCCCCTGGTTAGGTTCAGACTGCAAGTTGTGTCTTGCCTTCCGTGGGTGGTGATTCCAGTGTCAGTTCAATTTCCAAAACCTTTGCTGTGCTTCTCTGACTGCCCTGCACATGTGCCACCCAGAGGTTAGTCTGAGCTGGCAGTGGTTGAAATCTTACCTGAGCCTTTGCTGTACTGCTTTGGGTCTGCGCCTGCGCCACGCGCGGGGTCGCACGCGGTGTCACGGGCTCCCCGTCTCCAGTTCCTCCCTCTCTTCATCCCTGTGATTCCTAGCTTTCAGGGCCCTTGTCCACTGGGCCTCTGACGAGAAGATGGGGTTTCTCTCAGGGTTTCACCTGCTGGCATCCCTACCACCATGCAGCTCTGTGAATAGGGACTGCCTTGGGGCAAAACCAGACAGAAAAGAGATGGGGGAATCCCCAAAAATGCCACACCCACGTTCTTTGGACTTAGGGGCTTCTCTCCTTGGTTCTTCAGAAAGAGGGTGTTTCTGTTAGCGTTTTAGCTACCACACAGCTGTGCTACAGAAGCTCACACTCGGGGTGAGGCTGTGAGAGAGAAACTCCTTTCCCCACGGGCCCTTCCTCTGTGGCCACTTCCCCCACAATCCACTGTAGTGAGTCAACTCCCCAGGGTCCTCAGGTGTTTGCTTTTTGTGTTTTGTCCAGAGGTTTGGGTTGTAGCAGCAGAAGACAGAGGCAGTAGTGGGCTTACTTTAGGTCAGATGCAGAACTCCTACTCTCTTTAAATAATTTAAATAAACTGTTTAGTTGGCAGTAGAGGGCTGTATTAAAGGGGGTCCCTTCCCATTCTGTTGCTCTCAGTCTTCTCATCTGGGATCTGCTCATTTCTAACGAATGAAATCAGGGATCTAGACCAGAGAATGCTCTGCTGGGGAGAATCAAAATAAGAGTTGGTGATAAGGGTGGGACTTCCCTGGCAGTCCAGTGGTTAGGACTCTGCGCTTTCACTGCCACGGCCCAGGTTCAATCCCTGGTCGGGGAACTAAGATCCTGCAGGCGGCACGGCGGGGCCAAAAAGAAGAGTTGGTGGTAAGGGCATACATCAGGTTGTTAGTGGGCTGCCAAAGCAACGTGCACCGAGCCAACAAATCCCACTGCTTTTCCTCCTGTAATCTTAAATTGATTAAAAAAATTTTTAGCTTTATTGAGATAGAATTCACATACCTACAATTCACTAATTTAAATTATACAATCCAGTGTAAAGTTCACAAGCTTGTGCAGTCATCACCAAGTCAGGTTTAGAACATTTTCATCACCCCAGATAGAAACCTTGTGCCCATTAGCAGTCACTCTCCATGTCCCCCCAACTTCTCTAGCTCTAGGCAACCACTAATCACTTCCTGCCTCTACGGACCTGTTTTAGATACTTCATATAAATGGAATCATAGAACGTGTGACTTTTTGTGACTGGCTTCTTCCACTTAGCATAATGTTTCCAAGATAAACCTGTGTTGTAGCTTGAATCACCACTTAATTCCTTTTTATGGCTAAGTAATATTCCATTGTATGAGTATACCACATTTACTTATTCATCAGTTAACATTTGGGTTGTTTCCATTTTTTGGTTATTATGAATAATGCTGCTGTTACCATTCAACTACAGATTTTTGTGTAGACATATGTTTTCAGTTCTCTTGGATATATACCTAGGAGTGGCGTTGCTGGCTTATATAACCCTATGTTTAACTGTCTGAGGAACTGCTAGGCTCTTTTCCAAAGTGACTGTACCATCTTACAATTCCCACCAGCAGTGTATGGGGGTTCCAGTTTCTCCACATCCTTACCAGTACTTGCTATGGTCTCTGATTATAGCTGTCCTAAAGGTATGATGCTGTTGAACATCCTTTCATGTGCTTTTTGGCCTCTTTAGATAAATGTCTATTCAAATCCTTGGCCCATTTTTTAATTAGGTTGTCTTTTTGTGTATTGAGTTGCAAGAGTTCTTTATATATTCTGGATGCCAACCTCTTATCAGATATGACTTGTAAATATTTCTCCCCATTCTGTGGGTTGTCTTTTCACACTTGATAATGTCCTTTGAAGCACAGGAGTTTTAAATTTTGATGAAATCCCATTTATCCAGTTTTTCTTTGTCATTTGTGCTATTGGTATCATATTGAAGAAGCCATTTCCTAGCTCAAAGTCACAAAGATTTACTCCTATGTTTACTTAAAAGAATTTTTATGATTTTGGCTCCTACACTGAGGTCTATGATGCATTTGGAGTTAATTTTTGTATATGGTGTGAGGTAGGAGTCCAACCTCATTCTTTTTTGCATGTAGATATCCATTGTCCTAGCATCATCTGTTGAAAAGACTATTTTTTCCCCATTGAATTGTCTTGGCACCACTGTTGAAAATCAGTTGACCATAAAATAGAGAGCTTATTCTAGGTACACTCACCTGATTGAAATTTAAAAGGATTTATTAAAGTAAGCTAAATGTTTCTATGTTTCCATACATCATTTTTGTCCACTGGTGGTATTATGGGCTGGCTTGTAAGGGTTGCAGAATTTTCGGTCTAGCAGAGCTCTTTAAGACCATCTAATAGCTGGCCCAGCTTAGGAAACAGGTCCAGAAAGGTCGAGTGATCAGTCCAAGGGGCTTATTACTCTCTATGGGCAATAAACAAAGAACTCTAAACTTTAGAGATACAGCTTTACAATACATAAAGCTCTAACCATAGCCTACTTGGATTAAACTGGGCAGTTCTACCTGAAAATACATGTCTTTCTAGTTGCTATTAAAAATGAATCATTCACCAAAGGCCATCATTGGTGCTATATGTATGTTATAGCTACTAATTTGGGCATATAACGTTGTTTTAAAAAATCCTCTTTAATATAGGTTCGATGAGACAAAACAATCATGTTATTGATTTCTTTTAAAAAATGAGTTTTCTTGATTAATTTGGTCATTTAAAAGAAGAGAGACTGTTTTAATGCCGTCTTGCTTGTTCCCTTTATTTTCTGGATAGAAATATAGCTGACGGTCAGGTCCTTCTTAATGAAACTGCTGAGCCAGCGTCTGAACAGGCTTCATCTTTGCCGTCAAATACTGTTTGCCTTATTATTTTATGGGACTATTTTATCCAAACCAATGGGAAGCAAGCTCTGAGTTGTGACCCCTAATTAGAGAGTGTCGGAGCTTCTCACCTTGACAAATGCAGAGTTGTGGTGGCTTCTGGTGCTGCTGCTGGCCGTTAGGGAGAGTGAGTGGGGCGTAAATGTTACATTTGCTCCATCTGCAAGTGTTGTAATAAGTTATTCAAAGCTCTTAGCACAGGACCAGCCAGAGCGTGCCTCCCTCTCAGTTCCAGCACGTTTTCCTGCCCATCAGATGGATGCTCCTCTGTTGGAGTCTTTGGAAGGTTCCGGTGTCTTTTGTTTTAATTGGCGGGCTTGAGCTGACTCCTATGGTGTGATTTTCATTAGAGAGGGGCTGGAGAGAGGGAGTGTTGGAACAGCCCTCCAAACCCAACCATGAATATTAAACATAATACAATTACAGCTTTCAGACCAATTATTTTTTTCTTTTCAACGGGCAAAGTTGATGAAACACAACGCTGGATAGGGATTCACAGTGTCTACCATTGGCTTCTTTTTGTCCCTGGAATCAGTTGTCTTGGCATGTTTGTGCCCATTTAGCCATTTCCTAGCTCAAAGTCACAAAGATTTACTCCTATGTTTACTTAAAAGAATTTTTATGATTTTGGCTCCTACACTGAGGTCTATGATGCATTTGGAGTTAATTTTTGTATATGGTGTGAGGTAGGAGTCCAACCTCATTCTTTTTTGCATGTAGATATCCATTGTCCTAGCATCATCTGTTGAAAAGACTATTTTTTCCCCATTGAATTGTCTTGGCACCACTGTTGAAAATCAGTTGACCATAAAATAGAGAGCTTATTCTAGGTACACTCACCTGATTGAAATTTAAAAGGATTTATTAAAGTAAGCTAAATGTTTCTATGTTTCCATACATCATTTTTGTCCACTGGTGGTATTATGGGCTGGCTTGTAAGGGTTGCAGAATTTTCGGTCTAGCAGAGCTCTTTAAGACCATCTAATAGCTGGCCCAGCTTAGGAAACAGGTCCAGAAAGGTCGAGTGATCAGTCCAAGGGGCTTATTACTCTCTATGGGCAATAAACAAAGAACTCTAAACTTTAGAGATACAGCTTTACAATACATAAAGCTCTAACCATAGCCTACTTGGATTAAACTGGGCAGTTCTACCTGAAAATACATGTCTTTCTAGTTGCTATTAAAAATGAATCATTCACCAAAGGCCATCATTGGTGCTATATGTATGTTATAGCTACTAATTTGGGCATATAACGTTGTTTTAAAAAATCCTCTTTAATATAGGTTCGATGAGACAAAACAATCATGTTATTGATTTCTTTTAAAAAATGAGTTTTCTTGATTAATTTGGTCATTTAAAAGAAGAGAGACTGTTTTAATGCCGTCTTGCTTGTTCCCTTTATTTTCTGGATAGAAATATAGCTGACGGTCAGGTCCTTCTTAATGAAACTGCTGAGCCAGCGTCTGAACAGGCTTCATCTTTGCCGTCAAATACTGTTTGCCTTATTATTTTATGGGACTATTTTATCCAAACCAATGGGAAGCAAGCTCTGAGTTGTGACCCCTAATTAGAGAGTGTCGGAGCTTCTCGCCTTGACAAATGCAGAGTTCTGGTGCTGCTGCTGGCCGTTAGGGAGAGTGAGTGGGGCGTAAATGTTACATTTGCTCCATCTGCAAGTGTTGTAATAAGTTATTCAAAGCTCTTAGCACAGGACCAGCCAGAGCGTGCCTCCCTCTCAGTTCCAGCACGTTTTCCTGCCCATCAGATGGATGCTCCTCTGTTGGAGTCTTTGGAAGGTTCCGGTGTCTTTTGTTTTAATTGGCGGGCTTGAGCTGACTCCTATGGTGTGATTTTCATTAGAGAGGGGCTGGAGAGAGGGAGTGTTGGAACAGCCCTCCAAACCCAACCATGAATATTAAACATAATACAATTACAGCTTTCAGACCAATTATTTTTTTCTTTTCAACGGGCAAAGTTGATGAAACACAACGCTGGATAGGGATTCACAGTGTCTACCATTGGCTTCTTTTTGTCCCTGGAATCAGTTGTCTTGGCATGTTTGTGCCCATTTGCTGTGCTACCTGTTTCCCCACGTCAGGAATTTGATTTGAGCGCTGAGGGTATGGGCTCTGCCAGGGAACGCTGCTGTGCACGCTGGGGCCGCGCCGTCAGGTGTGTGAAGCAGAGATGCATTTCATGATGTGAACTCGAAGGGTTCGCGTGGACTTTGCACCCCGTGCTGTGTGCTCTCTCTTTCTGTCAGCCAGAAACCAGAGCAGTGCCTTTTTGAGGAGATGTCTTCTAAGTGCTTCTCCTTTTTCCCTGTGGGGAGAAGTTCGAGTCTGTTTTTTGGCCCATTTTTGTTTTCCTTAGTGATAAAATACACGAATGCTGTATCTTTTGGTGTATTTGTGTATTTTGTTTGGAGCCATCCATGCCGGTATCTAAATACAATAGGAAAACAGATGGCAAACTTTGAACTTCTGGACCAAATTTGTGTTTGCCTTTGTCTCCTTAACAGCCAAACTGTAAATTATGGAGTATAAATATTCAACAGAGGAGCTCTTTATGAAAATCACTAGAGCAAAATAGACCCGTATTAACCAAATACGCACCGAAAAGTACTCAAGCTAAAAATCTCTCCCCCCTCCCCTTTCCTTTTCAAGTTCCCATTAGTAAGCAGTGCAGCTGTAGCCTCCAGGCAGAGTTCCTTTCACAGCAACTTTACCTTTTCTCCCTTCTCTAACCCACAAATGACTAGAGATTAGTGTCTGCAAATGCTGACTGCGGGAGCTCTGGAGCTCTTTGTCTTCTGTGTGTTTCCTGCTCGCTCCGCATCTCTCTGGTCACAGACCCCTCCCTGGGAAGAGGGCAGGCGGGGTGGGGGGGCCTGGCCTCCCCTCTGTTGACTGGCCTGCTGTACTAAGGGAGCTCTCAGTCAGCCTCGCCGCCAGCAGGGAAGAAGCCATGGACCTCACTCACCCCCGTGTCATAAGACTATAGATTTCTAAAACCCTGTTTTATTTGAAACAAAACATCCACATGGGAGTGTATACAAGGTACGCTGTGTACAATTTAAAGAACGGAACACCTGAGCATTCCCGCCACCCACCCACCCACTTAAGAAACAGAGTGTGACCAGTACTTGTGAAGGCCTCTGGGTGCCCCTCCCAGTCATGAACGAGTTCTTGTTCCTTAAACAACATGGCAGCATCTAGAATAAAAAGTAAAAGCCGCATTTATTCCCCTCGTTCTTCCATTGAGACTCTTCCCCAAGGTAACTGTTGTTACCAGCTCCAGTATGTCCTTCCAGAATTTTATCTTTAAATTTTTTTAACTTAAGCAGGTAACCTTTTGAATTCAAAAGCACAGAAAAGTATATATAGGGAGAAGTTGTCTCCTGGGAGCTTCTCTTTCCTCAGCGGAGGCTGTGCAGCGGCATTCTCTAGAGGGTGCCTGCGCACAGATGCGCGCCTCCCTCCCCCGCCCCCCCAGCTGCCGTCATGCAGCTGGGCCTGGTGCGCTCGGTGTGTGACTGTTCGGGCGACGGCTGTCCTCAGTATGTGTAGCTCTGCCTCATTCTCTGATGCCCGTGCAGGTCTCCACTGTACCGGAGGTACCGTCACGGCTTTACCTGGCATCTGCTGATGGAGCTAGGTTACGTGCCTTCCCCGTTGAGTCACTCAAATTCATGACAGTGTAAATACTGTTTCTGATTTTTCCTGTTGGTCTGACTATCAGAAGTCTTTTTGTCTCAGGTTGCTTTTGGGACCCCTTGTGTCTTTTGCGGTTCCCCCACTTTATTATGATACTCTGTAATACGTATTTCTTTTCATTTATTCTGATTAGAGCTCATGAGTGTGAGTACGCCTATCTTTCATTTTGGAAAAACATCGGCCATTAACACTTTGAATATCGCTTCTTTGCCACACACTAGATTTTTTTCCTCCTGGGATTTCTTTTGGGCGTAAGCTGGAACCGTCATCCCCTTCTATCCTTCCTGTCTCTTAACGCTTCATTCACATTTTTTATCTGTTTCTCTCTTTGTGGTCCATTCTAGGTAACTTCAGATTTATTTTCTAATTTACAAATGCTTTGTCTAATCTGTTTCTAGCCTATCTAATGAGTTTAATTGCAGGGATTATGTTTTCGTGTCTAGAAGTTCTATACTTTTTTATAAAGCAAGGTCTCAATACTCCCCTTTGAGTGGACCCCAGTCTTACAGCCTTGCCCCCGTGGTACAGTAAGAGCCAGTCCTGTTGCTTCCTGAGACTGGCACCTGCCAATAGCCTCACCCCCACCGCACATGCATAGAGGCAACCAAAATTGCAACTCGAGCTCTCCAGCCTGGTTTTCTGCACGGGCCCTAGAGAGGTCATTTACTCTGTGAGCTCAGCAGTGCACTTAAAAGGATGTAGTTAACGTCTTATCCAGCAGTATGAAGTGATTTTCAGTGGGAGGGTCAACAGGGGGCCTGAAACAGAAGCCTCATCTTTGCTACTGAAAAAGTACTGTGGCTAATGGCCTTGTATGTATGTATGTGGATGTGCATGTATGTTAGATATAGCCTATATAAAACCCTAGAAGCAGGGTTCTAGGGTTAGAACCTTAGCAAAGTCAAAGTGAAGTTTATTTTTTATTTTGTTGGATATTGCCAAGTCACTTTCTTTGGGCTTGTGTTCACATCAGCCGTACAGAAGTACCTCTCTATCCAGGGCTCACCAGCGTGGACGGGGTCTCGGAGTACTACCAGACTTTACCTTTGCTGGGTAGGCAGGTTGAGTGGTATTACTGCATTGTAGTTTTAGTGCACTCTCATTACCAGTGAACTTGAACGTCTTACAGTGTTTAAAAGCCATTAGTATTTCTTTTCCTGTGAATTATTTTTTCTTAAACTTTAATCCTGGGTTATCCTCTTTACTATAAATTTGAAGGAATTTTTTTATAAGAAATTAGTCCTCTGGTGCAAACATTTTTCCCAGTTTACCATTTGCCTTGACTTTTTTTTTTTTTGTAATGTTTAGAAAGGCCTTCCTATCCTGAATATTTGTTTCAACTCTCTGAGCCCTCTGTATTAATGTTGGTGTAATGCATATGGTAGAGCTCCAAGTTGAGAAAGTTGTTACAGGGTATTTTGCTTATAATTGCAAATTTAAGTGGGATCTTTTCTTCAATTACATTTTTAAAACTAGTGGTTGTACAAAGGATAGTTATTGATTTTGACATATTAAAATACATTTGATTCTGAATTACCTTGGATTGTCAACCCTAATGATACATTTGTCCACTTCTCTTTTATCTAATTGTATCTAATTTTTTTAAAGCAATGTGAAATAATATTGGTAAAAGTAGATTACTATTTTTTAAAGACTTTTCATTAGGAATAAGTGTTCTATGTCATCAAATCTCTCTTCAGTGTCCACAGAAGTGACCCTCTCTATGGGTTTCTTGTTGTCAGAGAGGCATGGTGGACCACAGGAATGGACATTCTAGACAGAGTCCACTTGCTGGTTAACGTGTTGCTGTGAGTTCTGTTGGTTGATACTTTATTCAGGTCTTAGCACTGGTGCACATCTGTCGTCTCTGTCATGCTTGTGGTGTCAGGTTTTGCGTAATAACAACGCTGGCTCCATGTAAAGAGTCAGAGCTTTCCTCCCTTTGCTGTGCTGTGGAACAGTAGATGTAGCCCGGGGTTTGGGGAATGCGGGGGGCGGTCTGTTCCTTCCAGGTTGGACCCATTTTGCTTGTTCTTGTTTTGCAGGGACAGCTTGCTCCTCGACAGCTTTCCCAGCTTGCTCTGTGTTCCTTGATCTATTTGGATTTTCTGTCTCCTGGGGGTTAGTTTTGATAATTCTTATTTTCCTACAATGTCATTTATTCATCTAGGTCTTCAAATATGGAGATTCAAAAAATGAACTCAAGAAATAGAAAACCCGAATAGATTATAATGATGAAAGAAACTGAATTACTAAAAAGGGGGGAAAAGCAACCTACAGAAATGAGGTCCATGTGTGGTTTTTTAATTGAAATATAGTTGATTTACAGTTTTATATTAGTTTTGGGTATCGTGGGTTTTTTTGTTTCTTTCCTGGCAAGTTTTATCAAACATTTAGTAAACTGTATCCTTCTCATCATTTTGAAGTACTCTCAGGCTAATGCTTTTTGCTCCGAAATCTACCTTTTCAGGTATTAAAATTGTCACCTCTTCCTTGTCACATGCAAATGTGCCTTTCGTGTGTAGCATATATTGAGGGGTTTTTTTAAAATCTTTTTTTTTTTTAAAGTAAAGTACTATTTGGTTCTTTTTCAAACCTGCTTTTTAAAATTATTTATTTATTTATTTGGTTGTGCTGCATCTTAGTTGTGGCAGGCAGGCGCCTTAGTTGCGGCATGCATGTGGGATCTAGTTCCCTGACTAGAGTCTTAACCACTGTGCCACCAGGGAAGTCCCTATATTGAGTTTTGCTTTGTGACTTGAGGCTCTTCAGAGGTGGGTTTGTCCTGTGTGCGTCTGCCCACCCAGCTGACACGATAGGGCTTTCTAAGCTGTCTGCTAACATTCAGTGTTTGTTTCATACATCCCTCTGTGGCGTGTGTGTCAGCTCCTCATGGCCCTTCTACATCACTTTCTTTCAGAGAGTATCCATGGGTAGCTCACATTGAGTCCTTCTATGTTTAAAAAAAAAAAAGTCTTCATTATGCCCTCAAACTTGGTAGGTGAGCTAGGTATAGAATTTCTGGTTCAAATAATTTCCCCTCACGCAGAGATACTTTGTGTCTGTGCGTGCTCATGTACCTGTAAGAGTTTAGGACCTAGAACGTGTTTGAGATGATCCCTTCTCCCCACATTATTTGTGTCAGACATGTTTGTCCAGCTCCCCTGCTAGCTAGCTAGTGGCATCTTTTCAGGGCAGCGACTGTCTTTTCCTTTGTGACTTGCAGCATAGGGGCTGTTAATTTCACCTGTACTGAAATGTTGCCACATTCAGTTTTGGCTCTTGTGGCTTATTTCAGGAACTGTTGGTACTTCTAGTGGATAAGAGATTTCTGTCTCATCTAATTTATCCTTATGTGGAAATTCAGCATATACTTGTATAGAAAGTAGTTTTTGAAGATGTTCTTAAAGAAATTCAGATTATTACAAGGTAAGTAATTATCTCAAGACTTTAGATAAGTGACTGCCAAGTCCACATACTCTTATCACGATTCTGTTACGCTTAGTCAACTGTAGATGCATCGCCTTTCCAAATTTCAACAAGATGGTGATGAACTTAAAAGTTGAGTTAAATTACCCGAAAAGTGTTATTTTCCCAACCAGGTAAGAGTTCAGGTTTCAGACAAATGTAGCTGTTTTACAGCTTGCTCTTAACAGACTTTTATATGAACAGCAAAACTGCCATGCTGGGCAGTATACTTACCCTCTGGACAGCCTTCTCAGGCCGACGTCCCCGTGGCACTCAGGTCAGCCTCCATCGCAATGGGCTTGTGCCCAGGGCAGGCGTCTCCCCTGAAGTGAGCAGCAGGGCAGCTAGTGTATCTGTTCTGAGTCCTCCTTATTCCGTGCTTTGAACGGTGGGGAGTGCTCTAAACTAGTTCATTGCTAGTGCCTCTTGGCCTCCTCTGAGAGTACACTAAGGAGGTGGTGAAAGTTTAGTATCAGTATTTAGATGTTCGTAACTGAGGGGTTTCATACTCTGTTTTCATAGTGTTGCTGTACACAGACCAGGATGGCTGAGGAGGAATTCGTCATTTCAGGCTCTAATGCTAATCTCTGCGCTCGTCTCTGGCCCTGCAGGGTGAGGATCCACGACCTCCGCACTGACACGATCGCCCTGTCCATCTCTGCCCACCAGCTCGGAGTCTCTTCAGTCCAGATGGACGACTGGAAGATTGTCAGCGGGGGCGAGGAGGGCCTGGTCTCCGTGTGGGATTATCGGATGAACCAGAAGCTGTGGGAGGTGCACTCCAGGTAAGGTGGGTCCTCAGGTGCTTCCAGTAACCACAGTAGCAGCAATGATGGCATCAGTCAGCCCCTGAGCCGGGTACTGTGCGAGTGCTGTCCACACGTTACCACGTGGTCCTCACTGCAAGTCAGCTGCTGCGAAATGGGCTCAGAAATGGCGCTGGTCACTGTTCAGACTGCCACAGCTCCCAGCTCAGGTAGAGACCACGGTGGGGCAGGCCAGACGGCAGGCAGAGGCACTGCAGGCAGCCCATCTGCCCCCAGGTGGGGCGGGCCCAGGCCCCCCCCCACTCCCCTCCACTCCAGGAAGTCTTGATCTTCCTTACTGTTTACAAGGGCGCTTCAGACAAAGTATTCAGGCTTCAACTAAGGAGGAATTTGTAACTTTAACCTTTAGCTCTAAAATTCAAGAGCTGTTCTCCCAAGTTCAGCAGAGGGCTGTATGGATGTAGGTAAATGAATACTAAGGTGGCCCAGCTGGTTAAACGTTGCGCACTGGCGTCTGACCTTTAAAGCAGAGGCGGCCTTGCCTGGAGCAGGGGTCGGCTGGAGCGGACCCGAGGCTCTCCCCTGTTGCCCATATCCATCCAGCCCCCGTGCCTGTGTGAGACGGGCACCGAGCTCCCCTGGAATGAGACGTGTTCCCACTAACTGCGGAGAGTGGCAAAATGAAGACTGCTCACAAGTCTAGCTTAATAAGTATGAGGTCAAAAGAGGAACTGGTTTCTTCCTTGGAAGGTGGCTATAACCAGTGCTTGGGCCTGCATCTTTCTCAGAGCACGGTGGCCTCCACGCTTCTTGGTTGGCTCTGTCCCTCCCTGCCTGCTGTGGTGATGCACTGAGTTGCCACCAGGTGGTGCCAAAAGGCAACTCTCACGCTCGGGAGGCCCAGAACTGTCTGCCTTTAAGGACACCCTTCTGTTTTAAAGAGCTGACTCGACCTGGCCTCCAGGACAGCCTCCTCGGCAGTCCAGGCCCCCAGGGACTGCTGCCAGCAGCTCCGTTTAGTTCACTAGGCCTGCACTCCAGCAGATCTCATTTCTCTCTCCCTGAAAAGCTGCACTCCCTCGGATGGGTCATTCAGGGGAAGCCAGGCTAAGCGAGGTCGTGCCCAGAACTGTCGTCCCGTCCCAGCCTTCCTAACTCATTTGTAAGTGCACATGCAGTTCTCACCAGTGCTTAGTGGCTTGTCCCGGAGAAGGCCACCAAAGCAAGGCTGCTGCCTCGTCCGGCTCCCGCCCGGGGTTCTCGTACTCACTCGTGTCCTCGCGACACAGCTTGCTGCTGCTGGGCCTGATTCCCTCTCAAGCTCTGGTCCCGCTGTTGCTCGGTCTCCTGCCCCACTGGGCCCTGAGCGAAGTCCTCCAGCCACACTTTCTCCAGTTGGTGCCGCAAACCCTGGACTCAGGCACTCCTCTTGAGAGAGTCCTCTGCTGTGGCCAAGACGCCTGTCCCTGCCTCTGGCACAGCCGTGGCTCAGCCTGAAGGGACCTCCCCCTCAGCCCTTCTGCAGCGGTCTCCTGTTCCTGCTGCCAAGTGCTGAATTCTGTGTCTCCTCTTGTGCTCTAGAAACACTGGTTATTTTTTGTGGGAATGGATCTCACCTTCTTAACAGTTGGGAATCCCTCTGATGGCAGGCATCTGCTTGCATTAGACATCTTTCTTATCCTGTGTCTCCTGGCTCAGTGCTCTGCTGGAAAAAAGTTTTTAGAATGAACAAAAGCCTTTGCTACATAGGTTTCAAGCCATTTTGTTCCAAAACTTTCTGAATGGCTTTCACAACGCAGAGTACACGTATCGTTTGTAGCCCTCTGACTTCAGGACTGGCGGGCCTTTGTAGGGCACCACTCAACACAGCCTGCCGCTGGGGAACCTGGCTCAGAGAGCTGGAGTGACTCGCCCAGGGCCAGCCGGGGGGGCAGAAATGGTGCTGTTCTCCATTGCGTGTGTCCGAATTGTCTCAGGTTGTTTGTCCTCTGTGTCCCAACGCACCAAGGTGTTAGGGCGTCAGCCACTGAGCACAGGGATGTTGAGACGTGTTTACAGAGCAGGCTTGGCGTGGGGCCTTCTCCAGCTAGCTTTGGGAACTGAGGCAGACACTGCCCCTCTGGGGGCCCGGTTTCCTCCTCTGTAAAAGAAAAAGCTGGCTTAGGTGGTTCTAGAGTCCCTTGCAGCTCCAGACTTCCGAGACCAAAGCAGCAAAGGTGGGATGTGCTGAGCGCCAGTGGACTTAACCTTGACGAGCGTTCTCTCCCGTCTGTTCCAGACACCCCGTGCGGCACATCTCCTTCAACTGCCACCGCCTCATCACGGCCCACGTGCCCTACGAGAGGGTGGTGCGCAACGCCGACCTGGACAACTTCGTCACCCACCGGAGGTCAGTGCTTGGGCTGGGTTGGTCCAGGTTTGTAGACGAGACACTCTTAGCTTGATTTTATTAACAGAACATCCCAGGCCACGGTGGTCCGTACAGGATGGTCCCCTCAGGCTTAGCCGCTCGTCAGGAGCATACACGTACATGTGGCCAGGGTGGGATTAGCCAACAACACGTGCTGAGTGCGTTTCAGCACTTCAGCAGGACGCTACAGGGGGGTGGGATGGGAGCGGGAAGGAGGCCACATGTGCCAAGAGCCCAAGACAAAAGGCTTAGGGACCTGTGGTATTGAATACTAGTGACAGAGGCAAAGCGGACCGGGGCACGAACCCGTGTCCCCTGCATCGGCAGGTGGGCTCTCAACCGCTGTGCCACCAGGGAAGCCGGGACCCTTTCTGATTACTACTGGCCTGGCTTGCGAGCAGCCTCGTGTGAGGCCTTCCCTGAGGCTGACCCTTCCTGCCTCCCTGTTCAGCCAGATGCCTCCCAGCACTCAGTTCCCTCCATCAAACTTGTCTGCTCACCTGTTCGTCTCTAGTCCCGGGATCTGGAGCGTCCATAACACACTGTGGGGCCGAAGCAGACATGTGTCACGATGACTCGCTCTCCTGTCTCCAGCACGTGCCTGCTGCAAAGACAGAAGTCATTGCGGGGCTGGGGACCAGGACTGACCCTGCCGCTGTCTCTGTGCTTTCTCTAGACACCGGGGGCTGATCCAGGCCTACGAGTTTGCAGTGGAGCGGCTGGCCTTTCAGAGCACTGTGCCCATCTGCCGTTCGTCCTGTGACACCATACCGGGTTACAACTATGACCTGGCGCTTGCTTTTCCCTGTGACGACATCTAGAGAATTGTCTCATTTGGGAGCTGGGAGAAACATGGGAAGAACCAATTCTGTGTATTTTAGAACTACAGAGGAGCACCTCACTAGGTTTTAAGTGTTGGGGGAAAAAAGCAACTGCAGGGCGCACTTATGTGACCCCCACATCTTCCTCTACTGCCTTTGCTTTTCTCCAGGCTCGTTTCATCTTACTCTGTTCTCACTCTCTCTCTCATGGCTTTCAGTACCACACACTGATGGCTCAGATTTATACCTCCTTCCCCCACGCTCCTCCACCGCAGCCCTGCATCTGCTCCCCACCTGTCTCAAGAGTGTCGCCCGGGCCCAAGCTGGGACCTCCCCACATCATTCTGTACACTACACACAGCCCTTGCTCCAGCTCTGAGAGAAGGCCCTTCTGCACCCCTGCTCATCCTCTTTCCAGTCTCCAAACCCTTGCTTCTTTGGGGGCCTTTGGACATGCTGGTCTCTGAGCCCTTGGATCTGAGACCAAGAATTCATCTCTGGGTCGTCTTCTCTGACACCACCACCCAACCTGGGAGAGAGCGCTTTTCCCCGGTAGATTTTAACATGGTATATAATTATATATTTATACAACTACTTCATTAATAACTGTTTTGCTGACTATTGTGTCTGCAATGCACGATACAAAGTAGACACTTTCTACGTACTGTAAACACCCATCCTCCGCGTGGGGTGGAAGGTGATGGGTTCTGGAGTAGAGACTGAGAAGGGGAGAACGCGGAGGGACCATTACGTTCAACCACTGAGCTAACACGGGGCAGCACGAGAGGTCGCTTCCGTGTGATAACTAGCTTCCATTTCCAAGGATTAAGAGGACAAAGCCTTGCGTTACGATTTAGACTGTTGTGAGCAGCAGCCGCCGTCCGCTGTACCTTCAAAACAGCAAAGCAGAAAACTGACAGAACTACTCAGAGAAACAAAATCCATGCTGGTGATGCGGAGGAGTTACTTAATTTATAAGCGTGACGTGATGGATGTAGGATTCCGTCCCTTTTCAAATACCCACAAAACATGCATAAAAAATGACCATGTATGAAGGCCACAAGGAAGATCTCAGATTACACAAAAAGCAATACCAGACAGGTCCAATCCAGTGCCCCCAGTCCCAATGTGGTACGATTAGAAATCAACAAAAAGCTAAACAAAAACATATACCTGGAAGCCCTAGGCACTCCTGAATTAACTTGGTTTTAAACAGGGAAAGAAAAATGGAAAATAGAAACTCTCCAGACCAGGGTGATGATTGATAGTGGAAGCACTGAACACCAAGACCCAGGGGACGAGGCCCGAATAGGCGGGGAGACGTCATGACTTTATAGAAAATAAGACAGAAAAACAAAGTAGAAAGAAGGAGTTAAATCCTTCTTTAAAGGAGTTAAAAAAGGATAAAAATACACTTCAATGAACTAGAAAACCAACAAATAGTGAAGCTGACCATAAAGCGGAAAGCAGGTTTTTGGAAAGACAAAATATACAACTCTTGATGAAGGAAAAAAAAGGCACAAGGGACTATCAAACCGAGTATTTTCAGCATGGGGATCACGTCCCACCGATCCAAGAGCAAAGTGAAGCTTTCCTGTTCACAAGCGTGCGCGGTTGGAAAATGCACCACTACGCGGAGTCCTACAACTTTTTGAGTCGTGAGGGTTTTGGAAGGTTTTTCAAATTAAGATCCTCAGTCATAAAAAAAATCCACATCCAACTAGACAGAGCCACATAGAGAGCCGCGACTGGGAACCATCCCCTCAGTCCCGAGAGCACTGCTTTCCTTCAGGCTGCCTTCCCGGGAAGGCATCAGTGCTTCCACTATCATCACCCTGGTCAGGAGGGTTTTCTGCTTCCTTTCAGAACCCAGTTACTTCATAAACGAAGCCAATGTGCAGTGAGCAAATGAAGTACGTACTTTATTTACGCTCGCTGCCTTGTGGTGCTCTGACCCCCTAGTGACCTCTCTTTATACGGTTTTCACCTCTCACAGTCTTAATGCAACTGGACCACTGCGGAAAGTTTATTTTTCCTTTTAAGAAGCAGCCCCTTCCAGTCTCATTTCACAGTTCATTTTGCAGATACATTCTCCTTCCTAGCTTTGCGGGAATTAAGGGTAATGGAAGAGTTCAAAAGAAATTCGACCCAGAAAATTTTACTGAAAGTAAAAACAGTTTTAAACTACTTTCATTCACTGCCAACTGCTGGTCCAGTGTAAATGTTACAAGCATGGGGTTTTTCCTCCCAGCCTGTTGATAACATCTCCCATTCACGGAAACCACCTGGGTTTTGTGAAGGAGGTTTATTGGACCCAAATAATCTCCAAGCACACCAAGTTCAGTGTTTTTTGCTTTAAACCTTCCTTACATTCTGGAAGAAGTAGCCTGATGGGGAAAGGATCAAAGTTCCTTTAGGAACCAACATTTACCAGTGGCTTAAAGAAATCTTGGCCCATGTCCACCCCCATCTGCTCATCCCATCTTACCTTTGTCTCCGTTAGCTATTTTGTGGGAGCTTCTTTGCAAGTTCTGAATTCTTAGTTGACTTAGCGTCTCCTTTTCTTCTGTATCCCTTCTGCTTTTCAGACTCGGGCCCCATGTCTCCCCTAAAGACAGAAGAGACTCAGATACGCCGCTGGGGGAGCCAGAGGGCCAAACACCAGAAATCTCTGCCCTGTCTTAAAACATTGTATGACTGTTTTCTGCTTTATAACATGTCCATGTTGGTTCTAGTATTAAATTTTTAAAATGTACTTACTGCTGAAATTACTTGTCACCCTGGCAAGGTGCGTGGTGACAGTCCCCTGGCATACCACTTTACCAGCTTCCCCCCACCCCGGAAATCTCACCTGACATGTTGAATAGTTTTTCCCAGAACCACTATTAGAGGGGCTCCTAGCCCAGGATCCAAGAAACCCACACAACCATATGTGAAATTGTGCATAAGGGCATTTTCTGGGAGGAAGTATGGCTCTGTCATCAGGTTCTCCAAGGGAACCACAGTCCTGAGGGTTTTATCTGCGGCCGCTAGGCTGTGCTTTGCAGTCTCAGCCGTGTGCTGCCACGGTGCTGCTGCCGCCCAGGCAATAATCCATTTGCAGAGACACCCCAGGGCCAGCAACACCTCCCCTACCAAGGCTGCCCAGATTCAGCTGATTCGAGGAAAAACTGAATGTCCCCAACAGTGGAGTTTTGGTCCTTTCTGTGCACGAGAGCTGACCACACCAGGATGAAGTCCTCCGTACCCCTCCTCGGAACCAGAGGCCCCACGATTGAGGGGATCACGTGTCCCACTCTGCATTCAAATGACAGGGCACAGCCTTCTCCTTAAGGCCGTCCACGGCCTGTCAGGACGGGCAGGTCTACGACAATGGCTGAGGCGGGGGCCGGCTGGCTCTCCCGACTCGGACCTTTGCTCTGGGCAGCAGCTGTGGCAGCCGGGAGCGTGTGGTGCTGGCCGCCCGTCTGTAGCGCCCTGGGCCTCGCAGACCTGCCCACGTCACCAGCGGCCAGGCCAGATGGCTCCCTGGCTGCTGCAGTGGGCAGTGCAGCGATTTGGACGGAGGCTGCCTGGGATGGGCAATGGCACAGCCCCTCTCGCCGGGCTCCGGCCTGTGCCATGCGGGTGCCAGCCTGCTCTCTGCCTCTGGTGGTGGGCAAGGGCTTCCGGGCAGAAGCTCTGTGCCAGGGACCTTTTCATCCCCTAGGAAGGGAGAGCAGGCTGCCCCCCGCCCCACCACTGTGTCTCCTGTCCCCTCGCCCGGTGCCAGCACTAATGCAGCCGCCTCGTGTCTCTAAGATGGAGGCGGCCATAAACTGCTTCTTGGTACATCCTCCAGCCTTACTGCTGCCCCTTGGGCCACTCCCGGGGTAAAGACCAGAAACCTAGCCCCTTGCTGACTTGGTCAACATACAGAGGAGAAGGAAGAGCAGCCGCCGTGTGGCCGTCAGAGTCCTCAGTCCTGCTGGGGCCAAGTTCATCCACTACCGAATCCCTGTGGCACTTGTTCACTGATTCCAGAAGAGCCTGGAGACAAAGGCAACACTGACGCCCTGGGAAGTCATGGTGAAAACCCCGGCCCCTCCCACGCAACTCTCCAAGGCCTTCCCAAGGTCACTGTGTGGGAGGACAGCTTGCAAAGCAGGTGTTTGCAGAACCCTTGCCAAGGCAACTTGTATCTTTAACTCTCCATCAGCCTGCGTAAGTCACTGTGCCGCCTGCAGTTCAGCTCCGGCCTGGTGAACCACAGGCAGTGGAGACAGGTTCAACTGCTCAGGGACAAGGGTCCGATCCATACGTGACGCACATCGAGAACTTGCCAGTGCCTGGGATCAGAAAAAAATGGAATGGTTTTGTTAAAGTCTAGCAGTAATTCATCCCCTCAGAGGATGCTTGGCCAAAATTGGAAGCTGTTGTCATCTTACTGCATTCCCTTATCCATAATTCATGTTTAACGTGGCTGCAGAAGCTCTCCCCTGAGCTTCTCATAGTAGATTTCCATTACACAGCCCTTTTGTAAACCTACCAAATTGGCGTGTTTGTGTCAAACTGCCGTATTCTTTTAACAGCCAAAAGCCCAGTTCTGGTAACTTTTCCCCTTGGTAATATGCTTTCAACCCAATTCCTGGGAAATGGGTGGAGAACATGGAGAGAGGTGACCTCACCCACCCTCATCCCGCAGGCTGCAGACACTGTCCCTGCTCCCCGTGTCCTCCACCCACACACACAGCCTGAGGCCCTCGAAGCACTGACTTCAGCTATTTGACTTAGCACTGATTAGTCACAGGGGTATAATTCCTAATAAAAGGAAAAGCGGGACTTCCCTGGTGGCGCAGTGGTTGAGAGCCCGCCTGCCGAAGGGGACACGGGTTCATGTCCCGGTCCGGGAAGGTCCCACATGCCGCGGAGCGGCTGGGCCCGTGAGCCATGGCCGCTGAGCCTGCGCATCCGGAGCCTGTGCTCTGCAACGGGAGAGGCCGCAACAGTGAGAGGCCCGCATACCACGCAAAAAAAAAAAAAAAACCTGTAAAACAAGTGCATTTGTTAATTTCTCAACTTTTAGAACAAACATCACCTACTTCAGGCTGCTTCAGATGGGGGGAGGGTGCTACACTCCCTCAGGGTCTCTGCAGCCAGAAAGCCCCTCCTGGGCTTACCAGTCCGGCTGGTAAGGGGCCATTTCGGAGCTTCCAGCCTCCAGCCTCTGCAGACCGCACTGCCCAGACAGCCGTCCTGAGACGCGTACCCAGAGCAGTGACCCTCGTTCTTTCTAATCAAAGGCCAGCAGACTGTGGGGAATAACCACCCTTCCTAGGAGCAGGTCCGCACCAACTAATAGCTGACCCCATCACTCCCGAAACCACCAAATGAGTGCAAACACGTCATGCACACAGTGCCCTGGGAGCCGGCGGGGGAGCCCCAGGCGGACTCTGGCACGCCCTCTGGTGGAAATGAGCCCCAACTCTGCCGATTAGATGACATCCTCAGTGACGGTGAACAAACAGCTTGGTTTTCAGCAGTATGGACTGGGCTCAGGCTGAATAAATCTCATTTTAATTAGTTTAGGTAAGCGGAGGCTCAAAGCTTCAAAGACACGAGGCCAGCCCTCAGTGGTCTGAACAAGGGCAAACGCTTGCCTGTGCCCACAGTGGCCATGTCTCCCAAACGCAGGCTCTGCAGGGGGGCTGATGGAAGATCTGTTATTTATAAAAACACTTTACATTAATGAACTGCCTTTGTTGAGAAGAAAATGGAAGCAAATTGGGAGAATCCCAGAAAATCCAGCCTACGGTGGCCACACCAGCAGTCCGTGCTGCTCTGTAACTCCACGGGTCCCTGGCAGTAGTGCGGGGCAGGGGAGGGCACGGGGACGCACGCTTCTGCCAGGCTGCAGGGGTCTCACTGGAGACCCGTCCTGGACGATAGCTAACTAGCACCTAAATAGGACCAGATCTCTCCACACCAGTCCTTTCTAGATTTCTTCTGTGGGCAGCCAGGCACCCAGGGGTGTGAGCAACTGATCCCAGCAGCAGGAGAAGGGGGGGAGTGGGGAGGGCGATCACATCCCACTTTCCCACCCCATTGCCGGCACCTGGAGGGTAAGAAGCACAGCCTTGGCCCTGACCTACTGCTTTGAAAACGTCAAAATATTTGTGGAATTAAGCACAAGTCTAAATAAGAAGCAGATTCTACTGTGTAGCACAGGGAACTGCATCCAATCTCCGGGGATAAACCATAATGGAAAATATTTAAAAAGGAATATATATATATATATATATATGTATAACTGAGTCACTTTGCTGTTCACAGTGGCCATGTCTCCCAAACGCAGGCTCTGCAGGGGGGCTGATGGAAGATCTGTTATTTATAAAAACACTTTACATTAATGAACTGCCTTTGTTGAGAAGAAAATGGAAGCAAATTGGGAGAATCCCAGAAAATCCAGCCTACGGTGGCCACACCAGCAGTCCGTGCTGCTCTGTAACTCCACGGGTCCCTGGCAGTAGTGCGGGGCAGGGGAGGGCACGGGGACGCACGCTTCTGCCAGGCTGCAGGGGTCTCACTGGAGACCCGTCCTGGACGATAGCTAACTAGCACCTAAATAGGACCAGATCTCTCCACACCAGTCCTTTCTAGATTTCTTCTGTGGGCAGCCAGGCACCCAGGGGTGTGAGCAACTGATCCCAGCAGCAGGAGAAGGGGGGGAGTGGGGAGGGCGATCACATCCCACTTTCCCACCCCATTGCCGGCACCTGGAGGGTAAGAAGCACAGCCTTGGCCCTGACCTACTGCTTTGAAAACGTCAAAATATTTGTGGAATTAAGCACAAGTCTAAATAAGAAGCAGATTCTACTGTGTAGCACAGGGAACTGCATCCAATCTCCGGGGATAAACCATAATGGAAAATATTTAAAAAGGAATATATATATATATATATATATGTATAACTGAGTCACTTTGCTGTACAGCAGAAATTAGCACAACATTGTAAATCAACTATACTTCGATTTAAAAAATAAAAATTTTTAAAAAGTTAAGAAAAGCAGAGCTCTAGAAGTGACTTCAGACCGCTCTCCACTTACCAGAGATGGGGCCGCGCTGCCCCTGGCCGCCTGTCAGGCGCATCATGGAGACTGGCGTTCCTCAGGCATGGCTGGGGTCGGAGGCCCAGCCTGGTCCACCGCAGGCTCACTAGGGCAGGATGCCTGCGCCAGCTCTGTCTAAATGATGAGGGTTTCTCAGCTCCACTGCCGCCCTCGGGACGCCTGCTGGCTTTTAAAAACTGACGTTAATCCCGTCCTGAGCAACGTGTGCACAACACAGCTGGGGGGTGGGGGCCGATGTCAGAGGAAGGACCACCATGACTGCCTCAGGGAAGGGAAGACCAGGCGCTGGGCATCGGATGAAGACTCCAGGGGGCGCCTGTTACATTCTGAACCCCACACCATGTGGGTATAAGACAGATAAAGCACACTTAACATCAAAACTGAATTACAGATTCAAGAATGCAAATAATAGCAATAGCTAATTATCAGGGGAACTTTTCTGGAAGGCTAGGAAGGTGCCTCCCAGCGAGTGTTGATGAAAGCAATGAGCCTGGAATGTAAACAGTGACCAGTGACCACGGTGATGGCAGCTCTCCCGAGTGAGTCAGCAGGTCACCAGGGCACCACCGACTGCCAGCCCTCTGCTGACTCATGGGCTACTGCCACCAACCGAGATGAATGACCTTTGTTTCTTCCTCCCCTCAAACCCCGCTGCTGGAAGGTGACAACCGGAGTTGTGGGAGATGCTACCTGGGGCAGTCACCTCCCCTGCTGCTGCTGCGCTGGGGACAGTGGAGTCCAGACCATGCAGCCGGCCCCCATCCTGAGGAAGGGCTGCAGGGCACACCCAGCCTGTTCCCGCCAGGCCCGGACCGCTGGCGGCCCCAGCACCGTGGGGCGAGCTCGGGCGCTCACTGCAGCTGGCCCAGGCTCAGCTCCACTTGTCTCCTTGGGTCTGAATATCCGGTTGTGGCGCCAAGGCAGCGCCCCCCCCCGCCGCCCCACCCAAGTCCCGGCCCCCATGGAGTGAGGAGCTGCTTCTCCTTACTTTCCTGCCTAGGCTTGCGAAGGCAGGTGAATTCCCAGCACTCATGCGGGGAAAACAGCAAATATTTAACCCACAGTAAACCAGAAAGGAAGGGAAAAATAAATCCGCTTGCAAACCAGCATCTGAAGACTTGCTGCTGCGGCTTGCCCCTCGCTCCTCATATAGTCAGCCAGCCTCGGGCCGCCAAACGGCCAGGCCACGTGCATGGACGTGGGGAACAGACAGGAGCCAGGTTCATTAACAAACCCTTTTTCTATTTTATTGGAGATAAAAACAGCAAAGCCCCATGTACCATACCCTGCGGGAAAAAGAGATGAGTGAGGGATGTTGACTATTTACAAGAGCTGTAGCAAAAGGGCCCCCGTGGGCCTCGCTGCCCGGGTCCAAGTGCGGGTTCTCCATGGGGGAGGGGCGGTCAGTGGCACAGGGCGATGGTTTCCATGTTAAGGAAGCGGACGTGCATCTTTGTCTCGATGTCTATCCCCTGCCAGATCTGGAACAGACGGAGCAGTGTGAGCGGGCATCCCCACCGGAGTCCTCGGCCACCTTCCCAGCCGCCCTCCTCCGCCACCCACTGAGAAGTTCCCGCAGGTGGAATCCACTGCGAAGCGTGGAAGAGAAACTTCCATCTGCCTTTTTGCTGGTTAATTGGGCTCTGACATTTGGATTCTTTATGGATTGTCACAGCAAGTTATTATTAAGTACTGAATCCAAGCTCTTAGCTGAAGTCACTTGAATCCCACCCACCACTTCAGGCTCTATGATTTTCATGCAAATTCCTTAAGCCCACTAAACCTCCTTTCCACCAGAAAAACGTCGAGACCACCACCTGTGCTGCCCGTTCACGGAATGTTTTGGGGGCTCCAGGGGAATCATGCACGGAAGCGGTTTATAAACTGTTAAGGGCTGTGCAATTATAAGGTTTCATTAAGCCATCATTATAAATTAAAAGGTCACAACAGTTAGGTCTTCACAACCTCCCAGGGATAGGAGGTCACCGTGTTCCAGACAGACAAGGCTCATGCCCAGGAAAGGTAATTTCTGCCAAAGCCCACATCCATCACCACGTACCTGCTACTGGCACTGCCATCACGGTCCATCCTGGCTAGGGCCCTAGCGGACACTCAGGCCACCAGACCCTGTATCTGCCACACTAGGAAGCCCCAACGCGGGCGGGACTGTGCGCCCGCCAGCTCCTTGGCCACTCGGGGCCCAGGAGGACCACAGATGGAGAGATGGCGGGCAGGATGCAAACAGGAACGGAGGGACGTGGTGGGCAGTGACTTGTCACTGCCTCCCTGCTTATGTAAGAACTTCAAACTCTCAAGCTGTCGCCCTCAGCATCTCCAGGGACAGCCTTGAGGCTGGGGAAAGCAGAGCCCTGTGGGCACCCAAGTGGCAGGGAGGCCTCAGCACATTTCCTGCCACTGTCACATGCCTACGGTCCGCCAGGTGCTTTCCTTGTTAGGTGAACAAGATGTTCCCAGGAGAAGATACCTGGATGCCAGGGTGGGTGGTTTCTGCCAAAGGCCGGGTGATGCCAGGTGTCAAGAGGCTAGTGGTGGGGCTCAGAGAATGGGATGGGCCGGCTGGTCATGAAAAACTCCCACGGTGCAGAGGCAACGGCCTTGGGAACACTAGAGGCGGGGCAGCGGCGGGGGCGGCCTTCTGGGGAAGAAGCTTGGTTTCTGAGGCCAAAATTGGATTTCATCCTATCTTCTGGCTTAAAGCAGCCATCCCTCCTCCCTAACCTTCCCTGGCCTCCCTGATCTTCTAACTCCTTATTCTGGTTCTTGCTTGGGTGTCATCACTTTTCTGGAGCGCAGACCTCAGAACAAGCCAAGGTGGCCTGTGGCACCAATGGCAACTCAGCCTCTCCCAGTCTGCCTGCCCTGCCCAGCCCTGGGGGCGGCGGGGGGGTGGGGCGCCTGTCCTCCTCCGGCCCAGTAGGCCCTTCAGGTCTCTCCCTCAGGCCCAGGTCTGTGCCCCCCGCCCCCTTCCTCTTGCCATGACTGGCCAGGTTGGTGGCACAGACTTTGGGGGAGTGCCCAGCCCCTCAGCTCACCAGAATCCCTGGCCCCAGCCCAGGGACAGGCCCGTTTCCCTCGGGGCCGCCCGGAGAGTTGGCGGTTGGCCAGGGGGCCACCCTGGGTATCGTCCCCCTGACTTCCCATCTTCCTCGCCTCCTGGAAGGGGCTCGGGGACACCGCTGTTGGGATGCTCAGGGCCAAAGCACGGGCAGAGCACGGGGGACTCGACTCCTTGCCACAGGGATCTGCCTGTCAGAGCAGCGAGGGGCCCCAGTTCCCAGCCTGCGAGCAGGTTTGTAGCAGTGAAGGCTGGGGGAGGCCTGAATGTCCACTAACAAGGGTGGAAGGTAGGAAGCCAGACAAGCAGCATGGGCTGCAAGCCCCAGGGCAGAAGCACACGCGGTCAACACCAGTGTGTGCTTCTGTGAAGGGCAGGTCTCCGTACAGGCACAGAACATTCCAGAACCCTGGCTCCAACTGTCAACAGGGTGCTTGGGGTGGGGGGGGAGAAAAATGGAGTTTTCCTCACAGGCCCTTTTGCACTCACTTAGCTGTTCTGACCGTGTATACCTATCATCACCCTTCCAATAAAAATAAGTAAAACCAGTTTAAACTATTTTAAAGGCCACACCCAGGCTTGACCCCTTTCCACAGAGACGCCCATCTCCTGACCAGCAGGGGTCCCCTCAAGCCCCCAGCACAGCCCCCGTGCCCACCCCCTCCTCCAGGTACCCACCTTCAGGAAGTCATCGAAAGTGATGCCCTCGTACACCTGATCAGGCTCCTGGGGACAGAGCACAGGGTGCAGTGAGAGGCTTCTGCCTGTACACTCTCCATCTTCCCCCCACCCTGCAACACAGAAGGCTGGGGCCATTTAGGTAGAATCATGAGAATGGGGAGAACATTCTGGATTGTTCGCCTCCAGCTCGAGGCTGGTCGCCCTGAACTCTGGCGTCTCCTTCACTGGCTGGATTGTGGGACGGAAGGTGGTGCAGGCTCACCAGGGCCACCCCCCACGCCCCCGAGGGAGGACAGGTCAGATGAGGGTGGGAAAGGAAGAGGGTGGGCACAGAGGCAGGGCTCGCTCCACCCGGCACAGCCACCTCCCGCCACTTCCCAACAGTACGGCCGGCAGCAGACACCTCCTGCCATTTCTTGGTCCTGCCTCCTCAAACCAGCCTTGGTAAGACCAGTTCTGGGCCGACCTGCACTCCAGACACTGGGGAAAGGGCCAAGTGAGTCACCCTGATAACATCTGGCCCAGGAGCCTCCCACCTGCCAAGTCACTGGCAGTGCCAGTCTCTGCACACACACGAGATGATAAATGGGGCTCCTGCCCATGGTGCTAAGACCAAGTCCCCACGGCGCCCTCTGTGACAGTGAAAGCTGGGCTGACACCCCACTGCCCGTCAATAACACACCAGCCAAATAAATCGTGGTCGCCCTGGCTATTGGTTACCACGAAGAAGGGGTCGATCTAGACCTGCTGATATGGAAAAGGCTCCAAGATACATACACGGGGGAAAAAAACAAACAAGGAGCAGAAAGATGGCTGCAGATTCTGTCCTACATCACTAAGCAGACGGCTGCCACCTACTCCGTGGACCTGTGGGGTCAGCACGAGGGAGAGCGAGCCGCGGCAGTTCAGCACCACTTTGTGTGAGTCAGAACCGAAAGATACACGTGTACACGTCGGTCTGTGTCAGGAATAACACCATCAAGGGCAGTTCCCTTTAGGGAAAAGGACCAGGGCCGATGGAAGGAGGGCCAATAAAGACGCACTTCTCTTTCTGTACCGCTCGGAAATTTGTTCCTACGTGTATTTAAGAAAACATCGGCAGGTGCTCTCTGAGCGTTTGCTGTGTGTACTTTACAAACGTTATCACCGTGAACTGATGCAAACCTCACAACAGTTCCCAGAGGTGGGTTCTGTTCTTAATCTAATTTTGGATATACTTTTTTTTTTTTGGATGTGGACCATTTTTAAAGTCTTTATTGAATTTGTTACAACATTCCTTGTTTTATGTTTTAGTTTTTTGGCCGAGAGGCATGTGGGATCTTAGCTCCCCGAGCAGGGATCTAACCTGCACCCCCTGCACTGGAAGGCGAGGTCTTAACCACTGGACCGCCAGGGGAGTCCCCTGGATATACTTTTTAATTTTATGAAAAACACCATTTTTTTTAGAAGGCCTGGGCCAGCCCTGTCCCTAGGGCTGTCCGCTCTTCCTGCCCAGGGGCACAGACAGAAGCGGTCGCCCACTCCCTGCCAGAGACTCCGGATTCCTAGGGCAGCGAGGGGAGCTAATTACAGATAAGGTCCCCCCGGCCCAAGACCCGGGCTGGAGGGCGGGCACCGGGTGGAGGGGCTGCAGGGGCAGGGCAGCGCCCTAGGCTGAGACCCCAGCACAGCTGCCCCAGCCTCCAGCCACAACAAGGCTTTCCAGGGAAACACCCTGGAAAGAGCTCACTGCCGCAGTCGACAGCCGGCTTCGGAGGTCCGTTACAGTGAGGTGATGCGTCATTTGTCTTTGGTGAGAGGTGCGGGCAGAAATGTTAAGCGTCCTCAGGGGCCACAGGGTGTGAACTGACTCGGCCAGCCCTCACCCTGCGCCTCTGTGTGTATCTGGTCGACGATCACACAAGAAAACCCTCTAAGAGCACACAGAGGATCCGTACATAAAGAAAGATACACATGGTGAGCGGGACGCGCACCCGGGAAGCCGGCACGGACTCCCGGAAAGCCCCGGCTTCTAAGGCTGTGCAGCTTTTATGCAGATCAGTAGCTGCCAGCAATTTTACTACAGCAAATTAAGAAAACTGTCGCCAGTTGAAACTGGAGTGGGGCGGGGAGCAATTTAACGGAGGAGAGTGTCGTTAAATCAAATGGGAATCTGGCTCAGGCAACCCGGCAGGGGAATCCCCGCGCTCCCCACCGAGGTCACCGGCCTTTTCCGTGGCAGTTAACTGTCTGAGTGGGGTGGCTTCGCCAAAGCCAGAAGCCTCTCCCTGGGTCCCCGAAGCAGACAAATGAAATACAGGCTGAGAAAGTGACCTCAGCCCCCTGCCCGCCATCTCCTGATGACAGGCCTGGGCACAGACAGCAGGTTTCAGCAGGAAAACACCCTTCCATCTGGGCTGGGGTCACCCCCAAGCCATGATGGTGTCTGGGGCTGCAGCCACTATAAATACACAGGAGCCAAAGGGGACGGCCCCAGGGGGACCACCCGAAACCCTCAGGGAACAAAATCCATGGAGATGGTCACGTGCCTGCCCGCACGGCTCCCGGGGGGCTCGGAGCCCCTGCGTCAGGGGCTGTCTGGAGTGGACCTGGCCCTGCAAGAGCGAGTCCACCGAGCGCAGCAAAAAGGTCACTGCCCCCAAAGTCCAGAAAATTCTTTATGTCCCCACCAGTGAAGCAAGGTTACAAATCTATGAAGTGATGCACGTGAAGAAGCCAGCACGGTGCCTGCACACGCTGTGTGGTCACCCTCCAGGTGACCCTGGGGGCACCTGGCTGCCTGGAGCCTCCAGGGGGCGCCTGCCAGAGTCCGTGCCTCCCCACCCTGACGACGGCGCTATCAGAGCACGTAAAAGCCGGCAGTGACCGCTCATACGACGTGCCAGTTACCACTGCCCTGACCATTCGCTCCCGTGCCCCTCTGCGCCAACGGTTCTGCACTGGGGGGTGCCTTCGCCCCCCGCCCCAGGGACGGTGGGCCGTGTCTGGAGACATGTTGGTTGTCACGACTTGGAGGGTGACTGGCATCTAGTGGGTGGAAGCCAGGGAGGCTGCTCAAGCCCCTGCAACCCCAGGACAACCCCACGTGTCAACAAGGCCGGGCGGAGAAACCCTGCTCTAACCCACCGACATCACTGGAGGCCCGACAGCACGGTTCCAAGAAATGATCCAGCCACTTCTACGCCAGTGGGACCCTGACAAGCCTCAGCTGTGCCCCATCTCCTGATCACGTGGTCCCACCCGCCTTCCTCCCCATCAGAGCTCGAGCCCGGCCCTCCGCCTGGGCCATCGTAGCAGTCTTGCAAGTGCCTCTGGTAGAATCCTCTCTCGCCTCTGTCAGCACGGAGCCTCCCACCCTCATCAGCACACAAGCCCT
>NW_020174645.1:10488026-10501841 GCF_003031525.2 Neophocaena asiaeorientalis asiaeorientalis | reverse complement strand
GGCCCTCAAGAGAGCTCCCTGCTGACCCCTGCCCTCCAGGCCACAAATCCCCTCATTAATAATTAAATGAGAGCAAGCCCGGGCTATGCGCCAACCGGGCCTGGCACTGTGCCAGGCACTGCCTGTGGGCCCGAGGAAGCTATGTAGTGGGGTCTACGGCCCCCAAAGCCCAGACTCCCCTGCTTGGCCTGACCCCCCAGGGGTTGGGACATGGGGCCGGTGTCTGGGGGGACAGGAAAGCAGCGAGAAGCCTGTGAGCTGTGGTCTGCGCCAGGCCCGGTTAAAGCGGCGAGCAGGACACGCACAGTCTCTGCCCGCTGGGGCCTCCCACAAACACAGACTAGTACCAGGGCACTCTATGCGCCAACCGGGCCTGGCACTGTGCCAGGCACTGCCTGTGGGCCCGAGGAAGCTATGTAGTGGGGTCTACGGCCCCCAAAGCCCAGACTCCCCTGCTTGGCCTGACCCCCCAGGGGTTGGGACATGGGGCCGGTGTCTGGGGGGACAGGAAAGCAGCGAGAAGCCTGTGAGCTGTGGTCTGCGCCAGGCCCGGTTAAAGCGGCGAGCAGGACACGCACAGTCTCTGCCCGCTGGGGCCTCCCACAAACACAGACTAGTACCAGGGCACGGCACGGCGGGGTCAGCAGGGGCAGGGAGGGATCTGGGGGTCCGGCCCCGGCAGCTCTCACCATCCGCCCCACGCAGACGCTGGCCGCCTCCATCATGGCCCCGTCGGCAATGGAGCGCGCAGATTCCTTCTCGATGTGGGGGTTTCCGGAGAGCAGCTCCTCGACCACCTGCCGGTGGAGCAGAGACGCCGTGAACTTGGGCCTCCATCCCGGCCGCAGGGCAGGGGAGGCGCTGGGGCCCGCCGGCGCGGGAGCATACTTTACATTTCGATACTCTTCCAGGGTGATGCGGCCGTCGCTGTCTGAGTCATACATGTGGAACAGAACTGGGGGTGGCAGGGGGAGAGAGCGGCTGAGTCAGGCAAGGCGGAGGGGAGCCCGGGTCGCCCCGCCCCCCAACCTTCCCCTACCTCAAACTGAGCAAAAGACCCCAGTAACGGAAACCTGCCAAAGCCATAGAGGGCAAGGGCAAAGGCCATGGGGCCAGACCGACCACTTCCTGGTGGGTGACCTTGGGCAAGTGACCTAACTTTTCTGAGCCTCAGCTTCCCCATCTGTAAAATGGGAGTAACCACACATCTGCCTCATGGTGTTGCCAGGTGAGCTAAGGCTGGTGGACCAGGGCCAACGACCGCCTGGCACACTGTGGGTGATGATGTGACAGTCTCATTAACAGGAAGCCAGCTCAGCGTTATTTCAAAGTGTCATTCCTGACAGACCCAAGAGGGCGGCTGTCATCCCAGGCCTGTGGCAGATCATGGACCCGGCTGCCTATATCCTGCCCCTGGCTGATCTGAGCCGGTCCCTGATGGTACGAGGGGCATTCACACCTGCTCCGGTTATTTCACTCTTAGTGACATCACTCAGCATCCCGCAGCCCAACAGAGCCAGGAGCTAAAGGGGAGGTGACCTCTCTGCCCCCTAGCTCAGCCTCAGAATCACAAAGTCCTCGGTCCTGGCATTTATCCAGCCCGACGCTGTGCAAACATCTCTTCCTCTCATCCTCACATGACCCCGTGAGGCCAGGGCTGCCCTGAGCCCATTTCACAGACTGGGCTGCCAAGCTCCCAGAAGCTAAGGCATTTGCCCACAGCCACCCCATTAAGGGAGGGGCAGCCGGGGTTTGAACCAGAGTCTGTCCCATCCCACAGCCCTCACACCCCTTGACCTGGTCCTTGGAACAGTGTGGAAGCCGGGCGGACACCAGGCATCACCGCCCTGCCCCCAACAACCCTCAGTACACATCCAGAGCTAAGTATAGCCCGAGCCCCGTGTTTACATGTCCCTGCGGACGCTGCTGCCTCGGGTGGGATGGAGAGGGATGCTGGAGGCGTGGGAAAGTGCACGGGAAAGGGAGGTGTGACGCAAGCCACCCTGGGACTCTGTGCCATCCCCCACCAAGGCCGACCCCAGCTAAACTTGCTCCGGGACGGACGAGCCCCACAGAGGCCGCCCCGTGAAACTGCGTATGGTGGCCAGTCATGGGCCAGGGGAGGGAAGAAAGGAACTTTCAGGAAGCACCCGAGATCCCACCCAGCCTCAGAATCACCCTTATGCTCAGTCCTCATCCCCACCGTCAGGTTCAGGGTCACACAGCTGCTTAGTGAAGGGGCTGGATTGAACCAGGTCTGTCCAAACCAAGGGCCTTAACCTTTTCGAATCACTGACACCTCCTTCTGTTCCCAGAAAACCACCAGCTGCTGAGAAGTGCCAACAAGGAGGCTGCCATGCAACAGCCTCGGAGGAGACGGAGGTGCAAACCCCACCCTCTGTGTGTGAAAATCGGGACCAACCTCCCCAAGGCTGGTGCAACCTGACCCGACCCTCCCCAACCCCCCCTTGGGGGCGGCCAGGTGCGCACCGGGGAGGGGCCCCAGGACACCCACATCTTAGCTTCTCTTTCCGGCACAGCTGCACCCGCTCCTCATCCATGGTGGTGTCGATAGGCCGGAAGTAGGACATGATGGTCAGAAAGTCCTCGAAGTTGATCTCGTCAGCCAGGCCGCTGGGCCCCTTGCGCAGGTTCCTACGGGAGCCACGAGGGGGTGTCGGAAATGCATTAAGAACAGAATCTTGTCCTGCTACCAACAGCCCTCGAGAACCCGGCCCTTCTGTGCACACACTTCACCTACGATGGCTGTCCCAGCCTTGGGTTCTGTTTCCCAACAACCTGCTCGTGGGGGCCCCGGGCACCAGGGCAGTTCAGTCCAGCCCCTCCCCGGAGCCCCCCCGGCCAGAAATCACCATCTGAGGGCCTGGGGGGAGACACGGGCAACTGCACAGTTGCTGGGATGGAGGGCTTCCCGGGCATGCTGCGGTGCACAGAGCTGGGCACTTACACACGGGGAAAGTGAGGCAGTAATTCCCCCAGGTACATCTCCTGACCCTTACCTTTAGATCGGGGTCAGCGATCTGCTGCCTGGGGGCCAAATCCCACATGCTGCCTATTTTTATACAGCCCATAAACTAAGAGGGGTTTTAATATGGTTGGAAAAAATGCCGGGGAAAAAAAGAATAGCATCTCATGACAAGTGAAAACTCCATGAAATTCAAATTTCGGCGTCCATAAATAAAGTTTTATTGGCACACGGCCAGGCCCATTGATTTGCATAGTATCCGTGGCTGCTTACAAGCTACAGAGGCAGAGTTGAGCAGCTGTGACAGAGACCATGTGGCCCGCAAAACCTAAAATATTTACTCCCTGGCCTTTTAGAGAAAGTTTGCCAATTCCTGCTATCAGCTGTTTAAAACTCCAGCACAACGATCAAAGCAGGCAGCTCTGAGTGACGTTTCCTACCAAAGTGCAAAACTCGCCGATGACGGCAGGTTTTCTGATAGATCATGGCACAGAGTCCCAGGGGGGCCTGCGTCACACCTCCCTTCCCCGCGCACTTTCCCACCACTCCAACATCCCTATGGATGTGCTTTTCTGCAGGGGGCAAGAAAAGGGCTTGTGTTCCAGGCGGGGCTCAGGGAGCGAACCCAAGGCTGGGTCTGCCCTGTGCCTAGCACACGGCGGATACTCAGCAAACGCGTGAGTGCACTGAAAAGCCACTGGGTGAGGGTCCTGGCAGAGAAGAAGAGTTGAGAAAACAGCTTGGAGATGACGCCAACCAAACACGGGCTCCTGGCCCACTGCTGCCAAACCCTCATCGCTAACCGACCTCCGCTGGTGCAGGTGGCCATCGGGCTGATGGGCAGAGGGTCCCTCTGCCCTCACTGTGCATCCTTTCAAAGAGACAGTTCTCAGCTGGCCCGGGATAACAGTCAAGGGCTAGTGCTTGTCAAATGCATTTGGGTCCCACCTGCGGTTAGGACCATATCTCGGTTTAAAGGAATACATTCGAGGTTCTCGCTCTAGGGGCCCATCTACTCCTTTTCAAATACTGCCCCTGAAGTACCACACTTCACAGTTTAGAGATCTCGCTATTCCCAATCTTCCATGCCAGGACATCTTCCAGAAAGAGGTGGCTCCCAAGCCTGGAACAGGGAAGGTGGGTCATGAAACAACAAATCTGAGAGGTAAGGCGAGATCTTCTGGACTCAGGAAGCCTAGTCTTTGAGTAAAAACTCTCAATCTTCCCGGAAATCTTCTCTTACAAAGTTTTTCCACTGCTACTCCAGGCAGATTTTTAATAATCTCCGAGTTCTTGCTGTCAGGGGCACAGTCCAAATTTACAGGGCGTAAACATAGCCCCAGGATGCACTGGGCTCCTCGGAGGTACTTTTCACTGTGTTTGGGTTGCGCGTCCCTCTCAAGGGGTTCAGGCTGCAGCGAGAGGGATGACAATGAGCTCGGGGGACATGTGATCAACCCCGGGGCAGGCTGGCCACGAATGGGTCCTTCTCAGGGAAGGTCGAGACCCGGCTGCTTCAGCATCAGGACCTGATTCAGGGGCTAGGCATCCCTTCTCCTCCTAGTGTCCCCGGGAGGTCCACATGGGCCGGCATCATGGTCTCTAAAGGTGACCACAATGCAGAGACCGAGGAAACCCAGACACAGCACCTAGAACCAGACCCACGTGCACTCCGGTCCACTTCCACAACGGAGCACCCGAGACCTGGGTCGGGGGACAGAAGAACAGGGGCTACATCCGAATCTGCAACCCAGCACGAGAGCATTCTTTCTGCAAGGATGCCTGATTTAGAGCAGTCTTTTTGCTTCCTTAACCCTCCGATGACCCTGTAAGGATCAGAGCCCTTGGAGGTGGGGACAGACCCGGCTCAAACTGCCCTCCAAGACCAGCTTCTTGGTTCAAAACGTCTTAGGAAGCAAGGTGGACGCTGGTATTCCTTGAAAGCAAAATCCCGTCTCCAGCCTCTCCTCTTGAGTCCTCCCCCACCTCCTTGCTGGAACAGGATGAGATGTGAAGGATGCACAGGCGCTGAGCTGCTCTGGGTCCAGGCTAGGGAAGCCTTTCCTTAATCCTCCCCTACTTGGTGACCTCTGGGCTGCCCGCCGACTCACCCGGGGCCTCCCTTTCTCCACACCGTGTCTCTAAGCAGCCGCCCCAGGCTGAGGCCCCAGGACCCACAGGGGAGGCTCTCACCATCCCCTACTGGCCACTGCCCTCCCTCTCCTGCTGTCATGCGTCATCGTCAGATAGCAATTCCCTAGAGCAGGTGCCTCGTGAGCTGCCCGCAATGCAGACCTGCAGACCCGGGAATCCCTCGACTCCGTCCCCATCATATCCAGCCCATCTCCAGTTTCACTCCTCTGATCTCTCTGGGATCCCTCCTCGTCTCTCCTGGGATAGCCTGGTTCAGCCTCCACCATCTCAGCGGGCACACCACATGCAGACAGAATGAGCTTTGTAAAAAGCAAATCAGACTCTGTCGTTCCCCTGCTCGATGCCCTCTGGGAAGCTCCTCCAGCTCTTGGGGTGACCCCCAAGCCCCCAACCTGGTCTCCCAGGCCCAAGAGGTTTGGTCCCAGCCGCCCAGCTCTCACCACCCCTTCCCACCACACTCTCCTCCCCAGGGGCCCAAAAGCTTGTTTCAATGCCCACCTTCTGGGCACTCAACGTTCCCTGATTGACTAAGGCCCCTTCCTCCACCCTTTAGGTGCCACTGCACCTGCGCCGCCCTTAAGAGCTCTGTCCTAACCTCAGATGCCCCAAGTACGGTAGCGGGTCTCTCCTGCCTCTGACTATGGACTGTGGACTCAGGGCACACCTTCTTGTCCTCTGGCCCCTGCCCACGCACTGTCCCCTCAGCAGAGGCAGCGCTCATGAACAGAAGCCCGGCAACGCCTAAATTCCACTCTAAGAGCTGAAAACGCAACTCCCGGATCTGTTCTGGTTCCCACAGGGGACAGCTGAGCACCAAGCCACCTCGGGCCAGATTTGTTTTTTTGTTTTATAAATTTATTTCTATTTACTTATTTTTGGCTGCATTGGTCTTCGTTGCTGCATGCGGGCTTTCTCTAGTTGTGGTGGGGGGGCTGCTCTTCGTTGCAGTGCGCAGGCTTCTCACTGCAGTGGCTTCTCTTGTTGTGGCGCACGGGCTCTAGGCGTGCGGGCTTCAGTAGTTACAGCACGTGGGCTCAGTAGTTGTGGCACACGGGCTTAGTTGCTCCGCAGCATGTGGGATCTTCCCGGACCAGGGCTCGAACCCGTGTCCCCTGCATTGGTAGGCGGATTCTTAACCACTGTGCCACCAGCGAAGTCCCCAGATTTGTTTTAAGGAATAATTACATACAGTAAAAGGCACATATCTTACATTTGGACCAATGTGTGCACCTGAGAAACCCACCCCCCAATCAGGATACCAGAGGTTTCCCTCGGGCCCCTCTCCAGCCCAACCTATCTCCTCCTGGGCTGGCGGTGAGGATGGAAGAACCAAGCCCTTGGCCCTGGGTGGGCTCCACAGGCTCGGGGGAAGCAGGGTTTGCCAGGACCTCTGGCGTGTCATCCTCTCTTCACCTTAGCACACCTAGGGCCAGGAGACACCAGCCCCTCTAGCTCCAACCCACGGAAGGCTGGGTCCCTGGGGCCCGGCCAACTTCACAACTGGCCCAGTCTCATCCAGCTGTTTGGAAACAAGCCTCACAGACACATACATGCAGGCGTGTGTATATACAGACACGTTAGGTGTCACTAGGCTCTGGTCACCCTGCACCCTCTTCCTGTGAGGCCTCCAACTCCAGGCCCTGACAAGCGTGTCATCTCCACGTTTGGGGGCCGCATCACCGCTCCCCCTGCCACCTCCCCTCTCCAGTAGCTGCCAGTCCCCAATGCTGCTCTGCCTTACTGCCCACCCAAGCCTCCCTCTGGGATTCCGCAGGCAGAACGAGATTAAAAAGCAGCTGAGGGCCCTGCCCACCCCACACCTCTCACCATGCTTGGCCTCTGTGCTCCAGTCAGGCCCCCTCTGCCACTCGCACCACTCCCTGTGCCACAGGGTCTTTGCACGTGCAGTTCTGGTCTCTCTCTGCTTTGCCTAGTTAACTCCTGGGCACTCTGTCCTCAGGTCTCACCCCACAGGTCCGGGAGGAAGGCCTCTGCATTTTCTGGGGCAGCCTGAGGACCCCGTAGCCCCAACCCATAAACAGGTGAGGCCTGGAGTCTTCCTCAGGGCCCTGCAGCCCTGGCAGAACCAGAGCTGGGCGGTTCAGGCTCGTACAACTTGAAACCCATCCAGGAGTCCCCACCCATGATACGACCTCAAGGAAGGGACATGCCTATTCCCTTCCTTCCTCTTTCTGCCAGTTCTCTCTGCTTCTCAGCGATCTTTGCAGACACAGGGTGTCAGGCCTGGGCCCCTGGTATGTTTGTCCACAGGTTCTGGCAGCCTGGAGAGGGTGTGACCCCCTCACCCCCCCACCCCTGCACCTCTCCACCAAGCCTCAGACACAGTGATCTCCATGAGGATATGTGAGTCTTTCAACTCCAACGACACTAGACATTCGGGGACATGAGCTCTGGTGTCAGCCTCAGCTTTGGGATACTGTCCATGGTGCCTCTCTCTGCCTCAGTCTGTAAGCCAGGGTGCTGTGCGTAACGACAGCTACCCTGGCTCTTTAACATACCTCATCTCAGCACAGCCTCACAGCAACCCTGAGAGGCAGGTGCTATTATTACCTCTGTTCTATATGTGAGAAAACCGAGGCAGCCTCCAAGAGGGGCCCCAGTGACCCTGCCTCCTGGTATTCACGCCCCATGTAGTCCCCTTTCCAAGTGCGAGGTGACCCAGTGACTTCTGATGAGGACAATACAGCAAAAGTCATGGCATGTTATCTGCAAGATGAAGTTACCAAAAGATGGTCTTTTCCCTCTCAGGTGCCCAATCTCTCTCTCTCTCTCATTGGAACAGCTTACTCTGGAGGAAGCCAGCTGCCAGGTGTGGTAGCCCTGGTGACTGGCCCATGAGATGCCTCCAGCCAATAGCCAGGACAGTGAGCTCGGAAGCAGAGCCTCCCCCAATCGAGCCTTCAGGTGAATGTAGCCCCAGCTGACCCACCCTGAGCCTGAGAACCCAGATCTCTGACTCTCAAAGATGGTTAGCCAATAAATATATATTGCTTCAAACTGCTAAGTTTGGGGGTAATTTGTTTCACAGCCACAGCTAACTAATACAGAGGCCTAGAGAGATTGAGTGAGCTGTCCCAAGTCACCCAGCCATGAATCCAGGACTGCCAGACCCTGGACCTGTGGCTTGTAGCTCCTACCTGACAAAGCCCCCTCTTCTCTGCGTCAGCTTAAGGGGCTGTTCCGAGCACACGAGTCATGCAAGAAGTCACAAGGGCAAATGCTCCCCCAAAGTCACCCACCATCGGCAGCTCCAGGAGAAAGGCCCACCTGTTGTCGAAGAAGGCACGGACGATTTTGGATCTGATCGGGTTGAGCTCCAGGTCAGGGATGTTGTTGAAGTTCTCCTTGCTGGGTACCAAGGAGGGGGCGCACCGGGGAAAGAGTGAGAAAAGAAAGCAGACGTCAGAGAGCATGTTCATCACTTCTCAAGCTGTGTTTTTTTTATCCTGAGCAGACTCCACACGAACAGTCCAGAATGAGACAGGACTGGAATATGCTCCACTGGTCTGTCTCCTCCTCTGACCTCTGGACTGCCAGGACCACAGAGGGTCTGGAGGCTCAGAGATGCCCCTGTGAATCTGATAAACGTCCTAGACATCCACCCCCAGGAAGATGCAGCAACACAAGATCTGCACCCCATTCCGAGGGGTCAGAGAACCCAGGTAGGGAAACCCTCAGTTGGCCCTTCTGGAATCAGAGAAGCAGGATGCTGGCTTGCAGCTTTGGAAGACAGTGTGGCAGGTCCTCAACAAGTGAGAAGCATGGAGTTACCATGTCACCCAGGGATTCCACTCCTAGGTATATACCTGGGTATGTCCCTAGAGAAATGAAAACACTCACCCACATAAAAATCTGCCCATGACTATTCATAGAAGCAGTCTTCCTAACAGCCATAAAGTAGAAACACCCTAAATGTCTATCAACAGATAACTGGATAAATGTGGTCTATCCATATAAGAGAATATTATTCAGCCATAGAAAGGAACGAAATACAGATACAGGCTACAACACGGACGGACCTTAAAGACACAGTGCTAAGTGAAAGAAGGCAGACACAAAAGACCACAGAGTGTATGATTTCATTCATATGAAATGTTCAGAATAAATCAATCCGTAGAGACAGAAAGTAGCTTAGTGACTGCCAGGGGCTGGGGGATTGGGAGTGATGGGGAATGGGGATGGTGTCTAAAGGTATGGGGATTCTTCTGGGGATGATGAAAATGTTGTAAAGTTGACTGTGGTGATGGATGCATAACTCTGTAAACGTACTAAAAGCCATTGCATTTGCACATCTTAGTGGGTGAATTGTAGGATATGTGAACTGCATTTCAGTAAAGCTGTTTAAAAAAAGAGAGAGAGGGACCTCCCTGGTCGTCCAGTGGTTAAGACTCCACACTTCCACCGCAGGGGGTGTGGGTTCCATCCCTGGTGTCCCTGCTCTGGGAACAGGATCCTGCACGCCAAACAGTAGCACGGCCAGAAAAAAGAGAGAGGGAGGAGAAATGCTTGCAGGAGAGGGTGAACTTCAAACACAGACACTCTGTTGCTGCGCACAGGTGTTGCTGGGTCCTAGAGGCTGTGGGTTTGCAGGCGTGGAGGCAGGCAAGTCCCTCATCTACCTGACCTTCCCGCATAAGGCCATCCTTTGTTCTCGGCATCTGCTTCCAGCTCCCTGGACTTCAACGGGGCAGTGGCCTTGGAAGGGACCCAGGGCACAAGCTGGTAATTCCGGTGAACAAGGGGGCACGCCCAGCGGGGAGAGGAGGAAGGATATTAGCCACTTAAAACGAGGATGTCCAGGAGCCCTCAGATTCAGAACTTGAAACTAGAACTAACCCGTGCTGGGAAGGAGGAAGTGCCACGTACACGGAGAATTCAGCACCGTCAGAGTTGGAAGGTTCTGTAACGACACAGCTGACCCCTGTCCTGCCCCCACCTTACAGATGGGGATGCTGAGGCTCAGGGAGGAGAAGCAGGACCTGCCTGGGGCCCCGACGCCCCCGTGTTCTCTCCATCTCTGTGTGTCTCCGCCTCTCCCCATCCCCCAGCGCTCCCAGCTTGGCTTGCTTGCAGCACTTGGCCAAACTCAGGAGCCGGTGTCAGTGGACACCAACATCTTAGATTCCTGAGAGCCCAGTTGTAAAGGGGGCGACACAACGCAGCTGGCCTGCAGCAATGGAATATTATTTGGCCATAAAAAAGGAATGCAGTACTGACTCACGCTACAACACAGATGAACCTTACAAGCATGAACCTTATTTCACCGCTCAGCAGTGAAAGAAGACACACAAAAGGCCACACAGTGTATGATTCCATTTATATGAAATGTCCAGAATGAGCAAATCCATAGAGACGGAAAGCAGACTGGTGGGTGCCAGGGGCCGGGGGATAGTTAATGGCTCGTAGGCACAGGTTTTCTTTTGGGGGTGATGAAAACATTCTAAAATTGACTGTAGACTTCAAGTGGGCGAAGCGTGTCGCATGTGAATTACATCTCAATGAGGCTGTTTTAAAATATCCCTAAGCTATTTTTAAAAACCAAAAAGCAAAGAACCACTGCACTATCGCTCCATCGATATAAAGAACAAAAAGTGAGGTGCTAACCTGTGCAGGTTCACGGTCAGCTATCGCCGGGAATGCTGACTAGGAAGGAGCAGCAGGGAGCGCTTGGGGCTGAGGATGTTCTGCCCTTGCTCTGGGTTTGGGGTCACGGGTGTGTTCAGTCTGTGAAAGACCGTCTCACCGCCCCCGTCCCTTTTCCCCATGCACATGATAGTCGCCCCACACTGGCACAGGCCCCCACCCTGCCCTCCTTCCTCATGAGTGGGAAGCAGCCACAGGAGGAAACAGAAAACCCAGAGCCCCCAGGATGGGAACAGGTCAAGTTAAAGGGGCCACGTGGAGCTTGAGAGGGGATCTGGGGAGAAGGGAAAGGAAGCGAGCAGCTGCTAGTTGGCAGGAGACCCCCAAGCCCTCTCTGGCTTTCACTGGCCAGGGGTCTTGGCTACTGCTATCTCTTCCTCAGCCTTAGTCTCCTCATCTGTGAAGTGGGCACAGCCTCTGGAGTCGGACTTGGGTTCTACCAGCTCTGATACCTGGGACAAGTGACTTAGCCTCTCTGAGCCTCCGTCTGCTCCTCTACACACAGGAGCCTCGGGCGGCTGTCGCTCTCAGCACGGTGCCTGGCGAAGAGCAAGGGCTCCACGGATGGAGGCCTTCAGGCATCCGAGAGCACGGGGACAGGACTCTCGTCTCCACGGCACCACAGCCTCAAGGCCTCGCACGACTGAGGGCTGCGCAGGGGCTCAAAACACGGCGTGTGGACGGAACAGCTGAGCAGAAGGGACGGCGGGTGTGGGCAGGGCACCTGGCCCCCAGGCTCTGCTCCTTCCCCAGCCGTCCACACCCTTTGGTGCCCGCAGGAGTCAGTCTGCAGATCCTTGGAGAGCATCCCGCTCTGCCTTGCCGAGCCCTGGACGGGGCTCTCAGAGGGGCTTTGTCCCAGGGCTGCTGGAAGGACCACATCTGGGGACAACAAAAAAGAGGTCTGACCTCCCAGAGGTGAGGCAGGTGCCAGGAATCGAACTGGGGACACAGTGTCTTTGGGTCCTGGCCGCACAGCCCCTGGCAGTTCTGTGCAGGTGTCTTTGAGGCCTAGCTGCCTTTCTCCAGAAGCTAGAACCACACTGCCCCTCACCACGGGCACCTTACTGACTCTCCAAGGCTCAGTTTCCTCATCTGTGGATTGCGTACAGACCAAGCACCACCCCCCAATATCAAAGGGGAAGTGAAGTCAAGTACACCTGGGGGCCGGTCCAGGCTCTGCTCCTGACCAGGCATGTGGCCCTGGGTGAGCCACTGCATGTCCCAGAGCCTTGATTTCTCATCTGTAAAATGGGGATTGTGGGAATATCCCAGCAGGATCATGGGGTTAATGAAATGACTGAGTGAGATAAACACAGGTGAGGTGCTTAGCATAATGCCTGACACGTAGTGAGATCGTCATTTTAAAATGTTGATGGTGATAATTATAACAGCAGCAGCAGCTGACCTTCTATGTACTCCCAAGGTGTCAGGTACTGTTCTGAGAGCTCTATATTATTATCCTACAAGGTAAGAACATATTTCCACCTTACAGATGAGGAAACCGAGGCAGAGAGGTGAAGAAATGTCTTACTGCTAAGAACAATACCCCTGACTTCGGTGGCACACGGAAGCTCTAGCCCGGGAGCAGCTTCTCCTAAGGGGCGTGGGGAGGGGACTAAGACTTTCCTGCCAGGATTTTTTGTGCAAAGGCATGGGGATGGGAGAACCACCTGGTGCCAAGTAGGGAATTCTTGGGAATTCCCTGGCCGTCCAGTGGTTAGGACTCAGTGCTTTCACTATCATGGCCTGGGTTCAATCCCTGGTTGAGGAACTAAGATCCTGCAAGCCACGTGGTGCAGCCCCCCCTCCCAAAAAAAAAAGCAGGGAGAGAGAGTAGACAGCAGAAGCAAGAAGAACTACAATCCTGCAGCCTGTGGAACAAAAACCACATTCACAGGAAGACAGACAAGATGGAAAGGCAGAGGACTATGTACCAGATGAAGGAACAAGATAAAACCCCAGAAAAACAGCTAAATGAAGTGGAGATAGGCAATCTTCCAGAAAAAGAATTCAGAGTAATGGTAGTGAAAATGACCCAGGACCTTGGAAAAACAATGGAGGCAAAGATCGAGAAGATGCAAGAGATGTTTAACAAAGACCTAGAAGAAATAAAGAACAAACAAACAGAGACGAACAATACAATAACTGAAATGAAAACTACACTAGAAGGAATCAATAGCAGAATAACTGAGGCAGAAGAACAGATAAGTGACCTGGAAGACAGAATGGTGGAATTCACTGCTGCGGAACAGAAAAAGAAAAAAAGAATGAAAAGAAATGAAGACAGCCTAAGAGACCTCTGGGACAACATTAAATGCAACAACATTCGCGTTATAGGGGTCCCAGAAGGTGAAGGGAGAGAGAAAGGACCCGAGAAAATATTTGAAGAGATTATAGTCGAAAACTTCCCCAACATGGGAAAGTTTTTAGCCACCCAAGTCCAGGAAGTGCAGAGAGAGTCCCATACAGGATAAACCCAAGGAGAAACACGCTGAGACATACAGTAATCAAATTTTCAAAAATTAAAGACAAAGAAAAGTTATTGAAAGCAGCAAGGGAAAAATGACAAATAACATACAAGGGAACTCCCATAAGGTAAACAGCTGATTTCTCAGCAGAAACTCTACAAGCCAGAAGGGAGTGGCATGATATACTTAAAGTGATGAAAGGAAAGAATCAACAACCAATATTACCCTACCCGGCAAGGATTTCATTCAGATTCGATGGAGAAATCAAAAGCTTTACAGACAAGCAAAAGCTAATACAAATTCTTAGAAAGGTATAACCTTCCAAGACGGAACCAGGAAGAAATAGAAAATATGAACAGACCAATCACAAGTAATGAAATTGAAACTGATTTGATTAAAATCAGTTTTAATCAGAAATTGATTAAAAATCTTCCAACAAACAAAAGTCCAGGACCAGATGCCTTCACAGGTGAATTCTATCAAACATTTAGAGAAGAGCTAACAGCCATCCTTCTCAAACTCTTCCAAAAAACTGCAGAG
>NW_020174645.1:10442871-10487821 GCF_003031525.2 Neophocaena asiaeorientalis asiaeorientalis | reverse complement strand
ACCTAATGAAACTTAAAAGCTTTTGTACAGCAAAGGAAACCATAAACAAGATGAAAAGACAACCCTCAGAATGGGAGAAAATATTTGCAAACAATTCAGTGGACAAAGGATTAATCTCCAAAGTATATAAACAGCTCATTCAGCTCAATATTAAAAAAAACAACCCAATCAAAAAATGGGCAGAAGACCTAAATAGACATTTCTCTAAAGAAGACACACAGATGGCGGAGAAGCACATGAAAAGCTGCTCAACATCACTTTAAAATGGTACAGATGAACCAGTTTGCAGGGCAGAAATTGAGACACAGATGTAGAGAACAAACGTATGGACACCAAGGGGGGAAAGCAGCGGGGCGGGTGGGGATGGTGGTGTGATGAATTGGGCGATTGGGATTGACATGTATACACTAATATGTGTAAAATGGATAACTATTAAGAACCTGCTGTATAAAGAAAGAAATAAAAGAATACAAAAAGAAAGCAGGGAACTCTTCGCGCTTCTCAAACATGAACTTGTACACGAATCCTGGGGATCGTGGTAAAATGCAGGTTCTGATTCAACAGTCCTGTAAAGGCCAGTTTCAGTCTCATTTTTCCTTCTTCCCCTCCCACCCCCAGGTGCCCATGGGGCTGGTTGAACCAGCTCAGCCAAAGGCCTCCCTGCCACCCATGGGAACAGCTCTGCTTCACCCTGAGCCCAGGGCTGGGGCCGGAGCTGATACACGGTGGCCAGTGGTCCAGCGATGCTGCCCCAGTGACCAGCGGGGAGGGGTCTACCCGTGAGGGGTCCAGGGGCACACAGCTTCTGTGGGTTTACAACTTTCCCCCTCGAGTCCCCCTCGTGTTTCCTGTGCCAGGCTGAGTACTCTGTGAGCTCAGCCATGTTTAATCACCCTCACATCCCAATGATGGGTGATGCCAATGACCCCCCCATTTTACAGGCAAGAAAATGAGGCCCAGAGAGGTGAAGTGACTAAGCCATCGTCACACAGCTCGTAGAAGAGCTTTGAATCCGGCTCTCACCACCCCCATGCACTTCCTCACACTTGCTATTTCCTTCAAGTTGTGGTTTTTAATTTAAAGAGAGAGAACAAGAGAGATCTTCATGAGGCATCTGATCCCGCCCAGCCCCGAGAGGCCCCATCGGGGACCCAGAAAGAGGGCAAGACAAGTGTCCAGCCCACAAAGGAAGGAAAGACTAAAAAACCACGAAGGAGGGTGGGCCGGGCACTTCCTCCTGCCTTGCGGTGTGGGTTGGTTTCCGGCGGCTTTGAGGCTCAGCTCAACTGCAAAGTTCTCTCTGCAAGTCTGGAGAGGATTCTCAGCCTGGAGCCCCGGCCTCCCTGCTCTCTGCTGGTCCAGGGCTTCACACCTCAAGGAAAGACACGGGGCTCTCCTCTGCGGGCCGCATGCCCGACCCTCCCGGACCCCCTCCCTGCACTTAGTGTTGAGCTTGTGATGGTTAAACAGCAGGGCAAAGGGGGGCCCACAGGGGCTCATGAAGGAAGGAGCACGTCTCATCTAGCCCGTGTCTTGGCAGGCAGTGCCGAGCCGCTCAAAGGGCAGTGCCTGGACAGCAGTGGCAGCAGCACCAGGGAGCTTGTGAGAAGTGGAGGGTCTTGGCTGGGCCCAACCAGCTGACTCAGAACCTGCATTTCACCTCGATCCCCAGGATCTGTACGCAAGTGTGTGCTTGAGAAGCTCTGAGAATTCCCTACTTGCACCAGGCAGTTCTCCCATCTACATGCCTTTGCACAACAGATTCCGGCAGGAAAGCCCCGCTCCCCTCGCCCCCGGACAAATGCCTCTTCCAAAAGCTGAGGCAGCATCAGCGCTTCCCGCCCCGCCCCCCACTGCTGCTCCATGCCCGGCCCGGCCGCACCCCAATACCGGTCATGTACTCATGACAGGAGGAGTGACGGGTATTGCAGCACCTTCCAGGTGGCAGACCCTGTTCTGCGTGCTGGCTTCAGCAGCGATGCGAAAGACATGATCCTTCCTGGGGTTCCAGTGGGGGAAATGATAGAGACAGAAAACGGAGGGACTTCCTCGGTGGTCCAGGGGTTAAGACTCTGCCTTCCAGAGCAGGAGGCGTGGGTTCGGTCCCTGGTTGGGGAACTCAGATCCCACATGCCGTGGGGTGTGGCCAAAAACTTAAGAAAGAAAATGACACTTAAGAGTTGATGGTATCAAAGTCACACTGGCTAAAGAAGGTAAACAACAAACTTAAAAAATAAAAAAAATAAAAGAAAACGGAGCATCTCAGGCAGTGAGAAGCACTTCGCAGACACATCGAGCACATTGGGGATGGATGAGACTGCAGGCGGCTGGTGCCAGTCTCCGTGGGCTGGTCTGGGAAAGGCCTCATGGTGAAGGTGACACGTGAGCACAGACCCGCAGGAGGCGAGTGCTCAACCCCAGGGGACACCTGGCAACGTCTGGAGACATTTCTGGCTGTCGCACTGGGAAAAGGTGCTACAGGCAGCCAGGGATGAGGTTCAACATCCTACAACATACATGACAGCCCCCCCCCCACCCCCAAAAGAATGATCCAGCTCCAAGCGCCAGTGGAAAGCCTACTCCGGCTTCTAAAAGCATTTTAGAAAGAAGGAACGGTGCGTGCTAGGGCCCTGAGGCAGGAACAGTAAGAAAGTCCACGCGGCTGGAACAGAAGGAGTAAAAGGCAGATGGTCAGGAGATCGGAGGGGTGGTGGGCACAGGGATCTGCAGGACACGCACTGACCAGGCGGCCCTGACTTTCTTCTCCTCGGCGAGATGGAACAGTCTTAGCAGAGAAGTGCCATTTTCAGAGTCTCCCCCCACCATGCATCACTTTGGGTCTATATGAGGGTGGGGCAGGGAGAACAGGAGCAGGAGGTCTTGGGGGTGTGCGGCTGCTACGATAACTAACCCAGGTGAGAGCTGATGGCAGCCTGGATGGGAGGCGATGGGGGGGTTTGCCCTGGGACGCGTTAAGCGCAAGATGCCTTTGGGACATCAAGGTGACAGGCAGGGGCTAGGTGAGTCTGGAGTTCAGAGGAGATGGCCCGGCCGGAGATACAAATTAGACAGTTAATATCCAGGTGGCATTTTGAGCCAGCACTGAGTCTTTTATTTCGGGTCCTTCCTACGGCCAAGGAGGGCCTCCGTGATCTGCCCCCAACTCTCCCGTCCTCTCGTCACTCGGACTGACGGAGCTCGGTCCCACCTCCGCCCGGAGGATCCTTCCCTCTTCCCTCCACACACCGGCCCCTTCTCTCATTCTGCTCTCAGCCCCAGGGCAGCCACCTCAGAGGGGCCTTCGCGACCACCTGTCCCAAAGTCCTTCTCCACGTGGCGGTCCCAAGGGATGCACCCTCTCTGCCCCGTTTCCTTCATCACTGTATATAACGAGCTGGCTTATATGCTAGTTACCTCGCTCACACTCACACGCACACACCTGAAGAGAAGCGCCCCCCCCCCCCGAGGGGCAGAGGGAGCCTCACTTCTCATTCGGTCTCCTCGGCACTAGAACCCGCCATGGAAGGTCTTAACACCTGCTTCTGTAAAGCAAGGACTGAGTCAAGTATTAATAGTCCTGGGAAAAGAATCTGTTAAAAAAATTTTTTTTATGTGAGTGCCCTAAATCTAGGACCATTTAGGGAGCTTCTTCCTGATCTGGGGGACACCTGGGCACACTTTCACACCAAGCTGATGCCTTCATGGGTCCCCTTCTCACATCTGACCTCACACGGTCCCCTGAGCAGGTGTGAGAACCCCGGGGCCACTCTCACCTGCTGTTTCCTGGGCAGTTTTACAAGTAACTGCGGGTTTTTCTTTTTAAGTGAACGTGTATCATCCTAGCTGAGGCTTTAAAGGGAGTCCTGGTAAACTCCTGGAATACGTTAAATACTGACAGTGAAACAGCCTCACCATCTAGGTGGGGCCTCAGTTCTTTCACTGTTGTGAGTACTTCTTAAAAAAAGAAAAAGTAAATCCTCAGTTATTTGACAGGTTAAAAAACAAAGCGACTGGGTTAAAAAGTGACTTCACTTGGGGAAAAGCGATGTGATCACAGTGGTTCAGGGCTCTGGCTATTCCAACAGCCAGCCCTGCTGTGGGACCTTAACCTTCTTAGCCTCAGTTTCTTCATCTGACAAATGGGGTAATGGTGTGAACTTCACACCGAGACCCTCAAGACCACACAGCTAACAGCTAACCTCTCACTGGATAAAGCCGTGCGAGGCACGGCCGAGGGATGCAAAACAAGCCCTGGAGTCAGGACTTCTGCTGACATCTGGCCCATCACAATGCTGCTCGGCACTTTGGTGGCGCTGGACAGTGGGCAACTGCGTCCTTTTTCTTCCCCGTGTACATCTATGGTTGCGTTCATCCCGGGAATCACTCCATGTGTGGTGGCTCGATGCAACTAAAAATATTTTTGTAATGCAGCTCTATCTAATCAGGCACCCTCCTGGCCCCCATCACTAGATTTGAAGGATTCCATCGCATCTATTTCTGGGGGTTGGAGAGCCTGCCAGGGCACTATCAGGAAGTCAAAGCTGCTGTTTAAAACATTTGATGCTCAAGGGACCCCATTAAAGAAAGAAAAAGTGCAAGAAACCAGTACTGTATCTTCTTCACTGTCTAAAATCAGCATCGTTTAACAAGCTTATTTATGGAAGGTCTTCCCTGTTAGAAGAAAAGCTTTTGAGGACAGAAGTCTCTGCATATTAGATGCTCAATTAATGAGTCAGATGAACATTTTCTATACAAGCATTTTTCATCAAGAGGCCTCAGAACAGAGTGCTTTGTGATCAGGGTGGATTCAGGTTTGGGGGGTCCAGAAACACATATAATCTGGGGGGCTCTCTTAAAGAAAAAGAATTCAGCATTAGGAATTCTTCAAAAAGTCAGTTGCTGGGGCTTGTAAGGAATCCATACAAAGTGGGGCCCTGACGCACTGGCTTTGAAAGCCTCAGGGTAAACTCACCCCTGGATGTCCTTACGTGATTTTTCAGAAAAAGAGGGGATAGGACCAGATATGGGTAGGAAGTGGTGGGTTAAAATTAAAAACAATTTTCGCAATTTTTACCCCATAGAATTTTTTTAAAAGCTATATTCAACTTATTAAAGTCATAAATTCAGAAACCTGGGCTTCCCTGGTGGCTCAGTGGTTAAGAATCTGCCTGCCAATGCAGGGGACACGGGTTCGAGCCCTGGTCCGGGAAGATCCCACATGCCGTGGAGCAACTAAGCCCATGCGCCACAACTACTGAGCCTGTGCTCTAGAGCCCGTGAGCAACAACTACTGAGCCCGTGTGCCACAACTACTGAAGCCCGTGTGCCTAGAGCCTGTGCTCTGCAACAAGAGAGGCCACTGCAGTGAGACGCCCACGCACCACAACGAAGAGTAGCTCCCGCTCGCCGCAACTGGAGAAAGCCCACGCACAGCAACGAAGACCCAATGCAGCCAAAAATAAATAAATAAAATAAATAAATTCTTCATTAAACTTTTAAACGCAACGTACATGTCCTACTAGTCTATGTATAAATGCTGCAGGTGTAAATGGTCACTTTTAAGGGGCTTTCTGCACTGGAAGTATTCCAAAGTCCCCCCATGGGACCCTAGTAACCTCTCGGGCACCTTTGTTCTCTGACAGGGGGCAGAGGGGGCCACATCCCACACCCCTCCCAGACTGGGGTACTGGGGACCTTGCTCAGGGGACCCCAGTCAACGACTTTCACAAATCTTGACACTAAAGAAACAAAGCTCTTTTCTATGCTCCAAAACCCCAGCGTGGCCCAGAGCCTCCTGGATGTACCCATGGACATGCCCAGGGATCAGAGAGGTTGAAGGCCCAGCCTGGGGTCACACAGGAAACCCTTGGCAGAACGAGGACCAGATCACAGTCCAGGGCCGCTCATCCCTTCTGCCCAGGGAGAACGTGCAGGAAAGCCTAGGAGGACTGGAAAAACTGCCCCATCGCCCTTCTCCAGGCCCTGGAGGGTGGACTAGAATTAGGCAATGCAGTTCCAGGGCACTGGGAAGGGACCCTTCCTGCAGGCCTGTCTGCATAAGCGCTGCAGTCGAGTGGTGTTACCTCCTTCCTGCACGCTGGGCTGGGCTATCACTGTGTATAGCTGACGCTACCCGCCCAGCAGAGACTGCAGCAGGCGCTGTGGTGTTGGGAATGATACCCCCCTCCCAGGACGGTAAGGGCGGAGGGCCCTCAGAGAGCAGAACAGGGAGACTGAGGCCCTCACGGGACACTCGCAAGTCAAAGCCATGCCCCCAGCTTCCTTACAGAGGGATCTCAGCACCGGGTTCAAATCAGCTCCTCCACTTATGAACTGTGTTGACCAGGAGCCAGGTACGTGACCTCCCCGAGCCTCACCTTCACTTGTGTCCAACGGGGAGAACAGGTGTTCCTACCACTACCTGTGGGGTTGTATAAGGCAGAAGTAACAGGCTGTGCAGCACAAAACATGCTGAAACAATAGCTTCTACCTGTGAACAGTCCCCATGTGCCGGGCCCCCAGATAAATTCTTCTACCGGGAATATATAAACCCTGTGAGGAAAAGACTATTAATAACAACAGGTCTCATCTATACCATGCTCGATGGATTACAGAGAACTCCTCTAGTCAATATGCTCACTCACTTGTTCCTCACTCCTTTGCTCTCTCATTCATTCATTCATTCAATTAATCAACTACTCCTAGAGCATCCACCCTGTTACAAGCCCTGGACTCAGCACTAGAGCCAGGCGAACAGACCCAGTTCCTGCCCCGCAAGGGGCCGATAGTCTGCTGCAGGGGATGGGTGGCTAGAAGGGGAGCAGTTACAACTCTGGGCTGGGGCACCCCCAGGAGGAATCTGTGGGGGTTAGGAGGCAGGAGGGTGTCTTGGAGGAAGTGGTGTCCACACTGAGACCTCAGCAAAGCAAAACCCAGCAGCTGAAGACCCTGGTGGACCCCAGCTAAAGGGCATGGACATGACATTCACTGGGGAGCCCCTGAGAGCTCGGGAGCAGGGGCTGCTCCCTGGATCCAGGTAGATATAATCAGGGCTTGCTTGAGGGCAGGGGTGGAAAGGGCAATGCATATGGTGCTCCCAGGGGTGGGTGTGCAGGAGATACGTAAGTGGGGTGCAGGGTGGCGGGCACAGTCACCAGCTCAAACCTTCCCAAGTCCTGGCTTGACCTGCGAGGCATGGGAAATAGGAGGCTGCACATGGACCTCTCAGCACCTGGGGGTGGATAGCACCACCTATCCAAGCCTGGAGGGCAAACAGGGTGCCATCCCCAGATTCCAGGCACCTCACCAAGACTGCCCATGACAGGTAAAAATGCAGAGTCCCAGGCCCCACTACGTTCCTGTGAATCAAAACCTGCGTTTTAGCAAGATACCCGGGTGATTTGCACGTACACTCATGCTGGGAAAGAACCAGTGTAGACTATTCACAATAGCAAGACATGGAAACAGCCTAAATGTCCATCAACGATGAACGGATAAGGAAGATGTAGAACATATACACAATGGATACTACTCAACCATAAAAATGAATGAAATAATGCCATTTGCAGCAACATGGGTGGACCTAGAGATTATCATATTAAGCGAAGTAAGTCAGAAAAAGACAAATACCATATGATATCACTTATACGTGGAATCTAAAACATGACACAAATATACCTATCTACCAAACAGAAACAGACACACAGATGTAGAGCACAGACTCGTGGTTGCCAAGGGGGAGGGGGTTGGGAGAGGGAGGGATTGGGAGTTTGGGATTAGCAGATGTAAACTATTATATACAGAACGATTGGAAGGGAAGAGGTAAAGCTGTCACTATATGCAGATGACATGATACTATATATAGAAAACCCTAAGGACGCCACACAAAAATTAGTAGATCTGATAAGTGAATTCAGCAAACTGGCAGGATACAAGATTAACATTCAGAAATCAGTTGCATTCCTTTACACTAACAATGAAATATCATTAGAAAGGGAATGTAAAAAAATAATACCTTTTAAAATCACACCAAAAACAACAAACAAACAAAAAAAACCTAAGAATAAACCTGACCAAGGAGGTGGAAAGACTTATACGCTGAGAACTATAAAACATTAATAAAAGAAATTAAGGAAGATTCAAAGAAATGGAAAGACAGCCCATGCTCTTGGAGTGGAAGAATTAATATTGTTAAAAGACCAATACTACCCAAAGCAATCTACAGGTTTAATGTAATCCCTATCAAATTACCCATGACATTTTTCACAGAACTAGAATAATCCAAAAATTTACTTGGAACCATAAAAGACACAGAATTGCCAAAGCAATCCTGAGAGAGAAAAAAAAAAAACCAGGAGGCATAACTCTCGCAGACTTCAGACAATACTACAAAGCTACAGTAATCAAAACAGTTTGGTATTGATACAAATACAGACAAACAGATCAACAGAACAGAATAGAGAATCAGAAATAAACCCACATGCCTATGGTCAATTAATCTTCAACAAAGGATGCAAGAATATAAAATGGGAAAAAGTCTCTTCAGCAAGTGGTGCTGGAGAAGTTGGACAGCTGCATGTAAATCAATGACGTTAGAACACACCCTCACACCATGCACAAAAATAAACTAAAAACTGGCCTGAAGACTTAAACGTAAGACATGACACCATAAGACTAGAAGAGAGCATAGGCAAAACATTCTCTGACATAAACCATACCAATGTTTTCTTAGGTCAGTCTCCCAATGCAGTAGAAATAAAACAAAAATAAACAAATAGGATCTAATCAAACTTACAAACTTTTGCACAGCAAAGAAAACCATTTAAAAAAAAATGAAAAGACAACCTATGGAATGGGAGAAAATACTTGCAAATGATGTGACCGACAAGGGCTTAATCTTAAAATATACAAACAGCTCATACAACTCAACAACAAAAAACCAAACAACCCACTCCAAAAATGGGCAGAAGACCTAAACAGACATTTCTCCAAAGAAGACATACACATGGCTAGTAGTTACATGAAAAGCTGCTCAACATCACTAATTATTAGAGAATGCAAATCAAAAGTACAATGAGGTATCACCTCACACCAGTTAGAATGGGCACCATCAGAAAATCTACAAACAACAAATGCTGGAGAGGGTGTGGAGAAAAGGGAACCCTCCTACACTGTTGGCAGGAATGTAAGTGGGTGCAGCCACTACGGAAAACAGTATGGAGGTTTCTCAGAAAACTAAAAACAGAATTACTATATGATCCAGCAATCCCACTACTGGGCATGTACCTGGACAAAACTATAATTCAAAAAGATACATACACCCCTATGTTCATAGCAGCACTGTGCATAATAGCCAAGACATGGAAACAACCTAAATGTCCATCAACAGATGAATGCATAAAGAAGATGTGGTACATATATACACTGGGATATTACTCAGCCATATAGAAGAATGAAATGATGCCATTTGCAGCAACATGGATGGACCTAGAGATTACCATAATAAGTGAAGTCAGTCAGAAAGAGAAAGACAAATACCATACAATATCACTTATATGTGGAATCTAAAATATGACACAAATGAACCTATCTACAAAACAGAAACTGACTCACAGACATAGAGAACAGACTTGTGGTTGCCGAGGGAGAGGGAAGGATTGCGAGTTTGGGGTTAGCAGATGCAAACTAGTATATACAGGATGGATAAACAACAAGATCCTACTGTATAGCACAGGGAACTATATCCAATCTCCTGGATAAACCATAATGGAAAAGAACATGAAAAAGAATGTAAGGACTTCCCTGGTGGCGCAGTGGTTAAGACTCCACGATCCCAATGCAGGGGGCCCGGGTCTGATCCTGGTCAGGGAACTAGATCCCACATATATGCTGCAACTAGGAGTTCGCATGCCACAGCTAAGGAGCCTGTGGGTCGCAACTATGGATCCCTCCTGTGCAACCAAATAATAAAATAAAAAATTAAAAAGATCAGAAAATAACTTTAAAAAAAGTCTGTATATACGTGTATCATTGGGTCACTTTGCCATACAGCAGAAATTAACACAACTTTGTAAACCAACTATACTTCAATTAAAAAAATAATGGATAAACAACAAGGTCCTACTGTATAGCACAGGGAACTACATTCAATACCCTGTAATAAACCATAATGAAAAAGAATATATATATGTACAACTGAATCACTTTGCTGTACAGCAGAAATTAACAGAACATTGTAAATCAACTATACTTCAATAACATTAAAAAAAAAAGAACCAGTGTAGAGCTCAATGTTTCAGTACATCCTTGCAAAAGCCCATGAGGGGCCACTGGGCGACACAGTCAGGGCTCGGATGCTGGAATCTCAAAGTGGGAGGGACCTCCACCAGCACTGCCACCTCCTGCTCACACAGCACCTGTGCTCCCCACCTCCACTCCAGCCCTATAATCAACGGCCACTGCTTGGACATCTCAAGGTGTGTCCTCATGACCTCACCAACGGTCGAATAATGACAGTCCTGTTTGCCAAATGCCAAGGAACCCAGCTCAGAGCAGAAGCATCCTACATCTGCTCATCTTTAATGCTTAAATCAAATCCCAAATGACCACATTCCCTTTACGGAGGAGACAGGCTCAGAGAAACAGAACAAATAACCCAAAGTCACGCAGCCAGGGATATGGATGATCCAAATATGCTATGTTTCCCAAGTCTGGGTTTTGCTTCTGCTTCCCCCAAGTCTGAAAACACATGTGGAATTTGAACCCGAGACCTCTCACCAAGCCAAGACCCACGGACCCCAGGCCCATAATAATGAGAAGCCCAAGGCAGCTTACGATAGGGCTGGGGGCACAGCTTGGTGGAAAATTATCTTGAGAAAGGGGGCCCCGCTTTCACACACCCCCAATTGCGAGCTGCGTGGTGGCCCCGCCTGCCAGCATGGATATTGCCCACCTGGCACAGAGCATGTACCCATGAATTTCTAAAGGAATGAAGGCTGCCCTTGACACTTCCATATTCCAAAATCCAGGTGCACATGTGTCACCTCCCCTGAGACCTGCACCCATTCCTCAGCCCCTGGTCCAAGGAAGCCCTTGGAAATCACTCCACCCTCCACCCCTGCCCTTGGCAGAAGACCCAGCCCTGCTCACTCACAGCTCTGGGAAAAAAAACAATTTGCGTTTCTAACCCCTGGCTATGGTGATTGGCTCAGCGCTGGGCAGGTGACCCCATCAGAGCCAACGAGAAGCCAGAGGAACTTTTTGCTGGGCTCTTCACTGGGCTGAGTGAGTGAGATGTGTAGAATTCAAGAAGTCAGTCCTGATTTAATTTACTCCCGCCCTGGACATAATCAAATTGAGACCAGAGGCCATCAGAACCTTGAGCCCACCAGACTCTGAGCTTTGGAAACGGATGCTCTGAGAATATAACACACTGGATTAACAACATGCCTTTGTTTAGACAGACGAGAGAAAGTGGACAGTTTTTACATGTTGCTTTCCACAAAAATTTGGTTAAATTTTGTCCATTTACTAAGAAAAAAAAACATGCTTCCCTGGACTATTTAAAGGTTTATTTTAAAGTTCCAAGACTGTAACCTTGAGACTCTGAATGTCTATTTTAGGAAACTACATCTGTTAGAAAGTTTGTGGTAGAACAGCACTCATTTTACATTGGAAACTGCTTGCTTTAGTCCAACCCGAAGCTTCCTCATCAACGTTGTGCTCGACTCACTGACTCGGACTTCTCACTAACTTAGTTCTAAATAACAACCACCACCTAAGACTGAACACACTCTCGTAGAAGAAGGCAAACAGTCCAAGGCGTTCCTCCTCACAAAAAGGTAACCCACCCACTTCTACAAGATTCACATTAAATAACACAATGTGAAATGGATTTTCCCTGACAGAAATCTGAGGCTGGAGCTATCAACCAGAGGAAGCGGGGTCAACAGCCGGGGCCTCGTGACAGCATTCAAGCCCCTGAACTGAGCCACACCACAACTGATCATCTTTGGGGTGCCCAGCGCTGGGAGTGATCCTGGCACTCAACAGACCTGTCATGTGTGTCTGGGGTTCCAGGGAAGGCAAGGTGAGGTAGGGGTGGCTGACCAGCTCTTTGTCCCCAACCCCTTGTTTACACTCCAGTTATAATTTTCTGATCCCAGTAGAAGCAGATGAGATTCTTTTCCTCCCGGGTGAGGACATCTTGTCTAGAAGGAACCAAAAGCATTACGACAACTACAGCTTTGTCTCAGGAAATGGGGCTACCCAGGGGCTCTGGGAGAGCCAGCCAGCACTCAGGGGAAGAGATAAATGGAAAAGGACATCCCCAAAGGTCATGGCCCTGTCCGACACCCAAACCCAGCTGCTGATCTTACCGAATGGTGGGCTGGTCTCCACTCAGGTGCTTAAATCTCCGGTGGAGCTGCTCGATCTGGTCAGACGAGACTAAGAAGTAGGAGAAAAAAAGAAAAAAAGAACGTGAGAAAGGCATCATTGACCTTTGAACTCGGAGCTACGGGAGGGAGGCTGGAGTCTCACCCTCACCCTCCTGTTCCATTCATCCTCTCGCCATCTCCTACCAAGGCAAAACGAAGCTCAGGATGAAGAAGCAGAGAACGGGTTTGCCATTCCTCCTGGTAACAGAGCTCTGGGGTTATTATTATTAGCTCTGCCCCTTTAGCAATAAGACAATTACTACTAATAACAGCTCGTGGGACAGGACAAACGTGAACCAGGTCACTCTCTCTTTCCTCAGCTCATTAAAGAGATGGTACCTGCTTGTCTGACTTCCTCCCCTCCCACTCCTGGAGATGGGCATTTCCCCCACTGAAAAAGGGGCTTCCTATGTCACATTAAAAGAGACAGAGGAGGAGGGAAGGGGGAAAGTGGTTCAGGCTGGTGCCGGAAGTGATTTGGGAGACCCGTAGTAAGAAGTGTACAGAGAATCTGGTAAAGCAAGAGAAGTGGAAGGAAAAGAAATAGAATTTTGATCATTGCTGTTGTGGGCAATGTATTTAGATAACCTCAATTGTTTCATTTTCTTCCTTCCAGTTTGATTGAGATATAATTGATGTATAGCACTGTATAAGTTTAAGGTGTACCGCATGATTTGAGTCACATACACTGTGAAAAGATGACCACAGTAAGTTTAGTGAATGCCCATCATCTCACATGCAAAATTTAATAAATCACTGAAGAAATCAAAGAGGAGCCAAAAAAAAAAATACCTAGAGGCAAATGACAATGAAAACACAATGATCCAAAACCTATGGGATGCAGCAAAAGCAGTTCTAAAAGGGAAGTTTATAGCAATACAATCTTACCTCAGGAAACAAGAAAAATCTCAAATAAACAACCTAACCTTATACCTAAAGCAACAAGAGAAAGAAGAACAAACAGAACCCAATGTTAGTAGAATGAAAGAAATCATAATGATCAGAGCAGAAAAAAATGAAATAGAGATGAAGAAAACAACAGAAAAGATCAATGAAACTAAAAGCTGGTTCTTTGTAAAGATAAACAAAAGTAATAAACCTTTAGCCAGACTCATCAAGAAAAAAAGGGAGAGGACTCGAATCAATCAAATTCGAAATGAAAAAAGGAGAAGTTAAACAGACACCACAGAAATATAAAGGATCATAAGAGACTACTACAAACAACTACACGTCAATAAAATGGAGAACCTAGGAGAAATGGACAAATTCTCAGAAAGGTACAGCCTTCCAAGACTGAACCAGGAAGAAATAGAAAATATGAACACCAATTACAAGTACTGAAATTGAAACAGTGATTAAAAAACAAACAGAAGTCCAGGACCAGATGGCTTCACAGGTGAATTGTATCGAACATTTAGAGAAGAGTTATTAACACCTATCCTTCTTAAACTCTTCCAAAAATTGCAGAGGAAGGAACACTTTCAAACTCATTCTATGAGGCCACCATCACCCTGATATGAAAACCAGACAAAGATACCACACAAAAAAAGAAAATTACAGACCAATAAAACTGATCAACATAGATGCAAAAATCCTAAACAAAATACTAGCAAACCAAATCCAACAATACATTAAAAGGGTCATACACCATGATCAAGTGGGATTTATCCCAGGGATGCAAGGATTCTTCAATATACACAAATCAATCAATGTAATACACCATATTAACAAATTGAAGGAGAAAAACCATATTATCATCTCAATAGATGCAGAAGAAGCTTTTGACATAATTCAACACCCATTTATGATAACAACTCTCCAGAAAGTGAGTATAGAGAGAACTTACCTCAAAATAATAAAGGCCACATATGACAAACCCACAGCTAACATCATTCTCAACGGTGAAAAGCTGAAAGTATTCCCTCTAAGATCAGGAACAAGACAAGGATGTCCAATGTCACCACTTATATGCAACACAGTTTTGGAAATTCTAGCCACGGCAAACAGAGAAGAAGAAGAAACAAAAGGAACCCAAATTGGAAAAGAAGTAAAACTGTCACTGTTTGCAGATGACATGACACTATACACAGAAAATCCTAAAGATGCTACCAGGAGACTACTAGAGCTCATCAATGAATTCAGTAAAGTTGTAGGATACAAAATTAATACACAGAAATCTCTTCATTCCTATACACTAACAACGAAAGATCAGAAAGAGAAATCAAGGAAATAATCTCATTTACCGTCGCAGCAAAAAGAATAAAACACCTAGGAATAAACCTACCTAAGGAGGCAAAAGACTTGTACTTAGGAAACTATAAGATATGATGAAAGAAATAAAAGACACAAACAGATGGAGACATATACCACGTTATTGAACTGGAAGAATCAATACTGTCAAAAAGACTATACTACCCAAGGCAATCTACAGATTCAATGCAATCCCTATCAAGTTACCAATGGCGTTTTTCACAGAACTAGAACAAAAAAATTTTTTAAATTTGTATGGAAATACAAAAGACCTCAAATAGCCAAAGCAATCCTGAGAAAGAAAAATGGAGCTGGAGGAATCAGGCTCCCTGACTTCAGACTATACTACAAAGCTACAGTAATTGAAGCAGTATGGTACTGGCACAAAAACAGAAATATAGATCAATGGAACAGGATAGAAAGCCCAGAAATAAACCCACAAAGCTATGGTCAATGAATCTATGACAAAGGAGGCAAGAATATACAATGGAGAAAAGACAGTCTCTTCGATAAGTGGTGCTGGGGAAAACTGGACAGCTACATGTAGAAGAATGAAATTAGAACACTAACATCATACACAAAAATAAACAAAATGGATTAATGGGGACTACGCTGGTGGTGCAGTGGTTAAGAATCTGCCTGCCAATGCGGATTTGAGCCCTGGTCTGGGAAGATCCCACATGCTGTGGAGCAACTAAGCCCGTGCGCCACATAAAAATGGATTAATGACCTAAATGTAAGGCCAGACACTATAAAACTCTTAGAGGAAAACATAGGCAGAACACTCTCTGACATAAATTGCAGCAATAACTTCTTTGATTCACCTCCTAGAGTAATGAAAATAAAAACAAAAATAAACAAATGAGACCAAATTAAACTTAAAAGCTTCTGCACAGCAAAGAAAACCATAAACAAAACAAAGAGACAACTCACAGAATGGCAGAAAATGTTTGCAAACGAAGCAATCAACAAGGGATTGATTAATCTCCAAAATATACAAACAGCTCATGCAGCTCTTATATCAAAAAACAAACAACCCATCCGTGCTCCGCAACAAGAGAAGCCACTGCAATGAGAAGCCCATGCCCCACAAAAAAGAGTAGCCCCCACTCGCCGCAACTAGAGAAAGCCTGCGCGCAGCAACGAAGACCCAATGCAGCCAAATAAATAAATTTAAAAAAATGGATTAATGACCTAAATGTAAGGCCAGACACTATAAAACTCTTAGAGGAAAACATAGGCAGAACACTCTCTGACATAAATTGCAGCAATAACTTCTTTGATTCACCTCCTAGAGTAATGAAAATAAAAACAAAAATAAACAAATGAGACCAAATTAAACTTAAAAGCTTCTGCACAGCAAAGAAAACCATAAACAAAACAAAGAGACAACTCACAGAATGGCAGAAAATGTTTGCAAACGAAGCAATCAACAAGGGATTGATTAATCTCCAAAATATACAAACAGCTCATGCAGCTCTTATATCAAAAAACAAACAACCCAATCAAAAAATGGGCAGAAGATCTAAGTAGACATTTCTCCAAAAAAGTCATAAAGATAGCCTAAAGCACATGAAGACATGCTTGACATCACTAATTATCAGAGAAATGCAAATCAAAACTACAGTGAGGTACCACCTCACACCAGTCAGAATGGCCATCATCAAAAGTCTACGAACAATAAATGCTGGAGAGGGTGTGGTGAAAAGGGAACTCTCCTACACTGTTGGTGGGAATGTAAATTGGTACAGCCGCTATAGAGAACAGTATGGAGGTTCCTTAAAAAGCTAAAAACAAAACGACCATATGATCTAGCAATCCTACTCCTGGGCACATATCTGGAGAAAACTATAATTTAAAAAGATACATGCACCTCAATGTTCACTGCAGCGCTATTACAATAGCCAGGACATGGAAGCAACCTAAATGTCCACTGACCGAGGAATGGATAAAGAAGATGTGGTACGTGTATACAATGGAATATTACTTAGCCATAAAAAAGAAAATCATGCCATTTGCAGCAACGTGGATGCAACTAGAAATTATACTAAGTGAAGTCAGACAAAGACAAATATCATATCATTCATATGTGGAATCTAATTTTTTAAAAAGCTAAAAACAAAACTACCATATGATCTAGCAATCCTACTCCTGGGCACATATCTGGAGAAAACTATAATTTAAAAAGATACATGCACCTCAATGTTCACTGCAGCGCTATTACAATAGCCAGGACATGGAAGCAACCTAAATGTCCACTGACCGAGGAATGGATAAAGAAGATGTGGTATGTGTATACAATGGAATATTACTTAGCCATCAAAAAGAAGAAAATCATGCCATTTGCAGCAACGTGGATGCAACTAGAAATTATACTAAGTGAAGTCAGACAAAGACAAATATCGTATCATTCATATGTGGAATCTAATTTTTAAAAATGACACAAATGAACTTATTTACCGAACGGAAACAGACTTACAGGTATCAAAAACAAACTTATGGTTACCAAGGGGGAAAAGCTGGGGGGAGGGATAAATCAGGAGTTTGGGACTGACACACACACCCTACTGTATATAAGACAGATAACAAACAAGGACCTACTGTACAGCTCAGGGAACTCTACTCAATACTCTGTGATAACCTATATGAGAAAAGGATCTGAAAACGAATGAACATATGTATATGCACAACTGATCTCTTCGCTGTACACCCGAAATGAACACGACATTGGAAATCAACTGTACTCCAATAAAAGTTAATAAAAAAAGGAAAAACTATTTTTTTCCGTGTGATGAGAACTGTTAGGATTTACTTTTCTAACAACTTTCACGTATAACATACGGCAATGTTCGTTCTATTTATCATGTGGTACATCACATCCCTAGTACCGATTTATCTTATAAGTGCAAGATCGTACCCTCTGACTGCCATCATCCAATTCCCCCCTCTCCCCACCCCCAACTGTTTTAGACAACCTACGTACAGTTGGTTTTTTTTAATTACCATTTTTGGTGGGTAGGCCCTGTTTATTCCACAGCTAAGACTGGGCCTGGTGGGTTCCAGGCTTTAGAAGGCTTCCACCCACGTGTCGGTGCTTATTTTATGAAAGGCACAATATTAAACCCTTATGTGTACCTTCTCACTTCCTCCTCAAAACAACCCTGTGAATAGATACTTTTTCCCTCTGTTGTATCACTGGAAAAGTTCAGCTCAGAGGGTGCTATGATCACACAACTGTGATTGGTAGAACTGGGATTCAACCTCAAAACTCCCCAGCTGCACAGCCCATCCTTAACCGCTACACAACATCACCTCTTTTCCCAGAATATCCTAGTGTTTGAGGCCCTTAGGCCTGGTGCCTGGGGACTATGGACAGTTCTGGCAAAACTTTCTGAAATGGGGCTTCCCTGGTGGCACAGTGGTTAAGAATCCGCCTGCCAATGCAGGGGGCACAGGTTCGAGCCCTGGTCGGGGAAGATCCCACATGCTGCAGAGCAACTAACCCCGTGCGTCACAACTACTGAGCCTGCACTCTAGAGCCCGCGAGCCACAACTACTGAAGCCCGCATGGCTGAGGCCCATGCTCCGCAACGAGAAGCCACCGCAACAAGAAGCCTGCACACTGCAATGCAGAGTAGCCCCCGCTCGCCACAACTAGAGAAAGTCTTCGTGGAGCAACGAAGACCCAATGCCCCCCCCCCCCAAAAAAAACTAACATAAAATAAATAAATTTTAAAAAACTTTCCGAAATGGTGGCTGGGCTGGGGAAGGGCTCTCTCCCCGCACCAGACTCTTGGCATTTCTCATCCCTTAAGCATCTTTTCTCTTCCTGTTCCAGAGGTAGCTAATTTCTGGGGCCAACTGGTCACCTTACTTTACTTCATGTTTTTTTTAGCCTCAGGCTCGAACTGTGATCTCTTCAAGAATCTGCAACTCAGGGGACTTCCCTGGTGGTCCAGTGGGTAAGACTCCACGCTACGAATGCAGGGGGCCTGGGTTCGATCCCTGGTCTGGGAACTAGATCCCGCGTGTACGCCGTAACTAAGAAGTCCGCATGCCACAACTAAGAGATCCCGCATGCCAGCAACTAAAAAAAAAAAGACCCCGCATACCGCAGTGAAGATCCCGTGTGCAGCAACTAAGACCCGGTGCAGCCAAAGTAAATAAATAAATAATAAATATTCGAAATAAAAAAGAATATGCAACTCAGAATTCTCAAGCCTTTCTAGAAGCTGTTGTTGGCTAGAAAATACTCTTTACAATGACCAACCCATCCCGAAGGCCTGCTATGTGCTGGGGGAATGGGGCTCATCTCCACACATTAGCTCATCTGTTCCTCATGACGCCCTGGCAGGAGGCTGCATCCCATGTTACAGATGTAGAAACCGACACTCGGAAAGGTCAGGTAACCCTTGGGGACAGTTATCACCTTTCTGGAGGAAAATACAGCCATTTACATCATATGTATGTTAGCACGGACATTCGTGTATTCCATGGTCTGGCCATTCCACTCTTAAATTAAGTACATACCCAACAGAAATGCATATCTGCACACATCAGAAGATGTGTAGAAGGATTTCATGGCAGTACGATCTGAAGAGCCCTAAACTGGAAATTATCCAAATGCCCTGCAATGGCAGAATGAAGTGTGTGGTATATGCAAGTAATGGAATAGGATACAGCAGTGAAAATGAACAAACAGTATGGACAATAACTTGGGTGAGTTCCAAAACATATAACAACAAGCAGAAGAAGCCAGACGTGGAAGAGTACTTACTTTATGACTCCATTTACACAAAGCTCAAAAACGGGCAACACCCATCTGCAGTGTTACGTCAGGACAGGAAGGCTACATACGGTACGATCCCAACTACCTGACATTCCGGAAGAGGCAAAACCACCGAGACGGCAACGAGGTCAGCGGTTACCGGGGGAGCGGTGAGTTGGCGAAGCACAGAGAATTTTTAAGGCAGTGAACCTACTCTGCATGGTGCTATAATTATGGATACATGTCATTATACATTTGTCCAAACCCACGGGGTGTAGGACGCCAAGAGGGAACCCTCATGTAAACCGTGGACTCTGGGTGATGAGGTATCAATGGAGGTCCATCAATTGTAACAAATGTCCTCTCCGGTGGGGGATGCTGACAGTGGGCGAGGCTGTGCGTGGCGGGGGGGCAGGGGGCCATGAGTAATCTCTGTACCTTCCCCTGAATTTTGCTGTTCACCTAAAATGGCTCATAAAAACGTCTTAATTTTTTTAAAAGTTAGGATAGAAGTTGCCCTTGATGGGGCAGTAATTTGAATGGGGCATGAGAGGGTTTCTGGGAACTGGAAGCGTTTAATTCTTGATCCAGCTGCAGGTTACACAGATGTGTTCTCAGCAAGTTTGGGGATCTGCATGCTCACTAGTGATGCACTCTTCTGTATGTGATGTCGCAATAAAACATTTACTTAAGAAGCTCAGCAGTTCTACTTGGCGGGGATTTATCCTGAAAGAATAAATCCAACGGGTGCAACAAGATGAGTACATAACTGTTCACCGTTGCATTCTCTACAACAGTGTAAAAACTGGACTCAACCTCAGGGCCCACCAAGAGCAGATCAGTTAAATACTTTATGGTAGATTCAGCCAATTTTAAAAAAAACATGCTGCGTTTAAAAGTGACAGTTGTGTACTGAATATGAACATACATTCCAACATAATGTTGTCTAAAAACAACTGCTATGAAAACAGCATGAACCCCCATTGGGAAGACATCTAAATATATACAAATGTATATAAGTAAGGAAAGAAAATCAACCTGTTTTCCCCAAATAATAATAGCAATTATCTCTCAATGCTGGGATTAAAGACTATGTTTGTTTTGCTTTGATTCATCTATATTTTCCAAACCGTCTCTTATACAATATATATTTATTAGTCATGTAATGAATATTTTAAGCACACAATATGGTCCCATATGGGACAGTCGAGGGATCTCAAAAATATTGTTAGTGGTGAATCATTCATTGGCAAGTACTGCATCCTGGGCACGTGTGTGCTTATTTAATCATCTCCGTGACCCACTGACCAAAAGACAGACGATTCCCATCTTACAGACACACAGATCAGTAACCTGCTCAAGGTCACTAAACTTCAAAGAGGCAGACCCAGGATTTTAACTTAGTCTGTCTGGCAGAACATGTGTGGTTTAGTTTAGGTTTTCTTTCTAACTGACACCCCACACTGCCTCGCTTTAGGTGATCAGATTACACGGCCAATTAGAGTTCTCAGCTCTAACTCACAGATCAAAAAAAATTACGCTGATGCCATCTGCAGCAACATGGATGGACCTAGAGATTGTCACACTAAGTGAAGTAAGTCGGAGAAAGACAAATTATCGTATGATATCGCTTATATGTGGAATCTTTAAAAATGATACAAATGAACTTATTTACAAAGCAGAAATAGACTTACAGACATAGAAAACAAACTTATGGTTACCAAAGGGGAAAGGGGGGAGGGAGGGATAAATGAGGCGTTTGGGATTAACATACACACACTACTATATATAAAATAGATGAACAACAAGGGGCTACTGTATAACAGAGAACTATACTCAATATCTTATAATGACCTATAATGGAAAAGAATCTAAAAAAAAATCTATATATGTATAACTGAGTCATTTTGCTATATACCTGAAACTAACACATCGTAAATCAACTATATTTCAGTAATTTTTTTTAAATACACTGATCTGTTGCGAAATAATGATCAGAAATTAACGCCAACCACACGCTCCTAAACCACCTCCATGAAAAATAAGCGAGAGAGGCCCGTCATAAAGCCACGCCCGGCGGGGTTCCATTTATACAAAACACTCGGAGGGGCAAAGCCATAGAGACAGAAAGTAGACCAGCGGTTGCCTGGGGCTGTGGAAAGAGAGAGGGAATCATTGTTAATAGCAAAGGAGTTTCTTTGAGGGGGATGAAAATGTTCCAAAATTAGACTGTTACACAACCCTGTGATTATACTACAAACTGAGGACACTTTATTTTTTTTATTTTTTGCGGTACGCGGGCCTCTCACTGTTGTGGTCTCTCCCGTTGCAGAGCACAGGCTCCGGACGTGCAGGCTCAGCGGCCATGGCTCACAGGCCCAGCCGCTCCGCGGCATGTGGGATCTTCCGGGACCGGGGCACGAACCCGTGTCCCCTGCGTCGGCGGGCGGACTCTCAACCACCGTGCCACCAGGGAAGCCCTCAACTGTGGACACTTTAAATGGGTGAAATGCAGGGGATGTGAGTTATATCTCAATAAAGACATTAAGAAAGAAGTTAGGGCATAAACATGACAATAGCCGTTAATTAACAATAGGCATTCATCGAGCTGTGTCCTGGGCACTGTGTTCGACTTTACTCTTGACAAGCCTTGGCTCACATAACTCTCAATCAATCCTATCAGGTAGGCACAGTTTTCTCCCCAACCTAGAGATGGGAACACTGAGACCTGCCCAAGGTCACACAGACAGGAAGCACTGTGTAAACCATAAACCATCTCAGACCAGATTTCTCTAATGAAGAGTTTGCAGCTAATTGCATCCAAAGTGCATGCACACATGACACACGCACCTTTCTGTCCTGCTTGACTGAAAGCAGAGGAATTAGGAGGACAAACTCCCCAATTCTGGTTCCCTCTTTTTGGCACTCAAATCCTCAGAGCCAAGAGCTCAGCCCTCAGCTAAGCTCCTGTGCCCTCAACTCCGGCCCCCCAGGCTGACCCTGGGCCCCCGATAAGGTCTGTCCCATGAGCGCCTGATACACATGTGCCCATGTCACACCATGGAAGGCCCTGTCTGCTGTCCTCTCAAGGGTTCCGGGACAGAAGCTTTTCCAGTTTCCCTGCTCCTTACTCTGAGCCCTCTCTCCAGGCCCCCGTGAGGTCACAGCTGCCATGGGAACGAGAGGCAGAGACACCTTGAGCCTGGCATCTCACCTCATTATTTTGGGTATTCGATTTCAACCTGAGGGAAATATACACCCTTCCATGGGGCTGGTGGGAGTTTAATCTGCCCAATTTTGTGTGTGTGGGGGGGGCAGGGCAGAGTGACTTGTCATCTTGTATCAAAAGTTTAAACAAGTATACGCTGGTACTGTCCAATACAGAGCCACATGTGGCTACTGAAATGTGCTGAAGTGTAAAAAAAAAATACCGGCTTTTAAAGACTTAGTACGAAAAAAACGTAAACTGTCTTAATAATTTTTATATTAATTATATTTGAAATAATATTTTCGTTATAATGGGTTAAATATATTATTAAACTAACTTCACCTGTTTCTTTACTTTTTTTTTTTTTAATGTGGCTACTAGAAAATCGGGAATTACATTCCATCTATTGCTCTTTGAAAATTTAGAATTATTCCAACTCGCATTGTATTTGTGCCGGAGAGTGCTTGGTATACATGCTCTGAAGCAGCAACTTGATCCCTAGGAATGAATCCCGAGTAACCGAGACATATGTACAAAGATAAACAGATAAGAATCATCATCGTTGCCTGTTTCAAACAGGAAAAAATCGGGGCAATGCCGGGCCACGGGAAATGGGTTAAATAAATCCTGGTGCATCCTAGACGGCCTGAGAAAATATGTTTAAAATATCGTGGGACATCAGAAAATGTTCATGGAATACCATGACATGGGAAAACCAACAGGCAACAAAGATCTCATTTACATCCAAGTTCACATTGTTATACAAGTGTGTACACAAGAAAAATTACGAAAGGTTCACAACAAAATAGTAAATTGTTCCGGAAGGTAGAATGACAGGACATTTCCCTCCTCTCGCTCCTTATCTTTGCTTACCTGTCCTTTAACTTTTCTGCAATTCATAGGGATTACGTGTGTAATCTTATTTAAATTAAACAATTTTTAACTTCAACAGCTATAATGAAAAGTAAAACAGAAAGTACCTAGCGCTGGTGACACTGTGGAGAAACTGGACCCCTCGGACATTGCTGGTGGGAATGGGAAATTGCACAGCTGCTGTGGAAAAGAGTTTGGTGATTCCTCAATAAATTAAACACAGATTTACCACACAATCCAGAGATTCTGCTCCTAAGTATATAACCAAGATAAATGAAAACATACGCCCACAGAAAAGCCCATACATGAATGTTCACGGCACTACAGTGCATAACGGCCAAAAGGTAGAAACAACCCAGATGTCCATCAACAGGTGGATGGATGAAGAAAGCAGCTCATGCAACTCAATATCAAAAAGACAACCCAATCAAAAAACGGGTGGAAGACCTAAACAGACATTTCTCCAAAGAAGACATACGGATGGTCAAAAAGCACGTGAAAAGACGCTCAACATCACTAATTATCAGAGAAATGCAAATCAAAACTACAATGAGGTATCACCTCATACTGGTCAGAATGGCCGTCATCAAAAAGTCTACAAACAGAGCTGCAGTGAACATCTTGGTACCTGACTCTTTTTGAATTTTGGTTTTCTCAGGGTATATGTCCAGTAGTGGGATTGCTGGGTTGTATGGTAGTTCTATTTTTAGTTTTTGAAGGAACCCCCATACTGTTTTCCATAGTGGCTGTATCAATTTACATTCCCACTAACAGTGCAAGAGGGTTCCCTTTTCTCCACATCCTCTCCAGCATGTACTGTTTGTAGATTCTTTGATGATGACCATTCTGACTGGGGAGGGTGTGGAGAAAAGGGGACCCTCTTGCACTGTTGGTGGAAATGTAAATGCGTACAGCCACTGTGGAGAACAGTATGGAGGTTCCTTAAAAAACTAAAAGTAGTACTACCATACGATCCAGCAATCCCACTACTGGGCATGTATCTGGAGAAAACTAATTTGAAAGATACATGCACCCCAATGTTCACTGAAGCACTCTTACAATAGCCAGGACATGGAAGCAACCTAAATGTCCACCGAAAGAGGTATGGATAAAGAAGATGGGGTACATATATACAATGGAATATTGCTCAGCCATAAAAAAGAATGAAATAATGCCATTTGCAGCAACATGGATGGACCTAGAGATTGTCTTACTGAGTGAAGTAAGTCAGAAAGAGAAAGATAAATATCATATGATATCACTTATAAGTGGAATTTTAAAAAATGATACAAATGGACTTATTTACAAAACAGAAACAGACTCACAGACTTCAAAAACAAACTTACGGTTACCAAAGGGGAAAGATGGAGGGGAGGGATAAATCAGGAGTTAGGGATGAACATAAACAAACTATTACATATAAAACCGATAACCAACAATGACTTACTGTAAAGCACAGGGGACTCTACTCAATGTTCTGTAATAACCTGTTGGGAAAAGAATCTGAAAAAAAATGGATATATGTATACGTATAACTGAATCACTTTGCTGTACACCTGAAACTAACACAACATCGTAAATCAACTATACTCCAATAGAAATTTAAAATTAAATTTAAAAAATAAGTACTGGGGTGTAATGTACATGGTAAATATAATTAACACTGCCGTATGTTATATATGAAAGTTACTGAGAGAAAATCCTGAGTTCTCATCACAAGAAAAAAAAGGTTTTCTTCGATTTCTTTAATTTTGTATCTATATGAAATGATGGATATTCACTAAACCTACTGCGATCATCACTTCGTGATGTATGTAAATCAAATCATCATGCTGCACACCTTAAACTTATATACTGCTGTATGTCAATTATATCTCAGTAAAACTGGAAGAAGAAAAAAGGCCGGCAGCACAAATAGTTATTTCCTCCCATATTCAGTTTGCTTGTTTACTAAAAACTACATATTTAAGGAAACAAAGAACAATATTTGATTAAAAATTGATTTAATAAAAAAGTGTTCTATCCATACAATGGAATATTATTTGGCCATAAAAAAGGATGGAGTACTGACACCTGCTACGACGTGGATGAACCTGGAACATATTCTGCTGAGGCAAAGAAACCAGACACAAAAGGCCACATAGTGTGTGATTCCACTGATGTGAGATGCCCAGAGTAGGCAAATCTACGGACACAGAAAGTGTGTGAGTGGGGTGCTAATGGATATGGGGTCTCTGCCTGGCCCTGGCCCCAACGGTCAGGCTGCCGCCCTGGTATGCTAAGCAAGGAGTCACTGGGGAAGGAGAGTCGTACAGACCAGGGGTCAGAGACAACACTCAGGAAGGAGGGCGGGAGGAGACTAGGCGCCGAGAAACAGGCCCGAAATCTCCCACAAGGTCCAGCCTCCCTCACGTGACTTGCGAGGAAACCGAAGATCCCCATTTACCCACGTCCACTACGGGGCGGTCAGGACTATTTGAGCCTGGTGGTGAGGGGCATATAGAATACCACTTGCTTCTTCCTCCCAGAATCTGGGCTGCCCTCAGGGGTGTGAGGGCCTGACGGACTCCTCCGTGGCACACCTGTATCTGCTCAACCCTCTGACAGGTGCCCCCACCACTCATTAAGAGATATTTACTGAGTGCCTCTGGTTTGCTGGGCACCGGCCAGATGCCAAGGATGCAGACACAAAAGGCAGAGCCCTCACCTCGCTGGGATCCAGGGTCCTAAGTGCAGTGTCCGCTTGCCAAGGAGCACCAAAGTTGGAGTAGGGCTTCCAGTCCACGGGGATGGGGTGGAGGTGATGCCCAGTGGGATCCCAGGGGCTGAGGGCTGGCGCAGGCAGAGTGGGAAGAACTCGGGAAGCTCCAAGCCCTTTAGCACGGGTGGGAGGCAGGCTAGGAACAGGGGCACAGGAGTGGGGGGCGCACACGTCACACTAAGGCACTTAGACTTCACCCTGAGTTTCCGGAGGATGCTAAGCCACAGAACAAGATCCCATGTGCCCGGCAACCGAACGGAGGGCTGATGCAGATGATGGGGCTGGGTACCCACTGAGAGGTGGGCAGGTGGAGCAGTCCAGGTAGGGAAGGGCGCTCAAGACACAGCTCAGAGAAGCAAGGGTGGTTGAGAGCACGCGGGCTGCTTTCTCCAGGGGCACGCCAGAGCCACCCTGCCTCCCTCCGTTTCCCCCTGCAGTGCCAGCCTGGATGCAGGCTCTGGGACTCCAAGTGGCATCACTGGGAAGGGCTTGGTGGCTTCCAGGACCCCCAAAGCTCTCCTGCTGGCTGTGTCCCGAGAGACTGGCCAGTACTCAACCCAGGCATTGGCCGAGGTCCTGCAACACAGAGATGCGCCCAGCCAGACAGAAAGGTGAGCTAACCCCATCGCTTCCAAGAGCTGCAGGTTCAACCCCCAGCTTCTCGTCTTACTAAACCTTCTTCCCAAGACTGTTAACTTCCTCCTCCGAAATTCAGAGATAATAATAGCACTGCCTACACGTGGCTGTTCCTACCACGAAAAACAATCAAATCACATAAACAACATGCGTAATCGTCAAAGCGTGGGAACCCAAATGTCCATCTACTTGTGAACAGATAAACAAAATGCGGCATCTCCAACCAATGGAACATTATTCCACCAGGAGACAGAATGAAGCAGTGACGCTTGATACAACCTGGATGAACCTTGAAAACATGACATGAAGAAGCCAGACACGCAAGGCCACTACTGTAGGCTTCCTTTTATATGAATCTCCCAAAGTAAGCAAATCCATAGAGACAGAAAGTAGGTTAGTGGTTGCCAGGGGCTACGAGTTGGGAGATTAGAGTGACTGCTGACGCTTCTTTCTGGGGTGATGAAGATGGTCGGGAAATACAGTGGCGATGGCGGCACATCATTGTCAGTGGCTTAATGCCACTGAATTGTATGCTTCTCTGTTGGCCCAGTGGTTAGGACTCCACGCTTCCACGGTTGGGGGCCCAGGTTCAACCCCTGGTTGGGAAACTAAGATCCTGCAAGCCGCACGGTGTGGCCACAATAAATAAATAAATAATAAAAATAAAATAAAATGGTTAGGACGGTAAATTTCATGTTATGTGAATTTTGCCCCCATTGAAAAAAAAAAATGATATACACACTGAGCACTGAACCTGGTTGGAAGAGCGTAAGATCCTGGAGCCGCCATGCTTGCTAGTATTATGTCCCCAAAGCAATAATCTCATGGTACCCATGCGGCTCTTCAGCTGCCTCCAGGATCCCAGGGGAGAGAGAACTTGTGCACCTCCTGGAATTACAGCCCAAGCCATGACTAAGCCGGGGCCTGGGCAGGGAGAGCGAGGGACCGGCCTCCACAGCCTGGAAGGGACCCTCCCCCACATGCCTGGCACCCACACGATGCTTCACGGTGCCGGATGCCCTGTTCCTCTCCTCCACCTGCCTGCCCCTTGGAAGCCATGTGCCGGGAGTGTACACATGCCAGACCACACCTCACTGCTGGGAATTTAAAGTAATCCAAAGAGGCACCTGGGTGCCCTCGGTCTTGAGAATGAAGTTATCAAACTCAATTCTATTCCAAAGCAGAAGCAACGACAAGAAGATTAGTTGCTGGCCTTCCTCCAGCAGCTTTCAACCCTTTGCTCGAAAACGTCAACCTGCTTTGTAAGGGCAAAAGCCGAGGGGTTCCCAGGAAGAGCTGCCCCAGGCCCGTGCCAGCCTGAGGACGGCATTTATTTTAGGTACCAAGGGTCTTGTTAGGATATTTCCTTTTGTTTTGTTTTCTGCACAGAATGAATCCTCCAGATCTCAGGACTGGAGGGGACTCTGGGACAGACTGAAGGGACATGATTTTAGAAAACATTCTCCCCTCATGAGCAACGAGACAACTCAGAAAGCTGTCAGAGTGGGTGAGCATGACTCAAAGTCACACAGACCATGCTCTGCTCACCCGCGCTCACCTTCCTACAGCTAGCCTCTGTTCTTTCCCATTTGCCTTAGAGCAGTAATAACAACCACCAAGTGTCAGCATTTACTCAGAGGCAGGAACTAAGCCAAACACTTGACACACATGATCTTATTTAGTCCTCATCACAGTGTCTGCCTCTCCTGGGGGTATTACACCCATTTTACAGATATGGAAACTGACTCTCAGAGAGGGTAAGTCACTCGCTGAAGGTCACACGGATATAAGTGGCAGAACTGGGATTTGAACCCAGGTCTGTGACTCCAGAATCTGTCCTCATGACCATCTGCTGTGCTGTCTGCCAAAACTAAGAAGTGACTGGGACAATGAATACATACCATTTACATCACTAAACAAAGAGAGATGTCTCCATTTTAATAAAAAGACTAAAGATGAGGAAGGGAGAAAAGCAACAGCTAATCGGTGGAGATTTGGGCACTTTTCAGAGTCTCTAGGAAACTGGTTTTCACATTCTTCCAGAATCTTCAGCTCCAGATTTACCAAAAGCATGAGGGCTTATTATGGTAGGACATTTAGGTAAAGAACTCCAGTATCAGGACTTCCCTGGTGGTCCAGTGGTTAAGACTCCACGCTTCCAAAGCAGGGGCTGTTGGGTAGATCCCTGACTGGGGAACTAAGATCCCACATGCCACACAGCATGGCCAAAAAATACTGAAAAAAAAAAAAAAAAAAAAAAAAGAACTCCAGTTCCTTCTACAAGGAGCTAACACAGACTTTACATTCCACTACAAACCTGTGAAGCACTGGACAAAATTAGAAAAAAATTTAAGACATCACTAAGCTTGAAAGAAAGGGAAATCCCCAGGTGCCAGAAGCAAGGAGGGGACTCAGACCCAGCAAGTGAGGTGGCCCAGGGGTACCAGGATATTTCCGGGCTCTCACAGCAAAGGTGTGGCTTCTAGCCCACTGAGTGACAGCAGTGGCCTTGGGTCCATACGAGTTAGAAGTGAGACTCCTATCAAAAGCTAGAACACAAAGGGCTGCCTCTCCATATAAGGTGGGACAGAAAAATGTTCCCTGCTGGCCCAGAGAATCAACAAGGAAGCTGACTCTGCAGAAGAGGTGGCAGGGTGCAGAGGAGAGGAGGGGGACTCTATGATGAATCAAAACTCCAGGCCTGTATCATTCACAAGAGAAAAATCCAAACCTCTGTGGCACAGGAAAGCCAAATTGAGGAATTAATGTAAAAAGTGTTTCCAGACCAGCGAAAGCCCTAAGGTACCCAGAACAACAAATGCAAAGCACTGTGTGAGGTACTTCTATAGCCCAGGGCACAGGGTACTCTCATGGGAGAGGTACTTCAGCTAAGCCCATCTCTACTTGGTGTGGCCTCAGCATGAATCTGGAGATGACTGAAAACCAGGGGGGAGCCAGCCCAAAGATGAGCTCAGAATCAAAAACCAAACTACACAGCAAATGACCACCATATGGGATAATCAGCAGACACAGTTAATAAATGGAATGGACCCCCAAGAAGATGAGACAGCAGAAACTATACAGTAAGCTTCAAATTATTACAAATAATGTAAGAACAGTGCCCTATGACAAAAGCAGTGAATCTGAAAACCTTATAGAACTTACAAAATGTTTTTTTTTAAGTCTATGGAATTTAAAAAACTAAGTTGGGTTAAGGCAGCAAAGCTGTAATAGCTAAAGAGAGAATTAGTGAATTGGAAGACAGACCTAAGGAAACAAATCAAGATACAGCACAGAGCAACAAAAAGATAGGAAATATGCAAGAAAAGTAAAGAGGCATTCAGGACAGAATGACACGGTTCATCCCCTTCCAAAGTAATTACTGAGGAAAAAGATTAGGAGAAAGGGGAGAGGTAATATCTTCATTATGGAAGATATCAGTCAATTTTAGAATAATACAGCATAAACCATTCCCAGGCAGGATAAATTAAATCCACACCTACACAAAGCACCTAAAAAAACACCACCAACAAATATTTTTAAACAGAGGGGAAGAAGCAGATTTCTACAAAGAAATATCAATCAGACAAAAGAGACGACTTTTCAACAGCAAGAAGAGACCAAAAACTCAGTGCTGAGAGAAAACATGCAGCAACCTCAAATTTTATACCCAGCCAAATGATCATTCCTGTAGCCTGGCAAAATAAAGACATTTTCAGACAAAGCTGACAACTCACAGGGACTCGTTGCAAACTCCATGGAAAGGTGTGTTACATAAGAAGAAACTGAATTTGGGGACTTCCCTGGTGGTCCAGTGGGTAGGACTCTGTGCTCCCAAGGCAGGGGGCCCGGGTTCGATCCGTTTGGGGAAACTAGATCCCATATGCATGCTGTGACTAAGAGTTTGCATGCAACAACTAAGAAGCTCGCACACCCCAACTAAAAAAGGATCCTGCATGCCGCAACAAAGATCCTGCGTGCCACGACTAAGACCTCGTACAGCCAAAATAAATAAATATTAAAAAAAACCCTGAATCTGTAAGGAAGAATGGCTGCAAAAATTAATAGAGTCTGCATAAAACAAAAACCAGTTATGTAGGTTTTTAAATTAAAGAAAAAATACTACAGAGTGATACAAATTAAAGTATGCTAAGGTCCCTGATCATTAGCACATCAAGAAAATGACAAACTTGACGCATGTCAAAGATGGCAGGCGTGTCACAAGTGATATGAATTACTGAAGGAAGTTACAGAATACCCTTAAAAAGGAGATATATGGCCAGCTTCTGAAAGGTTTACAATCGAAACGATCTGTACCTGCCAACAACTATTGAACACTTACGACGTGTGAAGAGCTTTACTCAAATTCTCATTCAATCCTCACAGCAGCCCCGGGACACATTCGCATCATACAGATGAGGAAACTAAGACTCAGGGAGGCGAAGTTTCTTGCTTAGACAGTAAACAGCAGCGTCGTGATTCAAACCCACATCTACCTGCTGCTAAAGGTCAAGGTGGTGGAAGGCTAGTCTGTGTCCACGTGGGACCCTGGCTGAGGCCTTGGAGATGCAGGAGAGGACAAGATAAGGGAACTCCCGAGAACTACCAGGTGGGTGAGGCCTGTGAAGTGCTGGGTGCTCACCTGGGGTTCTCTGATCACTGAGACCCTGGCATGGGTGCTCAGGAGCTGGGAAGGGCCCCCCTCCCTTTCTCTTTCCGTCGCTGTATAACTCAGCCACACCAACCGTGCTGCTGTCTCCTGCCTGGCCACCCTCCCAGAGGTACCTGGGCCCTGAGACCTAACTGCTCCCTTTCACCTCCCAGGGAGCTGTGCTGAGAACAGAAGGCCCACTTCTGACAGCCTGCCCGTCCACAAAGGTCACACTGTTGGGACAACAAAGGGCCTTTTTGTCCTCACGCTTAAGGTGATTTCCACCACTGGCAGAAATCACCCACTTGACCTTCTGGTTTTATGAATTAATAACAAAGATGGAGCCGGCGACAGGATGGCTGGCAGGACCAGGGTGCCAGCTTCCTCCTCGTCACCTTGCCCAGCCTCTCCAGGCTGGGAAAAGGAGGCCCTGCCTTATCTTCCCAAAGCAGTGGGCACTCCTGAGCCAAAAACGCCTTGTTCCCTGGGCTTGAGATAGCAGATACTAAAGTGCTTTGCAAAAGTGGAAGCATCTTATCGCGGCATTTTTTCTGTAGGATTGGGCCGTATGGCATATCTGAGCAGTGATTAAATTCCATGTTGCATTCTGGGGACCATTAACTCACAGAAAAATTACCCTGCCAGCGTGGGGATGGGGGAGGCGAGAAAGAAAGATGCATGAGGGATCTAATTACTACCAATCCGTGGAGCTGAGAAGTCTTGGAGCGGATTGCCGGTGGCCTTCACGCAGAGAAAACACAACTTCTGAAACAGACGTGAGCCACACAGTCAGACCCAGGAAATGGAGGGGGTCTCTTCTTCTTAGCCCTCCCCACACCCCTCACACTGCTCATCACCAAGCTTGCCCTCCCTGGGGGTTTGGGGGGGGGCACAGCCCACACTTCTAGAACTTTCCACATCACCCAGAGCTAATCCTATCTGCCTTGAGGTCCGATTCTCCCCTTGCCAGCTGGGTAAACAAGTGTGTGGAACACTGTTAACAAGGTCATGGGGCAGCAGTGTTGCCTCTCACAGATAATACGACTTGGGGTCACTCACATTCTCCATCTATGTTATGTCACGTGGGAGAGGTAGTTTCTCCTTGCACCCAAAAAACAGTGTTGTTGTTTTTTTTTATAGTGTATTCCTAAATTTATTTTTATTTATTTAATTTTTATTGCGTATGGTTGCTTTACAATGATGTGTTAGCCCCCACTGCACAACGAAATGAATCAGCCATACATACACGTACAGGTACCCCCTCCCTTTTGGACTTCCCTCCCATTTAGGCTACCACAGGGCATTAGGTGAGTTCCCTGTCCTATACAGCATGTTCCCATCAGCTGTCCATTTTATACAGAGTATCAATAATACATATGTGTCAATCCCAGTCTCCCAATTCCTCCCACCCCACCCCTTTCCCCCTTGGTATCCATACATTTGTTCTCTACCCGTCTCTACTTCTGCTTTGCAAGTAAGATCATCTATACCGTTAAAGAGGCCTTGTTTTGAATTTGGGTTCCACACACAACATCTAAGTGACCTTTATTTTAATTATATTTTGTTTTTACTGAATTATAATCGATTTATAATATCAAAATCGTGTTAGCTGCAGTGTACAGCACAGTGATTCAGTTATACGTATGCATCTAAGTGACCTCGAGCAGTCACCTGCGTGTCTGAGCCTCAGTTTCCTCATCTGTAAACGGGTAACAAAAGTCCCACTGGGCTCTTAGGAGGATGAGATGATGGATGGAAAAGGCCCAAGAAAGAGCAGCTGTTACCTCATCCACAGCTCTAGACCGTCTCATTGACTGCCACGTCTTCAAAGGGGTGGAGACGGCGGCTCAGAGAGGGCTGCGGCCTGGAGCAGGCGTCCCAGCACTGCCGCATGGGGCAAGCCCGATGATCGCCGGCCTCCGAGCCCTATTATGCAGCTACTGCTAACGTGGGATGACCGGATCCAGGTGCACAGAGTGCAAAATGGGCCAGGGCAGGGGGTGCTTCTGGGTGCCCAGGAATTAGTTCACTTGCTACCCAGCTCTTTCCCGCACGTTTCCACACTGGGAGCACCCAGGGAGTGGGCAGAGGTCTGGACAACCCACCCGACCAAGGCAGAAAAGGTTCCAGAGGGCTGGGGTCACTTGGCCCTCCCTGCTGTAGTTATGACCACTGCTCCCAAGGCCCCTGAGAGTTCAGCCTTTGGGGACCAGTCCTCCCAGATATGTTTGTTCCTCCCTCAGCAGGGAGCCACCATTTTTCATTCTTCTAAAAAAATATAAGTGCTCTTATTATTACTTTCTTATTGGGATCTGATTTACATACTGTGGCATGTATCTTCACTGTTTTAAGAATCTCAGGAAAGTTGAGGGTCCACATCTCCCAGAGCCCCACGGACACAATTCTGCACCCCACTTTATGGGTTTCAGAGACTCCCCAAGGATCCCAAGTTAAAACCACAGTCCACCCCAGAGGAAACAGAAAGGGAGCTAATAGGTCTTGTTGGCCATTTAGCTCCACAAGCCTTGGTGACAACAGGGTGAACACAGTGGTACCGGCCGGTCTGCCCTTACCCCTCAAGGCCCCGAGCTTCAGGAAGGCAGGGGAGGTGTCATGCCACCAGGGCACGTGGCATGTGGTGAAGGGGCTGAGGCTGTGGTCTGGGGCTGCTTGAAGACTTTATAACCCAGGAGTACTGCCCAGCCGGGAGATTCCAGTGGAAAATGCAGTGCCACCCCTAGAAGCCAGCCCAGGCCACACAGGCCTCCCGCATCTCTGGTTCCCTCCCCAAAGGATGAGGTCCGGGGGTCAGACCAGGACTTGAATCCCGCCTCTGCTTCTCAGTGACCTGTGGCAGTCACGTCCTCTCTTCAACCTTGACTTCCCCATCTCTGGAATGGGAAGGCCACAGTGTTCCTGGGAGGATTCCATGAGCCACCGCGGGGAAACTTCATAGCTTAGCAGTGTCTGGTAGATGACAGGCGCCCGATAGACATTAGCTGTGGAGCTGTCCTGGAGCCCGAAGGAAAAAACAGACCCCTCCACTCTTCCCAGATCCCTCCTCGTATTCTTTCCTTTCCAATTCCAGAAGCAGACATGGGGTTGGGGGGACAGGAAGCGGGGGCCACCTCCAGGCCAGCTCAAGGTGGGGACAGGGAACACGCTACAGTGAGTGATTCCTTTCTTCCTGTCCAGCGTCCACGTCACACCTTGGGACACACATTGGGCTTGACACCACGCCTGCCACGGAGAAAGGCCAGCTCACCACTTGGACACACAACCAGAATGCCTTCGCTCGGGTTTGTAATATGCATTTTAACAGTCTAGGTAGTCAGCTTTCCTGGCGCAGAAAAGATGTTTGGGAGTACTTGTCCATGTTTTAAATCAGTCGATGAGACTCTGACAGGCAAGGCGAGGTGGGCGTGCAGACCCAAGGATGCCCTGCGTGAGCGAGCTTGCGCTCAGGCCTATTTTTGGCAGGGCTGACGTGGCCAAGGCCAGCTGCTGGTGTGGCACTAGATTTTATACCGGACACTGGCTCCTGGGCAATACTCCCTGGGTTATAAAGTCCCCAGGGCCTTCACCCCTTCAACGGGAACCTCTTGTGTTCTCACTGAGTACAAAGGTACTGAGTACACTCCCCACTCTCAGGGAGCTCCAAGTTTCAAGGGGGTGGCAGGCGACAAAGCTGACAATTATAACAGGGTGTGATGTGAGCTATTACGGGAGGGAATGCAGGGGCTGCAGGAGTGCTGACGATGGGCATTTAACACACAAAGGTAGGAAGGAGGGTAGCCAGGGATGGCTTTCTGGAAGGAAACAATAGCTAAGCTGAGCTCTGAACGAGGAAGAGCATGAGTTTCATAAAGAGACGAGGCAGGGCTTCCCTGGTGGCGCAGTGGTTGAGAGTCCACCTCCTGATGCAGGGGACGTGGGTTCGTGCCCCGGTCCGGGAGGCTCCCACGTGCCGCGGAGCTGCTGGGCCCGTGAGCCATGGCCACTGAGCCTGCGGGTCCAGAGCCTGTGCTCCGCAACGGGAGAGGCCACAGCAGTGAGAGGCCCGCGTACCGCATAAAAAAAAAAAAAAAAAAAAAAAAAAAGAGAGAGAGAGAGACGGGGCAAAGAGGAAACGTGCGCGATCTTCACCTGGGTGGTGGTTACAGAAGTACGGCCATATGCAAACGCCGTATTATGTGAGATGGGAAGAGTGCTCCAGGCACAGGGAACCGATTGTACAAAGGCCTGGTGGTGAGAAAAATATACGGGCAGGCTGTTCCTACCCCTTCTGGGTTCCTAGAAATCTGAGGGGCAACGAAACACAGTGAAAGCACAGCAGTAGCAGGACAGTGAGCCTGGGGATCCCGAGATCCCTACTCCTCCGCTTATGAGCTGCGGGACGGGAGGCAAGTTGCTTTACTCCTCTGAGCCTCTGTAAAATGGCCACAGTACCACCTTCCCTGGAGGACTAGCATGAGGATTCCAAGAGTGCATGCAAAGGGATCACCCTGGTCCTCAGAGAGGCGGGGGAAGCCTAGCAACCCTGTGGGCACAGCCTGTTCTCTGGCTGCCCTGGACCTAGGGCTCTTCCCCCTTCTCAGGGATGCTTCCCAAGGGTTCTTATAGGAACACTCCACCCAGCCCGCAGGATGCTGGGAGCTGACGTTCCCATACCAAGTCAAGCACTGCCACCCACACATACACCCTCTTGTTGAATCTACACCGCCACCCCATGATCCAGGCGGGAGCACTAACGCTCAGAGAGGTAAAATGACTTGCTTAAGGTCATGCAGCTGTGAAGAAGTGGCACCAAGACTTAACTCTTACTTGTGGCTCAGAGCAACCAGGACCTATCAAGGTATTTAAAGCATGGCTGATAATACTAAACACTTGTGCTTGTTCTAAATACTTCAGGTGAATTCACTCACTTAATCCTTCCCAAGAACTCAGAGGAAGGTACCACTTTTATCCCGATTTTATAGTGCATGAAACTGAGGCATTCAGAGCATAAATGACTTGCCCAAGGCTGCATACCTATCAAGACCCCTTAAATCAGGTTCCCATCCCAACCTGAGCCCCACGTCCACGTCCTCATCTCATACAAACCTCATTCATTGTCCTCAACTTGTTCCTGCCAAAGGACCTTTGCATTCGCTGTGCCCTCTGCTCCAAATGCACTTCCGACTGGCCTTCACGCAGCTGGCTCCTTCTTACTTGGGTCTATTCCATTATCACCTCCCCCGAGAAGCCCTCCTGGTCCCCTCGAAAGAAATGTTTCCTTGCCCCTCCCCCAACTCTCATGCCGTCGGATTGTATCTTCTTCACGGAACTTGACACCAGTGGGTTGATCTGTTTATGCTGTGCATCTCCCCTCAGGAAATCAACCTCTCTGGGTCTGAATGGATAAAAGTGCTCAGACTGTGCCAACCCCTTTCACAGAACTAGGGGGAAGTCTACTTGAAGTTCAGATAACGGAAGGCATTATCCTCCCCTCTAGTCTGACCTCAGAACTCCTTCCCTGACCTCCTGTCTCCCCTCCCTCTTTGGGGTGTGAAATCTGAGTTCTGAGCAGCAAAAAGGGAAGTCACATCAGCCACCTCTAGGAAAGCAACAAAGCACGGAACCCTCAGCTTCTATCATCCGGGTTGGAGGCTGGGCCCAGGAAACTGACAAGATTCCCAGCATGCTCTGCAGCCCCGTCACCTGTCAAACCCACAACCAGATGGAATTCCCCCAGACTGCCTGCCACGAGGGGCTGCCTGAGAGACTGCGGCCAGCCCACCCTTCCTGCAGAGATACCAGCCTCAGAGAACCCCCATTTCTAACCAGCCAGATTTAAGGCAGCCAGAGGGCACTCAAGAAATAATAAAAACGGGAAATCCAAGAAACTCAGGTGACAGGAATCCTACCTCCTCTCTCACGTGCGCCTTGTTGAACTAGACTTTATAAAACTTTTTGAATAAGTGAGTCACACGTGGTTCAAGATGAAAACATAAAAAAGTTAACAGTGAAAAGCTCACCCTCCCTTCATCTTTTCTACCAAATCCCCCAATAAGTATTATTCTTAATTCCTTGATGCAAATAAAAGTTACAAAAATATACTCTTACTCCCCCTCTTTAAAAAAAAGGGGTTCCATATGATATATATGCACCACAACTTTTTTTTCCTCCGGTTGAAGATAGCTCTATATTTGTAAACAGGAAGGTGTCCGCGTACACGTCTGTGTATGTATGCATGTGTAGACGCAGACACCAATTATTAAGGGCTTTCTGTAATTTTCACCCAATTCTCCTGGAAAGAGGTGTTTAGATTGGGAATCAGGTGTTTAGATGGGGAGTCAGGAGTCATTTTTCAGCTCACGCACAAATGGCGGGGCCGCTCCCTCCAGCTGATCCACCATGGCCACTGACTGTCTGCACTAAACTCGAAGCAGGCACCAGGAGCCAGCTCCTGACTGGAAATAACGCTGCAGCTACCGTTTTCTTGAGCATTTATCTACAAAATACTAGCAGAAATCGCATTCTAGAAGGAAGAAAACAGAGACAGAGAGAGGTAAAGTGACTAGCCCAAGGACACACAGCCAGGAAGTAGCGCTGGCGGGGTTGACACCCGGTCTGCCCATTGCCAAAGCCAGTCTGCCCACTCACCTGGCCTCTCTCGGTCTTCAGTCCACACCCCCCTTCACAGCCCGTAATAGAACCGGGTGCCAGGGTCAAGTTCCCAGCCCGGCTGGACTTGGGCGGTCAGGCGCTTCCGCCATCACTTCCCTGCGGTCAGCTCGGCCCGCAGCCCGGCCTCCCGGTGCGGTGCGCCCTGCCCCAGGCGGATACGGGGCGCACAGCCTCTGCAGGCCCGGGAGTCCGGGCGAGCTCCACGAAGGTCGCCAGGCTCCAGCAAAGTGCTCTTCGGGCGCTGCCTCGCTTAATCCTCCCAGTTACCCATGGTGGGGTAGCGGGGGACCCGCCTGAAACCATTTTACAGACGGGAGGCTCAGAGACCCGCTCACCCGCGCTAAGGTCGCGCGGCCGGGCTCCCACCCAGCTCCCGCCGACTGAAAAACTTTCCTCCCCCTGCGTAATCCTGAATCCAAACGACTTTCAGGTGCGGGTCGCGTACAACAGCTGAGCGTCCATGGGCGCCAGCTCTCCCGGCCCGGGAGCCCGGACACTGCTCCCTCCCGGGTCCGCAGTCCCAGGTTCAGGGGTTCCCAGCCAACTCCGAGAGCACCGAGGCAGAGCTGCCGCGACACTTACTCAGCATCACCGCAGCCTGCAAAGTGGCCGGCGGGGACCCATTTGAAGGAGGGGGAGACTGAGGCGCAGAGAGAGCCAGCTACTAGTCCAAGGTCACACAGCGCGGTGGCCCGAAGCCCAGCGGGTGGCCGTGGGCTGGGAGCCCCCGTGCCAGCCGGCCGGCGGTCGTGGTCCCCGTCACCGTCCCCCGCGGGATACTCACAGCCTGTCTTGCCCTCGAGCTCCCGCACCTCCTCGGACGCGGAGTGGGTAGCGCCCATGGTGCCCGCGGCGGGGGCCCGGGGGCGCTCGTCCCTCCCAGGCCCTGGGCTGGCGTCGGCTGCGCAGCGACGGGTCCGGCCTCGGGTCCGACACAGGTCGGGACGCCAGGAACTGGTCTGAGCCGCGGGTTCCGCGTGGGGTGCGAGCGCGGCCTCTTATAGCGGCGGCGGGCGGAGCGCCACGGTCCTAGTGCGCTCCGGCTTCGCGCATTGCCGGGAGTGGGGAGCGCCCCGCCCCGGGCCGGAAACGGCGGGGAGAGAGGTGAGGAGAGGAGGGGGGCCCAGGTTCCCCATTTCCCACAACCGCGGCCGTGCTCGTCGCGCCTCACCCCTTCTGCACCCCTGCCGGCTGTGGGAAGAAGGTGTGAGCAGAGTTGGGGGTATAGGTAGGAGGCATCAGACCCCACGGAGGTTCCATGCCCTCCGCCACCCCTGTTCCACTACACATCCTCCCAGATGTCAGGAGGGAAACTGCCTGGGAACAATGGAGAAGGACAGCATTAATTATCTCTATGGTGAACAGCAATAAAGATAATATAATCATAATCCAACCTGAATGTGCAAGTGGGGGGGATTTCTTTGGTTTATTCCAGGAAAGCCCACCCTGATGAAGTGGGCTCACCCACGTACAAGACTGGCCTGTCCTAGCTACTCAGCCTAGTTGCTTAGGATGGGGACGTTCTCAGTCTTTCGATTCAGGGATTCTGACTCAGGCAGGGCCCAGGAGGCTGCATTTCAAACTACCAGAGAGAATGCCATCCTTCTGGGAGAAGTTTTGCCTGAAGCTGACTGAAGGAGTTGGGTTCCGTAACCAGGTTGGGTGACCCCGGCCAGTCCTGCCACCTATCTAACCATTATTCCTTCTCCTTAAGATGGGGATAACAATAGTTAATGAGACATAGATCAGAAAGGCCTGGCCTGGGACACAGCGCAAGACAGCCACTGTGGAATCATGTCCACTTTACAACAGAGGAACTGGTTCTCAGAAGGGTCACATAGCCAGGGCATCAATTCAAAGTCAACACTTTCCCTGTCTCAAGCCCAGGCAATTGTGCTCCACGTGCCTGGTGACGTGGCCATCAAGGATTGGCATGTATTCAGGGTCTGTCCTGGGTGCCAGGCTCCGCTGACAGTGCTGGGGGGCGGCGGTCATGGAGACTTGATCCGGCTCACCTACATCCACATCACAGAGCGCTGGGGAGGGAGTGCTGAGAACCAGGTGCCCATACCTGCAGGCCACAGGTCCAAGCTGAGGGTTATAGCCCTTTCCAGGGACAAGGATGGCGTTCAGAGTCACCAGGGGCCTCCTGAAACCTGCCAAAGCAGCAGAGTCAGCCCCCTCCTGGTTGAAAATCCAGCTCCCCTTTACACTCTGTCAGGACACTCACAGAGCTGGGGCGGCACCTGGAATGTGCATTTGCAAAGCTTGCGGGCGGTTCTGAGACCTAGCCAAGCCGGGGAAATGTTGGCTGTGGGGGCATCAGCTGGTCCAAGCAAACTGGAAAGCCGCCTGGGAGACTGCATGTCAGGTCAGAAGGACTCTAGAAACCCAAACTGGCCTCTGGATCAAGAAATGGGGCCCTGGGCCCCTTGGGAATTACCCACAACTGCTGGACACAATTTTGTTCCGACTTAAGATATCTGTGCCTGGAATTTTATTATATTAAATTATCCAAGGATTAAATGCTGGGGATTTTTGCTGGGGAGATAGAAAATGATGTTCTCATGGCTACATCTCCTCCCCTTTGGCATGGTTGCTCTCAGAGCTGGTACAGTACAGGTGGGCGGGGGTAAAAGCCCTGGGACAGTGCCCTGGGGCAGGCAGGGGGCACGTGGCCTGGCTCTGCCCCTCGGGTGATCGCGGAGAGACTCCCAGCGTATGGGGTGAAGGGAGGTGGTCTTTGCTCCATCGTCTGTCTACCCAGTGAACTTCATCTCAAGCTCCTCTGGCCACGGTCAGTTTCTAGACTAGCATTTGTGCTGGTCCCTTCTGCCAGGAACTCCGCTGCTCTCTATTTTCCTGTGATCGGGGCTCCTCAGATCTCAGCATAAACATCACCTCCTTGGAGAGTCCTTCTCAGGGCCCCCATCCGCTCTCCTGGGTCTGCTGCCATACAGGCCACCTTCTCCAGCCAGCGGGAGCTGGAAGGCTGGGTGTGATGAGCACAGGGAGTTTGTTCCTGGTGGCAGGGCTTGGAGAAAGAAGCGGGAGCTCCTTGTGGTGGCAGGAATATGCGGGCTTGCTCGCTCATTCATTGATTCATCGCCCATTTATCGAAGGTCTGCTGCGTACAGGGGCCTGCCTGGGGCCTGGAGCCACACTTCTGCTCTTAAGGGAGTCCTGGAGGAGTGGGAGACAGACACACAGGAGGTGACAACGCAGCGGGGTCAACAAGGCCCCGCAGAGATCTGGAATGTCCAAGCTGGAATGGCCGCTGGAGAGACTGTTAACCCCTAAGCTGAGCTTTGGGGAGTCCATGACTGTCCCAAACTGTGATCCCAAAGGGACATGCCAGAGGCAACTACTGGCTGGACAGAAGTACCTGTGAGGTTTGGGGGCCCTGCGGTCACCCACCCTCTGCCTGGGCTTTGCCTCCTTCTCTGGCAATGATGCACACACACGGCAGGGCTCTCTGCACACAAAGCCTGCTGCCACTGTTCCAGGACATCAGGCCTTTAATTCAATCCTGCTAATGGCGTCAGAGCACCAAGGAGGTCTGGAGCGCTGCGTGGGGTCTGGCTGGGCTGATTGGATCTGTTGTCTGGAGCCCTGGAAGAGGGGGCACCCTGTGTGGTGATCTTTATCCTCCCCCTCACTCAGTGTGACCTTCGGAGAGCTAGGGAACACTTTGGTCACCAGGCAACTGCCTCTCTTCTCCCAGAGGAGCTGATTACAAACAGTGGCTGCAGTGAGAATGGCTGGTACCTGTGAGGCCACCAAGGGCAGCTGAGCCCAGAGATGGTGAGGGTGGTCTTCATTCGTCTAAGGGAAACAGACTACCGAACCACACTTGGGCAAGTGGCTTTGCCTCCCTGGGCCTCAGTTTCCCATCTGTAAAGTGGGAATAACAATGGTGCCTTCTTCATGATGTTTATGAGGGTTAAATGTGGATTCACATATCTAAAGGGCTTAAAACAGTGCCTGACACAGGAAGTGCTATCCAGTGGGGTGCAGGTAAACAGGCCCTGAGAAAACAGAGGAAAAGCTCTACTTTGCAACATTGCCCATTTCCCTGTTGTAAATACTCCCACCATGGTCAATTTCAAGGTACCAATAATTGAACAATGGGCGAATGTTTAATAATTTGTTCTTGCAAGCTGGTCTGAGACAACTCAGCACACCACTACACAGTAGGCTGTTACTATGATTCATATGTTCATTTGTCCATTCATTCATCTATTCACTCATCCACTACTGAGTGCCGGGAATTCAGATACTACAGTGAGGTAGTCTCTGACCTCAGAGTCTGGAAGGAAAAAGATAGGAACAGACCATCATTAGTGCGTACACTACTGGGTACCCAATACATGCCCATTTTATATTTTTTAATTTTTAAAATAAATTTATTTATTTATTTTTGGCTGCGTTGGGTCTTCATTGCTGCACGTGGGCTTTCTCAAGTTGCAGTGAGCGGGGGCTACTCTTTGTTGCGGTGTGCAGCCTTCTCATTGCGGTGGCTTCTCCTGCCGCGGAGCAGGGCACGCGGACTTCAGTAGTTGTGACTTGCAGGCTCCAGAGCGCAGGCTCAGCAGTTGTGGCGCACGGGCCCAGCTGCTCTGTAGCATGTGGGATCCTCCAGGACCAGGGTTCGAACCTGTGTCACCCGCACTGGCAGGTGGACTCCTAACCACTGTGCCCTGGACCAGGGAAGTCCTGCCCATTTTATTGATGGGAAAACCAAGGTGTTCAGAATGGATGGTAAACCAGAATCAGAGTACACATATGCAGTTGTGTAAATGGCAGTTCACCCGTATTGCTCTCCTGGCCCTCTGATCACTTAGCTTGGGGGGGGGGTCTCCAAAGGGTTGGCAATGTTCTGAGAGCAACAAAACACTTTTCTTAATTTGGGGACCACTGACCCTATGAAAGTTACAGGGATTCCAAGTGCCATCTTGCTTGGCCTTTGACTTAGAGCAGACCACACCTAACCACTTCAAACAGGTGAGGATCAGTGCTGCTCTTGTAAATAACGTCCAGGGAGGGAAGCCCCAGAAATGGCTACACCAGTGTCTTTACTCTGAAACATCTTTTCTCTTAAGCTCACTTAAGCTCCTTATGCTGGTCTCATATGTCTTGGTCTCTTGGTTTCAGTGTGAATGGAATCAGAGAAGAATCATCCCTAATTTGAATTTTGAATTAAAGGTGTCCTTTTGGTTATCTTTTATTTGTTTTATTTATTTTTTTGTTGCTCAGCTGCTTCGTTTGCAAATATTTTCTCCCATTCTGAGGGTTGCCTTTTCGTCTTGTTTATGGTTTCCTTTGCTGTGCAAAAGCTTTTAGGTTTCATTAGGTCCCATTTGTTTATTTTTGTTATTTCCATTTCTCTAGGAGGTGGGTCAGAAAGGATCTTGCTGTGATTTATGTCAGAGAGTGTTCTGCCTATGTTTTCCTCTAAGAGTTTGATAGTGTCTGGCCTTACATTTAGGTCTTTAATCCATTTTGAGTTTATTTTTGTGTACGGTGTTAGGGAGTGTTCTAATTTCATTCTTTTACATGGAGCTGTCCAGTCTTCCCAGAACCACTTATTGAAGAGACTGTCTTTTCTCCATTGTATATTCTTGCCTCCTTTATCAAAGATAAGGTGACCATATGTGTATGGGTTTATCTCTGGGTTTTCTATACTGCTTTTGGTTATCTTTTAAACAATCCTTTCTCACCCGAGGCACCCTGATCTTTGAAGCTAACCTTGGGTGATGGTGTGCTGCAGGAGACGGATTCAGATCTAAGTTGCATCCCAGCTCTGCCACTCCCCGGGTGGTGTGGCTTGGGCTGGTTCCTTTGAAGCTCTGAACTTTGATGTCCTCATCTGTATAATGGGTCCATAATCCCATCTTTACAGAGATGATTCAGCAAGGGTGAAATGGCTAGGAGGTGACAGGGCTGGGATTGGATGCTGAGCCGGCCACCTGCAGGACCATGAACTACCCAGCAGGGCAGTACCACTGGCTGGGATCCTGCCACCTGGTTCATCTTACCACCTCCGCAGCCAGGGGGTGGGAGTGGGGGCAGGCACAGCCACCTCCTCCCTCCCTCCCTGCCTCCCCTCCCTCCTGGGATGGCTGCAAGTACCAGCGGGACCGGCTGAGGGCCTGGGAGGCAGGGGGATAGATATGTGCTGGGGTTCAGAGTCAGCACAGCCGATAATTTGGGGCTTATTTGTGACAGGATGTAGCAGGCACGTACCATCTGGGCCAGCTGGGGCAGACGGAGGGCAAAGGCAGGCTGGGGCGGGGTGGGGGTGAGGGCGGAGGTAAGAGGTGGGCCCAGGTGCCCCACCGCGCGCCCCCCTCCTGAGGCTGTGCTGACTTGGTAGTGCCCAGGCCGCTCCCGCTGACTGGGCACGCTTCCCAGATGTCCACCCTCAGCTGTCTCCGCAACCCTCCCAGGGCTGGCTATGGACAGCCGAGATGGGAACCAGATCCAGCTCTACCCTTCATGGAGAAAGATGTGGATGTGAAGGAATGACAGGTTCCCAGCTGCTCTTTCAAGGCTCTTTACACAGAGGAAACATGCCCTCTGCCCAAGAGACTCCAGCGTGGGGTGGGGGGAGAGAAAGGTGCTTTGGGGATTCTGGGTCCTCCACTGCACGTAGAGGCAGGTGAAAATCCTGGACAGGGTTTAGTGTTTTGACCTG
>NW_020174645.1:10429697-10442780 GCF_003031525.2 Neophocaena asiaeorientalis asiaeorientalis | reverse complement strand
GGTTTTGTGTTTTTACCTGGCAGAGGGGCTGCTGGGGGGAGAAACCGGGGAAGAGGAGCCCCCCTCCCTCCCCACATTGCAGTGGGCGGGAGCCAAGTTGGGGGGCTCGGGGGGGGGATTAAAGAGCCCCTTGGAATTGGCAGGCTCGACCCTCTCATTTTCACCAGGGAGGAAGCTCAGAGGGTCAAGGTCACATAGGTCTAAACCCCAAAGAGGGAGGGAGCATAAAGAGGGCCCTGGACCTCAAGCCCAGCCACCAGATGTCACAGGGTGAGGGGAGGCCTGTGGATTTCTGGGGAGAGGGAGGCAGGTGGGGACAGGAGAGTCTGTGCTGGGGGCGGGGCTCAGGAGCAGGGGCTTCCAGAAGGAGGCATCCCTCCCAGGGGACCCGGGAGGCCAGGGCAGAAGGCGAGGGCACAAGTGAGACAGCACTGGGGCTGCCCTGAAATCCACGGGGAGCCGCGCGGGCTCAACTCCTGCTCTGCGCACTCCAGGGCTGAGTCGTCAGGACCCTCGGGAGGTGCGTGGTGAGGCCTGAGGGTTGCCTGACAGCACAGGCCCCTCCCCTCTTGGGGGGCTGTCTCGTGGAGCCAGGGTGCAAGGTCAACATCACGCGCAGCCACAGTCATCCTCAAAAATCCCCTAGTGACCATAAAGTCTGGTCCTTACAGGTTTACGCACACAACCCTGTGCAGGACATGCGCATAACATCTAAAGATGCAAACGTCCAGTAACAAACCGCGCACGAGCGCCTGAGTATGGCAAGACATAATTTTAAAGAGTATTTTAAGCTTAAACTGTTCCTTTTCCTTTTCTTTCTCCTCCCCTCGCCCCAATCCCTCTAATACTTCCACTAAAAGCTCACAGCTCCTGGCGGGGAACCATAATTCAACCTTAGGTTGACCTAATCTTTGTACTTAATCTCTCCCCAGAAATTTATTAATTTCAGAAAAACTCAGCAGTTACCTGCCGGGACTCGGAGCAAGTTCTGGACCGGAGTTCTGCTTCCCTTAAACGGCAGGAGTTCCCACACTCGGGTGTGTATAAGAGTCCCCCAGAGCGACTGGTGCAGTGGGCTGGGGTCTGCATGTGTCAGAGGCCCCTCAGGTGCCAGTGAGGCCGGGGCCAGCAGGACGGAGGCACCTGTGGCCTCTCACTGCCCGGGAGCATCTAAATCCAGAGCTGGCCAGGGACCGTCTGCCCTCTCCCCTGCTGACCCCTGCTCTCTATCCCCATCTTACTGGTCCGGCGTCCAGCGTCCAGAAAACTGGGGGTGGTGAGGCGGTGGAGAAGTAACAGATCAGAAACCCCACCTTGGGGGTCACCTGGCCCCGTTCCTACACCTTCAACGAATTCCTTCGGTTCAGTGCATCCCTCTGAGGGGGAAAGGCGGTGACGCTGTACCGGCAGCTGTTACCAAGCTGGAGAAAACCCACATCCCCCCAAGCTGCTCTGCTCTTATGTCACCAGAAAGCATCTCCCGTCAGGCCTCAGCAGCTATTCTTAGTCTGGAGAACACACCTCCGCCTGTTAGAAGTCTCTAGACTTCAGCAGGCTTTTTATAAATCACTTATAAACTCACAGACTGCCGGACGCTGGTTAACTACTTCTTTCTTGTAGGCAGAATGTTCGAGGAGTCTCTGGGGTAGGCGCACCTTCCGCCCCAGGGAAACTTGTAGATAATGTTGTAATATCAGCAATGATCACTTCCATCGACTGAACCTGCGCGCAGCCCTTCAGTACTAACAGCAAACAGGGCGTGCATTGTGTGTGTCGAGCTGTGTGTGAGTGATTTCGGAGGCAGGTACAGTGCCGTGGTCACAGTGCAGCTGAAAGACCTGGGTTCAAATCCTGCCTCTGCCGCTTACAGGTCACGTGACCACGAGGAAGTCACTCTGCTTCTCTTTGCCTCTGGGTAACCAGGATACCCACAGATTCGAGGATGCTGCGCTGCTATGAAGGTGACTAGACCTTAAACAGAGTCTTGGAGCGGCGCAGATGAGCCTTCCAGGGTCTGCGCTGCTCCTGACGTAGTGATGAGCAGGCACGCTCCGCGGAGGTCCTCGTCTCTCCGTCCAACCACAGGAAACGGAGGCCCCCGCCTCCGGGTTAAATGACCAGCCCCCGCTGGTTAGTAACAGAAGCTTAGCTTGAACCTGAGTCTGGTCCACTGCAACGCGCGGGCAGTTATGACGCTCTGCTGCCCCCTAGGGCATGCGGGGGTGGAATCAGACACCATCCAGGCCCGTGGGGCTCCCAGCCTCTCTGAACCTGTGACCCAACGAAAATCAGCCCACTCCATCCCCTCCGGTGGGGGGGATGGCCATCTTCCTCTGCCATCTGTTTCTTTCCCCCTTGAGACCTGGAATGCCCCGTCGCTGAGCCTCAGTTTCTTCATCTGTAAAGCGGGTTGATAACAGCGGCATCCACTCTGAAGAGTAGCATGAGGATTAAATGACATGGCTTTTCTGAAGGCACGGTCCCTCACCTTCTCCTACTGGCCCCACCAGGGTGGGGGGCCATCTTCAGCCCCCTGGATGAGGCAGCCCCCTCCAAGACCAAGTGATGTCCAAGATGTGCCAAGGCTGGGAACGCTCACATCTTTTCCTGGGTCTCCCCACCGACCTCCTGGGGTATCATCTTCGGCACAGATCCTCTGGGGACTCATGCTGGTTGTTTGGTTGCATGAGCGTCTCCCTCGGACGCTGAGGCTCGGCTGATGTCCTCACCAGGAGGAGGTGTCCAGGAGAATCAGAATGACGCTGACCTCCACCTACTCCCCTAGCCCCCAACCCCATATGGGAATAACCCAACCAGCGTGGTAAAGCACCATCTGAGGACTTGATCCAGGCGTTTCCCACATTTTTTCCACATCTGCGAGGGGAGACCACACTTGGTTGAACTCACTGCAGGGCCAGTGCCTATTGCTGGCTCCAGGAGGGAGTGAGGACCAGAGAAAGCACAGAGACACGACCCCCGGGGTGCAGCCTCTTCCCGGCCCCTCCGGTCTGGCGGTTCCCAGTTATCAAGGGGGCTCCTCACTCCATTTCTGGCCTCATCACACCCTGCAAAGATGATGGAAGCACAGCGTCTCAAAGGTGATGCTCCCAATAGGGGTTGAAGCTGCTCAGGGGGTTGGGGGAGAGGGAACAGTGTGCCCAGCTGCTAGTTTGCTTACTGGACTAGAACAAACTCCCCTCACCTCACAAGTTTTCCCATCTCCTGCTGGTGCATCATCCAGCGACCAGTCCTAATCTCTCCTTTCTGGGAAGTCCTCCTTCCCTGTCCCCACCTCGCACTGCCCACTTCCCTCTCTGGAAAGCTACAGAGTGAGGGTAACAGGAGCCGGGATGCAGAAGCAGTGGGGTGCATTGAAAGTTCTAAGAGTCTTGAGCCTGGCAGGTAGCAAGAATTCAGCCAGGAAGGAAGCAGTGCAGACAGATGACACAGTTCAGTGTGCAGCTCTGAGAAAACCTGGGGCTGGAGATTCAAATTGGGGACGAATTAGGATATTTGTCATCAGACCCAGGGAATCTGGGCTTTGAGACCACTACCCAGTGTTGGGGGTGAAGGGGACTTGGAATCTTCTGTCAGCAGAGTGACTCCAATTAGGGTTCAGCTGAGGTCCCTGGAAAAATCAATTCCTGGCCAAAGAGCAATTTGCGGCACTCTGCACTTGGAGGTGGGGGAGCACAGGCTCGCTTGGGTGGCACAATACTTACCCCTTAGTATTTAGTACAGAGATGATGAAGTAAAGCAAAGTTATGTGTTTTTATCTGCTTTGATCCTGTATCATATTGGAAAGTAATCCACGTATAGTTTGTGTTTTAAGCCTTTGAAACGTTTGCAAGAATTTGAAATCATCTAAGAGAAAGGCTTCGTGATTCCATTTTATATGAACTGGGTAATCAGTTACTGCCAGATTATTTTTCCAATTGTGGTAAAATACACATAACATAGAACTGACCATCTCTAACCAGTTTCAAATGCACCGTTGAGTACAAGTGCATTCACGTTGCTGTATTGGATAGATCTTCACCTTGAAAGTTATAAGAGAGTTTTATTGCATCTGCAAACAGTATACTACTGTGAAGTTAAGACTTACCATATTTTCTTTTTTTTGCAGTACGCGGGCCTCTCACTGTTGTGGCCTCTCCCGTTGCGGAGCACAGGCTCCGGACGCGCAGGCTCAGCGGCCACGGCTCACGGGCCCAGCCGCTCCGCGGCATGTGGGATCTTCCCGGACCGGGGCACGAACCCATGTCCCCTGCATCGGCAGGCAGACTCTCAACCACTGTGCCACCAGGCAAGCCCCAAGACTTGCCATATTTAAAAGTTCAACTTTGTAGATGTATGAGAATTTATGGTACACTTGGGAAGGTTTTGAAAAGTGCTTAAGGAGAAATCAAATTTATTAAATGCATTGGTGCACTTAAAATACCTAAGGGAATTTAAGTGGCTTTTTACAGAAACAAAAGTTATTGTAAAATATAGTCAATTTATAAGCAAAATAGTAAGATTCAAAAATTCTACGCAAAATCTTAAGAACCGGTGTTTCAAATCTGTATTTGTCATAGATAGAACATTAACTGGAAAAAACCAACAGAGTTCCCTGAATAATCTTACACAAAAAGCCTTTCAGGCACCAAAAAAAACCCTGCTGACAAATAAGTGCTTTACAGCCTTCAAACCATTTATACATAAAATACCTCACGACTCAGTGGTTCCCAAATTTGAAGCCTGGAGGACTTGTTCAAATACAGATCGTGGGCTCCTCCCCAGAGGTCCTGATTCCACGGGTCTGGGGCCCAAGAGCCTGCATTTCTAACGAGTTCCCAGGTGATGCTGATGCTGGGGGACCGGGGACCAGACTTTGACACCCGCTGCACTAGACACACAGAGGCCAGGCGTTACCATCGTCAGCTGTGTGGCCTTCGCTGGTTATCACTGTCATTTGGACCTTAATTCCCCTGGCTCCAGCACAAGAATAACAAAAGGGCACTTACCCTGCAGGGTTGCCGTGAGGGTCAGAGAGACGTGCGTGCAGGGCTGGCCCACGGTGGGCTCGCAGTGTGTGGGAGAGATGATTGTATTATACTGCTCAAATCCCGACATGGCCTCCATCCTCCCAGCATAGGGCCGTGCACATAGTAGGTGCTCAAGAAATACTGATGGCAACTATGGGGACTGCCCCTTCCCCATTTACGGCGGACAACCAAAGCTTGGTCGTTATTGCTCCACGCAGCCTCACCAGAAGCACCTGGCTCTCGGGGTTTGCTTTCTCCACGAAGGTGGGGCAACTGAAGATGCTCACTGGCAGAAGGCGGCAGGGCTGTCTTGTCTGTGCTGCTGGTGCCCGCAGCTGTGGCTTATAGGCATGTGAGATGCTCTCTGTTGAATTTTGAGTGAACTGAAAGGCAATGAAGGATTCAGAGCACAGCCGTTGGTGGGTTCAGAGCACGAGCCCCTGCTGCAGGACGGGGATAATCAGACCCGCCGTACTGGGAGGCTGCAAGGGGCAACGAGATGGGCCATATGTGCATGCTGGCCAGAGGGCACAATGTCAAGGCAACACTGGAGTTTTCTTCCCTGACTGTTCTTGTGTTAAGAAGCTTCTGCCATTTCACCCCTCACTCATGCTGTGCTGTGTCCAGCTAGTTCTTGGGTCTAAAATGCAGAAGACAGCACATGGGCTTCTCCAAGATGGATGTGACGAGATAGATGACGCTCCCCAGCTGGGGTTCTTCAGACCCCCGGTTCCCTGGAGTCTAGGTTTTTACTACAAAACTTCTCCTCGAGGATTCTGCACATTTGGTTGGAAAGCGAACAGGGAAGACTGGGAAGCCACAGCAGGAGGAAACGTATTAAGCTGCCTTCTCTTTGTGCTAATGAGCGTTTATTTATATGATAATGTAATAATACAGCATTATTTAGGTTATTTAGGATCTGTTAGACTGTGAGTGAAGAATGCTTGTTGTAAATATCACAGACAGGTCTTCTCCCTTTTATCCAGAAGTTGGAGATGAGCATTTCCAAGGTTGGCACAGGAGCTCAGCAAAGTTGGACTCTGGGCTGGCATTTCTATAATTCTTTGGGCCTTCCCCTCATGGCTGCAATGTCTTTTGATAGTATTCAGTATGCAGAGCTGAGTAGTTGCAACAGAGGCTGGCCTGCAAAGCCCAAAATATTTACTATCTGGCTCTTTATAGAAAAAGTTTTTCTATCTTGGCCTTACCGTGATAAGCCTCACTATTTAAAAGACAGAGGGGGGTCTGCTCTCAGGTTGGCAATACTCTGGCTGGGAAGATGACATGCACAAAAAAGAGAAGACAATAGATACATCCATGATAGAGTCTGTATGTGTGGAACAGTTTGGGGGTCAGCTCTTGAACTGGATGGCTATTTCTCTTTTCCTTCTAAAATTATTTCTTCTACCCAGTGCTGCCTGAGGACACTTTCCACTGAGTTTGGCAAATGCCAGGCACCACGCTAGGTGCAGGAAGTACACACATCACGGTGATCCAGCCCCTGAATCTGCCCTTAAGTTGCTCGAAGTGTTCTGGGGGACACAGGCAAGAAATGAACATCCCAAGCGGCAAGTGCTCTGACAGGGTTAAGCTTAAGATGCTAAGGGAGCGGGGTCAGGCTGGCGAAAGTGAGGAGGTTGAAGCTGCAGAGGGCATGGCCGCGATGTGGGAGATAGGGTGTCCCTGCAGAGGGAACAGCCCATACGGTGGCCCAGAGGTGGGCGTGTGTGGAGAAATGAGGGAGCCTGTGATCCAGGGCTGATGCAGAGTCTGTGTGCTAGAGGGCGGAAAGCTGCCCTCAGGAGTGTCGGCTTTATCCTTGCAACTCCCATCGAGCAAGGGATTAACTGGAAGAGATATGTACTTTAGAAAGATCACCTTGGATGCAGCTGAACTTTCAAGGCAGGAGGCAGCAGGGGCCTGGACCAGGGTGGTGGCAGCGGGGATGCACCCAGGTACCCTCTGCAGGACCTGGTGGTGGATGAAACATGAGGAGTAAAAGAAGGGGTGGTGAGCCTTTCATTCAATTTCGGGATTCAGCAGACCCCTCCCGAGGGGGGGGGTCCCCGTTTCCCTCCGGATACTTCCCCAGCACAGGGTGGGAGGCCACACAGCCAATTTCCCTCCTAAGACCCCTCTGATTCACCCAGTGAGTCTACTGTCTCCTCTTTGGCCTGACACTGCCGCCGATGGGGAGATGGCAGGGCGTTCCCGAGACCTGGATGGTTCTAGGCCCAAGGGAGGCATAGCCTGTCCTGGTCTGTGCAGGCGAGGAACCATGTCCTCGTTCTCTGAGTCACTTACTGGAGCCAAGGAAGACCAGGTGTGTTCAGCAAACACTATCCCAAAGAGAGCATGTCGGAAGACACAGCCTCTCTCCCGTGACTTTCCCACCCTGTACTGTTCTGGTGGATTTGTGGCACATTCCACAAGGCAGCAATGTATGGCCGAATCCGAGCTGTCTGAACCCCGCCCATCCCTGGGCCACCGGGGGGGGGGGGCACTTTCATTTAAAATAAAACGATGACAGCGAGGCAGCGTCTCCAGGCAAACAAGCAGGTCCCCCGCAGATGCGAGGCTTCTGCAGGTGGAGAGAGAAGCTGATCGCAGAAAGATCTCGGGATCAGGAGGTGCAGTGGGTGTGGACAAATCTCCCCCAGCCTTCAATCTGTGCTGCTCCGCAAGAGAAATGACAGTAGTAGTAAAACAAGCTGGGAATGGATTTTGCTTTCTTCTGAGTCACCCGGGGGAGGAAAGTGGAAAATTACCTCTCTCTCTCTTTCCCAAATGGGACACGAGTTCCTTGGAGGGGACAGCTGAGCCTGGGGCGTGCAGCCAGCTGGCAGGATCCCTGGGCCATCTTGCGCGGCGGCCGCTCTATTCTGGCTCTCTGCGTGCGCCCATTCTGCGTCTCCTCCTGGCAGGTCACACGGTGCCGGAGCCTAATGAGCTCTTAAGGCCAGTGATGCAGCTGGTTTTGGGGAGCTGTGCAGCCTGACCGGGGGTGACATGCTGAACGGACCTTGCCCAGACAGTGACACTTAGCAGAGTCTGTCACTCCCAGAGGAAACTACAGAACATTTGCCCCAGCCCCCTCACCCCAGAACCATCTCTTTGTCTCTATTACCACATGACTATGCTACCGGGAGGGAGATTTCCGCCTCCTCTCCTACGGGGCTCAGTGCGGGGGAACTGCAGCTCCACACATCAGAATATGCATCTCAGCCCTGGAACCAGCTCTCTGTCCCCCCCTTCCACCCCCCGCCCAGCTCCAAGCAGAGGGCCAAACCAAAGTAGAATAAGCAACAAATGATAAATGGTGCTTGGACGCTTTCTAATTAAGAGAAAAGTTAGGGGGAAGACTTAACACACATGGAGGAAATGGAGCTGTTGATAAATAACACACCCACATAAACGTGTGACCGAGTCACCATCCTGAGAAACCAAGGACTCAACAGGTGGTCCTCTGAACATCTCTGGCTGGCAGCTGCTAATCCCTGGAAAGGGAAAAGGACGATGATCACACGAAGAAATCACGCTTTGCCAGGGGGTCACAAAGCGTGTGCCCTGAGTCTACCCTCCTGACGTTCACTAACTCCACCCACGTGTTCTCACTGAAACTTTCTCACAAGCAACATCACTGAAAACCGTCAACCTCTTTAATGGGAGGGGTGCCTTATTCTGTCTCCAGGAGGATAAGGAGGTAAACTCCACCGGGAGACTTGTTATCTTAGTTTGGGCCGCTTTAGCAAAAACACCGTAGACTGGCTGGCTTAAACAACAAATGCATATTTCTCACTGTTCTGGAGGCTGGGAAGGCCAAGATCTGGTGCTGGCAGATCTGGTGTCTGGTGAAGGGCATGTGTCCTGGTTTGTAGGTAGCCAGCTTCTTGCTGTGTCCTCACATGATGGAGGGGGTGAGGGAACAGTCTGAGGTCTCTTTTATAAGGGCACTAATCCTATCACGAAGGCTCCACCCTCATGACCTAATCACCTCCCAAAGGCCCCACCTCCTAATACCATCACCTAGGGGGTTAGGTTTCAACACATGAATTGTAGGTGCAGGGGTGGGGGGGGTGACATGCCAAGAGTCAGTCTATAGCGGCTATAAAGAGCAGCTTGGAGTCAGGCAGAGATGGGCTCTGGGATCTGGGCCCTGTTCCTTCGTAGCTGTGTCATCTTGGGCAAGCTACTCAACTTCTCTGAGCCTTAGTTTCCCCGTGTAAAACTGGGAATATTCCTAATACCCCCAGGACTAGCAGAGAATAAAGGCTCAGCAGAGTGTGAGCTCTGACCCAGTGTGGAATGTTTGTGCTTTTTGGGAGCGTGTCCTATCACAGGAAGGTGCAATGACTCCATCTAACATTCTAGAAGCATTTGTCTGCCTCTTCTGTGTCAGCCCCTGTGAACCCAGACAGGAGCAGGTGCGAACACTGACCTTGTAAGGTCTCCCTGAAAGTGGAAGGAAAATCTGCCTTGTTGCACAACGGAACGGAAGATGCCAGCCAGCCTGGGGCACACGAGCTCCTGCTCACACCTGGGGCTAAAGAGCCACGACATTACACCTATGGCCGCCTCGGGTGTCAATCACCCACACATGGAACTGGGCTAACCAAGGCTTGAGAGGACAGTCCCGTTTGGGTCTAAGTCTTGGCTGACTACGTTTTCCATATTATGAGGTCCAGGTCCTGAAAGCAGAGGGTGAACGGATTCGCCAGGATGGAGCACCTCAGCCCCAGGTGCTAACAGACAACCTGCCCAACTGGATTCAAATGTGTGTAACCGAGCAGGACGCTATGTGGCCTTCCCGGGTCAGACCCCTCCCCCATCCTGCTGAAGCTCCTCTCTGAAGTACCTGGATAACAGTATCTGATGCACATTCCCTGAGCTGTTTTACAGATGCTAAAACTCCCACCAGATGGAAGATGTGAACTACTTGACGACCGTGAGCACGGAGCCCCCAGGTCTCCTGGAGCCTAAGGACTGATAGTTAAAACTCCTGTGACATCGCCCCATTACCTCACCATCACCCAATCAGAGAATTGGGCACGAGCTGATCACAGACCCTGGGACGCCCCTCCATCACCTGGCCTTTATAAATAGTTTCCTGAACCCCATCAGAGAGTTTGGGGTTTGGGGGCATTAGCTGTCCTGAAGTCCTTGCTTGGTGCCTACAAATAAACACTGCACTTTCCTTCACCACAACCTGCTGTCTGTAGATGGGCTTTACTGCGTGGGCGAGTGGACCCGAGTGTGGTTCAGTAACATGCATATGAGCAAAGCTGACGTTTTGGGGAACAAAAACCTAAAACCCCAAAGGGACACAGGGAAACTTTTGGAAATGGATACGTTTATCACCTGGATTGTGGTGAGGGGAACACAAGTCTATGCATATATCCAAACTCACCAAGTTGTATACATGAATTATACGCAGTTTTTATTTATTTATTTACTTTTGGCTGCACTGGGTCTTCACTGCTGCACGCGGGCTTTCTCTAGTTGGGGCGAACAGGGGTTACTCTTCATTGTGGTGCACGGGCTTCTCATTGCGTTGTCTTCTCTTATTGTGGAGCACAGGCTCTAGGCATACAGGCTTCAGTAGTTGCAGCACGCAGGCTCAGTAGTTGTGGCTTGTGGGCTCTAGAGCACAGGCTCAGTAGTTGTGGCGCATGGGCTTAGTTGCTCCGTGGCATGTGGGACCTTCCCGGACCAGGGCTTGAACCCGTGTCCCCTGCATTGGCAGGTGGATTCTTAACCACTGCACCACCAGGGAAGCCCTATACGCAGTTTTTAATATATACCGATTATACCTCAATAAAGCTAGAGGAGGGAAAAGCAACTTCCTTTCAAAAGTCTTTGCAGCCCTCGGGCTTCCCTGGTGGCACAGTGGTTAAGAATCTGCCTGCCAATGCAGGCGACACGGGTTCGACCCCTGGCCCGGGAAGATCCCACTTGCTGTGGAGCAACTAAGCCTGTGAGCCACAACTACTGAGCCCGCATGCTGCAACTAATGAAGCCCACGCGCCTAGAGCCCGTGCTCCGCAACAAGAGAAGCCACTGCAATGAGAAGCCCACACACCTCAATGAAGAGCAGCCCCTGCTCACTGCAGCTACAAAAAGCCCGCGCGTCGAAGACCCAACACAGGCAAAAATAAATAAATAAATTAATTAAAAGTCTTTGCAGCCTTGGAATAAGGTTTCCCCAAACTTCAAGAGTGCAAACTGCTGGGATGGGGAGGGATAACACGTCCTCATTTTCCCTCAACAAAGTCAATGTGAGTGAAATAGAGTGGCTGAAGGTGGTCAGGTGGTTGTCACAGCACAGTCGGTGAAGAAATAACGTTCTAAATCCCAAATAATGAGGGATGATATTATTAGCAAGATATTTTCTGAGGTCAAGTCCAAAGGCTCAGGCTCTAGTCTCTGCTCTGAGACCCATGCCAGATCAAGTCACTTTAACCTCGATGGGCCTCATTATTTCTCTTTGTAAAATAACAGGAACCAGGGCTCTAGCAGCTGATTCTTAAGGGGTCTGTTAGCTTTCAAATTCTCTGTGGAAACGGTTTCATACGAAGGTAGCCACTACCCAGAAAGTCTTATAACCACACTTTAAAAAAATCCTACTTTTATAAGAGGTAAGTAACTCTCTAATCAGGTTTTTTTTTTCTTTAAAGGAACAGGTTCTAGGAGATTCTGGGGTCAAGTCAATAAACTAAGGGAAGACAAAGCAACACCCATCTAAACAGGTCTTTGGAGTAACATTTTAGCACCTGCAGGTGACAAAAGTGTACTTATGTATTCACTACAGCTCCTGGCACAAAGGTGGGCACGTTAAAAGACACTCCAAGATAGGACAGCAGTGGTCAACCAGTAGGAAGGAAAAGACAGCATCTCTTTCCAAAGCTGCCTCCCAGGTGGGGCTTGAATTCTCAGTGGGGCAAAACTAATTGTTGGGGGGAGTGAAAAAACGATTACTCTTTTGATATGTAAGGCACAGATACACATACAATGCCTCAGTGGATATACAGTGAGGTATTAAAATTTCACGGCAGTTCGCGGCACCTCTATTCACAAGTGCTACAAGGTGAAAACAACGTAAATGTCCATCAATAGCTGAATGGATAAACGAAATGTGGTCTATGCATAAATTATTACTTGGCCATAGAAAGGAATTAGGTACTGATTCATACTACAAAGTGAACGGACCTTGAAGACATGATGCTAAGTGAAAGCAGCCAGTCCCCAAATGCCATATATTGTATGATTCCCTTTACATGAAATGTCTAGAATAGACAAACCCACAGAGATAGAAAGCAGACTGGGACGGGGGTGCAGGGAGGCTTGAAATGAGGAGCGACTGCTTCCTGCTTCATGGGGACAGGGTTTTATTTGGGGGCAGTAAAACGTTTTCATCTAGATAAAAGGCAGTGGTTGCCCAATATTGTGAATGAGCTAAATGCCACTGACTGTACACTTTAAAACGATGAATTTTATGTTCTATGAATTTCACCTCAATTGAAAAAAAAGATCAAAACAATTTCATGGGGTGAGGGCTATTAGGAAAAAATTATCTTAAAAGGGTCCTGGAGGCGGGGGGTGGGTGTTACTGGAAAAAAGGCTGAGAAGGGCCGGGGTGGAGACAGGTAAAAGATACTGTGGGAAAAGCCTTCTGCACGGGAACAGCCAGGACAGACCATCAGCACATTGTGACGGTAGATTATGAAAGATTTCCACAACCCTGAGAAGATGGTCTTCTAGAAATAGGAGAAACTCAAAACTCTCATTCAAAGTGCTTTCTTAATCTTCCCCAGATTCAACGACTTCAATAAGAACATTTCCATTAAGAATTCTGTCATTTTGGGCTTCCCTGGTGGCGCAGTGGTTGGGGGTCTGCCTGCCGATGCAGGGGACGCGGGTTCGTGCCCCGGTCCGGGAGGATCCCACGTGCCGCGGAGCGGCTGGGCCCGTGGGCCACGGCCGCTGGGCCTGCGCGTCCGGAGCCTGTGCTCCGCAGCGGGAGAGGCCACAGCGGTGAGAGGCCCGCGTACCGCCAAAA
>NW_020174645.1:10340893-10429310 GCF_003031525.2 Neophocaena asiaeorientalis asiaeorientalis | reverse complement strand
AAAAAAAAAAAAAAAAAAAAAAAAAAGAATTCTGTCATTTTAAGAGAAGTAGATGGAAATTCGATCTAACCACACAAGGAGTCTAGAACGAACTGGTTTTCCCTTCCACATTTTTCTTTATTCTGTACAACTTCTTTTCCTAAGTTCAGGAAACAACCTGCTTTAGCTCCTTCTACTCCCCGGAAGACACTGACATCACTGTCCCCAGTTTTTGTTTGGTTTGTTTTTTGTACAGCGAAACAGGAAACGGCGCTTCCTATGGAAAAATCAGCCCACTTTGAACTTAAAAATGAAACCAAAAAAACCCCCCAAAACAAAACAACCACCCCTGCAAGAACTGCTGTGACAAACCCTAAACTCTACGATGTCAGCTTAGCAGGCGGGTGGCTAGGAGGTTGGAGGGTGTTTGGGGTTATACTTGGTTAAACTGCTGCTTATAATTTGCAAGGTGGAGCCTCAGGCACTGTAGCGAGCCTAGAAGCTGTCAAAGATACAGAACACAGGGTACTGGCTGCTCTTTGCAGCAGCTGATAGCAAGATACCTGAGAGACGGACACTCAGGCAAAAACGTGCTGGTTTAGAACTAAAACAGCAGAGTCAGAAATGCCAGGCTTCCTATGTTGGGAAAGGCACTGCTTCTGGACACCACGGCAAGAGACAAGGATGGAAATCAGTTTGAGCAACGAAGGCCCCTTAGACACTTGCCCGTTCAACAGTGAGACTCGGCTTTGACTAATAGCAGAGTCAGGCAGCCGCCACTAGGTCAGGAAGGGACACGCACCAGGCAGAGAAGCTAGGAAATAAAGTGGACTTGGGAGTTCCGGAAAAGAACTCTGGGTATGATTACCTGTGCAGGTAGTAGCCTGCTAAGTTTCTGAGGGAATTGTTGCCAGAGGGATCAAAAGCATGAAAAACGAAACAAAGTCTTGGACTGGGGCTGTGAAAGCTACACGGCTTGCAGGGAGGGTGCACCCGCAGCACCTACTTGTGAGGCGACCAGAATGGGCCCTAGAGGGCCGGATGGGGTGCGAGGAGCAGTGGACGAGGGAGTCCCTCCCACAGAGCACACTCAACCTCCCCCGTGCCCCGCAGGGAGGCGGCTTCACGACGCCCACCTGCCCCGCAGTATTTCATCAGCCAGCGCCCAGGGCCTACTGTGTGTCTCGTTCTTTTTCCAAGCGGGAGTTTTCATTGCATTTCCCTGCCTCACCAGTGAATGGGAACTGGGAGGGGCGTTATGGACTGATGGGGAGGACGGCCCAGCTGGGCAGGAAGTGGGTGAGAGGCACAGACAAGGTGGGGACCCCAAACCTTTCACTTTCCCCACCTGGCACACAGGAGGCCACCGCCCAGCCTCCTCTGGAGTTAGGGTGCGAGTCAGTGACTTGAGTTCCGGCTACTGAGGCAGAAGTACCTACGGGTGCGGCTCACCCCTGTGAGGTCTCCGCGCCAACCCCCCCGCCCCCGACCAAGGCCATCTGTTGCGGGGAGAACCGGTTGCAGTGGCAGTGTGGCCTGCAGGGACCCCCGCTGCTGGTGGTCGTGCTGTGGCAGGAGCCAGCAAGACGTTTCTGGACTGAGCTGACCACATCCTGGTGCCTGGAAGCCCCGCCAGCCTGACTTCAGACGCCGGCTCCCTGGGAGGTAGCGTGCCCTGCAGGAGAAAGGCACACTGCCTGACCCCCTCTGCCCCCTCTCCTCCACCCTGGCCTCCCTGGAGGAAGGTGAGGGGAAGTGGGGAGCGCTGCCCCCAGCCCCAGCTCAAGAGCCCTCCAGACATGCCCCTCCACGCTCCTGCCCTCCTGCTGCACAGCAGGTGGCCCACGGTGCTCTGGGAAGCCACACCCGGTGGGCCTGGGTCTCCAGGTGACTGCGTGAGGGCCGCCCGCCAGCCCACTCCCCTGCCCTGTGTTACGTGAACAAGAAAATTCTTCTGTGTTCAAGCCATCGTACATTTCTGGGTCTATTTATTACAGAACTAACATTACCCTAATACAATCATTGCTAAATGGCCGTGATACATTTCTTCTGTAATTGCACATAAGTTTTAGTCACCAAAGGAATGTTCTTTTCTCCCAAGACTCTATAAATTTTCAGAACTGAAACGCGAGAAGTTAAGGTTGCAGCCAGGCAAAGGGTAAAGACACTTGCGAGGTAGTTGCTGAGGTTGTCGGCAGTCTGGGTGCGGGGAGCTGGGGCTCAGAGGTCAGGTCCCTGGGTTCACAGCCAGGCTCCCCACCTGCGAGCAGTCCGCTCAGGGAACTAGGCGGGCCTACACCTCAGCAGGGGTCAGCGGACTGCAGCCCACGGGCCAGCCGGCCCCATCCAGCCTGTGGACTGTTTCTTCACAGCCCTCTAGCTAAGAATGTTTTTTACATTTTTCAAACCGAAGAAGAATACGTGACAGAGACCTTACACGGCCTGCAAACACATTCACCGCCTGGCCCGCGTCTTGCAGGGTTGCCATGAGGATTATAAACAGTTGAGGCTGGTGCCTGGCTTAAAGTGAGCACGCAATGCAAGGTAATACCTGCAGTACAGCTGTTAATGTCTCCAAAACCAGACTGTCACAGAGCCAAATTCTGCATTCCTTCTAGGTGAACAGTCTCTCCTTCCCTCCAAAAATCAAACAAAAAACATGAAGAGATACAGCTTGATTATTACGGCCACAAGATGCTTTATCATGAAAAGGCTGCCAGCAATCCAACTTCACTCCCTTGGAACGTGAATGAAGGGAAAGACATGTCTCCCCCCTTTACAGCAAAGGGGCCTGGTGGTAGCGGATGAGAGTCCAGGACATGAAAGCGTGACTCGGTTTAATACCTTAAGAAAGACTCAGACGTTTTAAACGTAGAACGAGACTTTAAGTGGATATTAGAAAATGTAAAACTGATTGAGCAAGAGTATTGATGCTGGTTTTTGAAATAACACGACTTAGCAATGTAAACGCACTTCTGATGGAGAGCTATTACGAGGCTCGGACAGAGACACCACGAAGCCAGCCTTTCAAAATCCGATTAGATGGATCATGTTTTCAAACGAGACGCTTCGCAAGACTGGTCTGCTGGTGACGTGGACTAGGCTTGGGCATAACTGACGTCTCGCTGAGACTGTGTTTCCCAAAGCAGGTCTGCAAACCCTGGGCCTCGGGGATGCCGTGCACATGCAGGTGTGCTGGGGGAGGAAAGTTCTAGGGTCTTAGAAGTTGGGAAGACACCACTACACTCCCCTCCTGGAAAGTCACAAAGTACAACAGCATGTGAAAGGCTCTGAGAAACATCGCAGTGCACGAAACTGGTGACGGCTCAGCTGTGACCATCCCTTTCCGTGTCGTGTGTGACAGCACACGTGTGACAGCGCTGGGAAGCGGCGCTCAGCGGGACGCTGTGGAAAACGCCGCGTCCGTGCAGCTATCGGGTCAGCATTAACGACACACCAACTCTCACTGCAACTCTCACTTTACAACACGTAACTCGACATAATCAAAAGGCTGCAATCTTTGCGTTACAACCGGACACTCTCAAGATGACTAGCCAGCTCGAAAAATTAACGTTTGGCAGGGAAATCATAACATAAAGGTGCTCTGTCCACTCACTGATGTAAAGAGAAATTCAGTAGAGCCAATTTTTGCATATTTCAATCAGAATGAGAACTGAGAGAGATTCTGCTGTTGTCACGGCTGGGCTTTCTGTTCGGGAACGAAACCCGGCAGGCCATTTGTGTGGTTTCTCTGGATAAGTTCCATTTATTAATCATTGTACAAAAAAATCTTGGCATTCGTTTGAAGAGAAAAGAAGTTACTATATCCAAATATTTAATATTTCAACATTGTGAAAGTTCTACTTTTATAACAGGGGTTTTTAAAGTGGAGATAACGTTTCGAAAAATTTTAAAAAGAAACTTATGATTTATTAGAGTACAGGATCCAAAACACATTTTTAGAAAAATATAAAGTGCCCAAAGACCAACTTACACAGGTGACACAGGCTTCCTGGAGCCAAATGAAGCATTCATGAAGAAACACATTTAGAAACAGTCTAGATACATATTTACAGGGGGTCAGTAAAGGTAAAACCATCTTTCTTGGCTTCGATGTTACTCTAAGAAAAAAGGAAATCAAACCAGAAAACCAACAATTGTAACTCTCAGCATGCGCCACAGATTCTTAGTAATGCATCTCATTAATATTAATGCCATAGTATCTAATTTTCACCTTTACATGAGAGTAGTGTAAAACCCCCCAACCTCAGACGGGCCGGGTGTTGTGAGTGGTCACGATTTCAAATGCAAGTCCAAATCATCTGACTTTGGATTGGACAGATGAGGAACACGGGTCCTGGACCGGAGCTGATGGGGGCTGGAGGGAGCTGGCTAGCCAAATCCCCATCTCTTTCCCATAACTGCTCAATAGCTGTCACTTGCTAGTAAGTGGTCTCAGGTGGCTTCCCCAAACCTTGGTCATCCCAGGGTTTCCAAAGGGTAAACGAGAGGCAGTCATCAAACATGGTGTGACAATACTGCATGCAAATGGTCAGACAGGCAGCGAGGCGTGGCTGGATCACAGCCCCCGAAAGTCTCATTCACTAGAGCAACTGGAATCTTTTAAACTTAGAGTAAAGTAACTAGGTCCTAACTCCAGAAGTTAGCTGCTACTGGTTAACTACAAGGTCAGCCCGCTGGAGAAGGGACAGGTCGAGAACGGTGGGAGTCCGGAGCCGAGTTAAGACTCGGTACCTTCACGCTCAGGTACCACGAACATGGAAAGGACCGGTGCCAGCAGAGCCTGGCTATGCAGCCGGACTCCCCAGTGGCTTGAGCACAGACTTCCTCCTGGTGCTTTCACAGCAACGGTAACTCGAGAACATGGGCCACACTCACGTCTCCTTTCCCACAGGGCACACGCTCTTAAAATTGGAAATATTCCGTTTATTTCTACCCCGCCACATTCAAAAAGGTCCTGAAGTGATTCTAAGGAAGGACAGGGAGCACGAAAACTCCTCTTTCCTTTTTAATTTCTAAGTTTCATTATCTCTTCTTTTTTCTGGTTATAAAAGTGAAACCTCATTCCCAGGCCTTTGGGGACCACGGAGTACGGTTTCTAAAAGCAGACATTTTAACAGGAGATTGTACTTCCTACTACAAAGAAAACTCATCACTGATTTAAGATCTACTTACAATACTGGAGTAGATTTTTAAAAAAACCCCACTTATTTTAAAGGGAGGAAGAGCAGATGAATGTGGAAAACCCCATTCACAAAGGCTATTATTAATTATGCATTTTCTCAAAGAATTTTATGTAATAAAATAGAAAACTAATAATTCGTAGAGATATGGGCGTAAATCCAAGAGACGAATCCGGAAGGCAAAACTGTGTCATTCTCTCAATTCAAATAAAGAAAAGGATAAATGCCTGAAATCTGTTTCAAGAATTAGAAAAAAATAAATTCCAATGCTTCTGATTACCATTAGTTTGTTAATGACTCCAGAGCTAAGATGCTGCCAAGATCACCTAGAGCTTCAGCCCCGGATCGGCACTAAATTCAGGGTAAAAAGACAGACGATCCTGACTGAGGAGTGCACATATTCCACAGAGAAATCAGAGAGAAGTGACTGCAAATGGACAACCCCATCTGTCCAGCAAATGAAACGTTCTGAGACGATGTAGACAGACACAATGGGAAGTGAAGAAAAAGAACGGTTATAAGAGTGTCGACTGTGAGACGTCATGAAGACAGCATGTCACGAACTGTCACCACAGGACAAGCATACAAGCCATGCCACTGAACACAGTGCCTTTCAATGAATCACTAGTGTAGGCGGAGAGCAACATTGTCTTTGCAGCTGGAGGAGAGCACACGTGATTTAAACTTAGTAGGAGGCAATCAGCACTACTTGTTAAGTGGCTTTCCCGGTGGTGTGAATCCAGAGGGATCCGTGGAGACATCTCCGTCCGGAATCCTGTCCTCTTGGAAAATAGCAGCAGCAGCAAAGGTACAATGTCCCCCTAGACTTTACTCCACATTCTCTTTCTTTGCACTGTAAATATTCTGCACCGTTTCATAGACAGACTCCAGATCCTCTGGGTACCGGATTTCTAGCTCTGCGTTCGGGATGTAGTGAGTGCCCGTGAACTCGGAGAAATAGCGTCCGACGTCAGGGTGTGAGATCTCCTGAGGCTCCACGTTATACTCCAAGTTCTCTGTTGGCAGAGAGGCACACGGATATTCTCATTAAAGCTGATTTCTGCAACATCTTTTATCCAGAGACCCTCCTATCACCCGTTCTGAGTGCATTTTTGAGGGGGGGGAAAGAAAAGACAGACGTTTATAGAAGTCAGAGGAGGAAACAGGAAAAGGTGGCACGGCGAGGCCACTGGAGGATGGAGCGAGGGAGCTCGGGGTCCTCCTCCAGCTCCGCAAGGAACACAAGTGTTTTCCTTCTCTCTGAGCAAAACTCCAGCAGTCCCTCAGGGTCTGCACACTAGGGGCTCAGCAGGCTTCTCTGACCTGATCCAACACAAAGCCACACGTGTGGGCCGAGGGTGGCCTAGCCTGCTCGGTTCTTGCCAGCGGTGAAGCTTCTGAAGCCGCCTGAGCAGCCGCTCGCACGTCTCTCCCTGTCGTCCTCCTCCTCGCAGTCTGCTACTGGGAACCACCCTCCCACCACCCCCAGCCCCCTTCAGTGTTTCCAAGGGCGAGGACCCGGCTCACAGGGCTGGCTTGGGGTCCGAGAGGAGGAATGAAAAATGGCTCGTACCTCTAGACCCTACAGGGATATGGGCTGTGGCACCTCTATCATCTCTTAGGAAAACCACACTACCTCCCTTCCGTGTTCCCCGTTTTGCCACTAGAGAAAGCAACAGAAAATAAGACTCCTTTAAAACGGAATGAGAAAAAAAGAGGTGATAATACTTGCGAGGTATTTTAAAGCCTGAAATCCTCTCAGATGGCCTCTCCCTCCCCAAGCTATTTGAAAAACGGCTCCTCCATGGGACCAAGGAAAGGACAGTGTCTCGTGGGCCCTTCCTCACTGGCCATAGAGCCCTGGTCCTAGACTGCGTGTGGCCCCCAGTCAGGAAAGGCCACTCCCACCCTCCATGTCCTGGACCAGAAAGGAGCTGCCCAGGCAGGCCTCCCCGCTCTGACTGCGTCCCAGATCAGTATGAACCATACTTAGCGCCTATTGCCAAAATCAATTCAGGGAGTCTCTGCGCGAGCCTAGCTGATGCGCTAACACCAACGGTGCAGCAGGTTATCTCTTCAACAGCTCGTTAAACATCCTGAAACGCATGTTCAGGACCTTCGGTGCCCTCCACCCAGAGTACACAGGATAAACACAAGCGCCTTTCGGAAGCCTGCCTGTAACAGATGTTTGTCTTTCAAAAGAGGGGGAAAGACTTTGTAATCCAATCTGTAACTTTTTTACAAGATGGGAGGATTTAAAGAACTTTTGTGCTTGTAGTTGTTTTAGGCTGTTTATTCAGCTACAATTGGGGATGTATCAGTTTGAGAAAACAACACCTTTATGGACATCACATACCAATCACAAGCAAAGATGAACGTTCAGACATTACCTCAGCATCGCTTAGGAGAGCAAAAAATGTAGCAACAATCTAAATGTCCAACTGCAGGTCACTATGTAAATAAATGATGGCACATTAATTCAGCAAAATCCTAGACAGCCAGGAAAACGAGCAACCTGTTTTCAAGACGTTATGGGGGAAGTGGGAGGAAAAACACATTATCACTTATAAAAAGCCAGGAAGACCACATACCTGCGTTGCTACGTGACATGCACATACAGCTACACATTTTACGTGAACTCCTTTAAGCTGGGCACGTACGGCGCGCCAGGCACCGCGGGACGTGCACAGCCTCCAGCTCACAAGGCTCCACGAAGAGCTCTGGTCACACGCCCTCTTGCGGCCGAGCTGACAGCAGCAGGAGTGAGGACCCTGCCCAAGGATTCAGCCGGGGCTCAAACCCAGACGGCCCAGTTCCAGGGCTACGGAAGCAGCTGAAGAGAAGCGTCCCCGTGCACTGTCCCGCCAGCAGAGGTCAGGGAGGAGGGGCTGGGATAGACCAGAGGGGCGGGCCACGGCTGCCTCAGAAGGCAGGCTGTGGGGACGGTGCTCTATGAGCTCTGACCTCTCCCTACTGTTACCACCAGAGCTCTGGGGATGGTTTTACTTCCTTCCTTACATTTATTTTCAACAAATTTTGAAAAACAAAAAAACCAAAAAGCTGGATGCTTTAAAATGCCACTGGCTGAGAAAATCTGCTGTCTTGCCCCCTCCCCCAGTGAGCGATGAGTCACGGGCATACCTGCCTTGGGGAGGCACACGGGGATGCAACCACGGCCTGGGGCCTGAACCCGGCCAACTGCCTTCCCCTGTCGGCTGTTCTTGCCCCAGAGATGTTCGATGGAGGGCAAAGAACCTGGGATTACCCCCGAGAGATAAAAGTCCGTTTGGTCCTCATCCGGGGGCCATTCTGCTTCTGACAGGATGCTCGGCAACGTCTGAAGACATTTCTGGTTGTCATGATTGGGGGCTGCTGCCGGCATTGTGTGGGCAGGGGCCAGGGTGCCTCTAAATCAATGCACAGGACACCCCCCAACACACAGCTGTCTGAACCAAAATGTGCCCAGAGCCTGCTCTGAAGAAAGCCAGACACATGTTTCAACATCACTTCTCTCCCTCTCTTTTTCTATGTATCCTGAAGCAGCAGCTTGGTGTCAGCTAATGCTTGGCATCTGAGTGTTGGTAGGAGGGCAGAAAGGTCACAGTCAGGTCATGATCACGTGTCTGTAAGGACAGCACGACTGGGCAGCTGCTGCAGAGAATTCTGAACGTGGGCCCCAAACAAAGAGGCATGAAGAGTACGGAGAGAACGTTGGGGAAGCCAGGAAAGGGGTAGTGACAGTCCACGAGGCAGCTCACAGCCCCGCTCTTGGCTGTTAACCAGGAACATGGACTGAATTCAGTGTTTATCTACCTGGACTCCCAGCAAAACAGGAAAAATGTAGTCATAAAGGAAACTTTTTCAAGAAAAAATAAAACACTGAAGTTGACAACTAAGTATTATGAGGGGAAAATAATTCCCAATCCACTAAATAAGTTTTAAAAATTTTTGAAGAGGAATAAGAAATCTAAGTGATACAAAACTTAATAAAGAGCAAAATATTAAACAGGGACTACTTAAAAGTCCTGGAAAAATCTTGGGAAGAATTTGATTCCCCTAAGATTTTCAGAGAAATGTGTCTGCTTATTTTATTTAAAAATTTCAGCTACCCCAAAATACACGAATACATTCCTGTAAAAGTCTGGAAACAGTACCCATGAGTCCTCTGGGGGCGCCTATCGGCCCCTCCCCAGAGGAAGCCACTATGACTGTGAGTTTTTCTAGTCCTTCTTTTATGAACATACACACATGTAGCTAAATATAATTATACGCACTCAGAGAAGATTCCATGCTGCCCTACGTGTGCTCATTCCTATCAAACATACCGTAAGCATTTACCTGCAGCTGGTTTATTAGGTTGCAGCTCAGCTTCCCGAAGTTTGCATATACCCCCATTTACCAGACAAGTCCCATGAATGACACTGCTTTGCTGTCATAACAAAGGGACCACAGGCCCCCTGTGTCAGTGCGTCTCCAGTGGAGGAACCGAGGGGAGAAGTGCCAGGTCAGGGGAGATAGAGCACTTGAGATTTTGACAATTTAAGAGGGAGCCAAACTGCCCTCTGAGACGGCTGAAAATTTACACTGCAGTCCTGACGCGGGGAGTCCTCACACCCTTGCCAGCACGTGCAGACCGCCACAGACCGTGTGCGCGCATGCTGGGGGGGAGGGGGGGATGGTGGAAACTTAGTTTGGAAGTGGAAGACCAATTATGGGAAAGGAAACTGACACTGGGTGAGGGCACGCCACGGCCCAAGTGTTCAAGCAGGTGCTTTACCATCATACACGGAAGACATGTAAAAGCCAGGTTTTTACACCACAGCTGAATTCCTGACCTTCCAATATGGGCAGCTGGCTTAAATTCAGAGCATCTGTGACAGTCGTTTTCTTCCGTACTAAGAAGTACGCAGGGAAGTTGAGACAGGAGTTTCTGGTACCAAGAAAATATTAATACTAAAGCACGCCCCCTAGTGGGAACAAAAATTACAAACATGCAAGATGCTGTATAGCCCGTTAGCATACTGAGGGAAAACTGAATTGTGCAGACTGAAAGTATTTGAGGATGGCATGCAGGTGTGTGGTTTATAATTCACTCTTCAACTCTCTGTGGAGAGCGAAAAAACAGAAAAGCATTCATCAATGGGCTCTGCCCAGATTACTAGGATCACTGGAGCCAGAGGCTGAAAATTTAGATCACGAAATAGTTTAAAAGCAAAATAACTTAATGCAAATATGTTAACCCAGAAATGTTCAAAACCATATTTAAATTAGTGCTTTTAAAATTTACCCTCTCAAGGTCGCTCACTGGCTAAATGTGGGCTAATTTGAGAATAAAATTGTTCCAAATGATTATAACACATTGACTAAATAAAAAATCCAGGAATCTATGGGAGGAGAGGGGAAGGAGAGAGGGGGAGAGAGCGAGGGAGAGAGGAGGAGAGGAGAGAGAGGCGAGGGTGGGGGAGGAGAAAAGAGAGAGAAAGAGGGGGAGAAAGAGGGGGAAGGAGGGCAAAGCTCTTGTTTGCAGAACTCGAGGGAATACCCGCAGTAGAAAACCACCATTTTGCAATTCTCACATCATGATTTAGGCAAGAAGAGCCAATAGGTGCTAAAACAAACATAAGGATAAAGGTTATTGGGGAACAGGGTATACCCAGGATGCCCCAGTTTGACCCCATGGATTTCCTGTTAACTTCAGAGGGAAAACTGTCCCTTATAGCAAGTCACCATCTTAGCCAATGACCACACTCTGCCTCACTAACAGTGGGACACGGAACCCCACGGTCTCTGGACGAGATGCAACGTGACGCACACAGCACCTGAGAGTAAGCACGCCAGCCAAAACCAGCAACCTGATCTAACCAAACCCGGGCTTAACTTCCAGTTTACAGACAATACATAGACAAAGAAACAGTAAGACAAATCCAGAATGTTAGACAGTTTACAAGACAACCAGCCCAGACTCTTCAAAAAGTCAAAGTCTTGGGCTTCCCTGGTGGCGCAGTGGTTGAGAGTCTGCCTGCCAATGCAGGGGACACGGGTTCAAGCCCTGGTCTGGGAAGATCCCACGTGTCACGGAGCAGCTGGGCCTGTGAGCCACAAATACTGAGCTCTGCGCGTCTGGAGCCTGTGCTCCGCAGCAAGAGAGGCCACGACAGTGAGAGGCCCGCGCACCGCGATGAAGAGTGGCCCCCGCTTGCCACAACTAGAGAAAGCCCTCGCACAGAAACGAAGACCCAACACAGCCAAAAATAAATAAATGAATAAATAAATTTATAAAAAAAAAAAAAAAAGTCAAAGTCTTGTGAAAAAGAGAAAAAACATAAGAAATGAGGAACGGTTCTTTACTAAAAGAGACTACAGAGACATAATAACTAAACACAGTGCCTGAATCTTGTCTGGATCATGATTTAAAAATGAATAAACACGAACCTATAAAGTTATTCTTGTGAGAATTGAGAAATTTGAATATTGAGTGAATGTTAGATATTATGAAATCATTTTTATTTGTTGGGTGTAATGTTGTACCTGTGGTGATGCAGAGAAATGTCCTTATTCTTAGAAGATGTATGATTAAGTATTTAGGTCATGTTATCTGCGATATTCTTTCAAATCAATTTTAGAGTGTGAAACTGACAAGCAGATTTTTCTTTTTTTTTTTTTTTTAACAAAGTCATTACAGTATTCTGACTGTAAACCTTACAGCTCATGTTGACCTAAGGTAAGATTAGGATGAATTCCTGAATCTTCTACGCAGACACTAGACAAGTTCAGAACACCTTAAAACCAAATACCCAGCTTCACCTACTCTAAGAAGCCCATTTTAAAGTTAATATAAATGTTTCTAGAAACCCAAATATCAGATACTCAAAGTCTTGATATCAACTCCACGTAACGGGCAATGAGTGTACAAGGTGAAGGTGTAGACACAGACCCCAGTGTTGACAACAAGACAATTTCCTCTGTGCTCGTGACTTGCCCTGTGACGCGCAGTGGGAAACGCTCACTGAGTGATCAGTGGCGGGTGCAAACAGTCCGAGAATCACTCAGCAATTTCCAAATAACTTGATTTTTAAAATCTGTAGTATAATTTTTTTTTTATCTGACAAAGCTTTTTAATAAAATCCCTGTCAGTGCCTTCATCTGACAGGGGGTGCACATCGCCCCCTCTGATAACTCCCCTTGTACTGACGGAGGTTAGGTGAGCTGTGGTCTCAATAAAGGGAATTTCTCTTGCATACGCTCCTCTCCCAGCTTCTAATGAATTAACAATGATTAATATGAAACTTTTCTAGTCTTTTCGGTACGTCTGAGATTTTTCTGCATCCAACATTTCTATTATTGGATTTACCAGAACACAGTATCAACTTAGGTCAAACATGACGCTTTAGGTGAGACGCAAAAAGCTGCAGCACGATGGTTACGGGGAAGGCTCTGTGCCAAGCTGCCTGGCCGCATACTCCGTAAGTTAAAATTTAAACATCTCTATGTGCTTCAGTTTCCCTGTGTATCACATGCGCACGACGATGATGATGACGACGGTAACTACAGCTCTCAAATGGAGCTAATGTACGTTAGAAGGCTGCTGTCACAGAGCAGCACTATGTTAGCATTTTTATTAATAAAATGAACACTGTGAATGCCTTGACAGGCAGGCATGCGATAAATTCATCTCACTAAATGGAGGGACAAAGAAGAGGAGAGCCCTGGGCGAGCACCTGTCAGGGCTGGCAGTGACCCCAAACACCTACCAAGCACCTACCTGTTGTTGCCTCTCCCAGGTGCCCTCAGAGCCAGTGCTGTGAACTGCAGTTCCCACAGTGGCCACTGGGGGCGTCTCTGGGGGGAGCACAGCTAACTGGCTGTCAGTCTCAGTGCTCGGGTGGCTCCCCCAACAGTGCCAATCGGTGCCCTCCAGTTCAGACAGGCAGTATGAGCAGGGCACAACTGACCCTCCTTGCCTGCAGGAAGCCGACGGCAGTGCCTGGGAAGCAGGACTTTGACTGGCAGAGGCAATGACCAATCAAAACAGAGGTTGGCAACAGCCTGGAACAGGGTCCTGGCTGCGGTGGTGACGGAGGGGGAGACCCTGGGGTGGTGACTGGGTAACTCGTGGTATGGCCACACCAATGCATACCCACCCACGTTTAGCTGAGTACCAGCTCTGATGAGGTTAACAGCCATGGGACACCTGTCAACTCTGAACAGACTGACAGCCTGTGCCTGCAGAATCTGAGTGCTCAAATGTGTGCTTCAAGTACAGACAGTACCAGCTACTTACCTTGGGCGGCATATCTACAGGACCCGTCCTCCACCAGAACATTATAGAAAGGCTGATGATGGCCGTGAGGCAGGCTGTGGACGTTCATGTTTCGAATCCACTCATGTCCCATCATGCAGGTGGGGTCCCAGCCATAGATGACACAGTTATAGCCATACCTAATTAACATAAGAGCAGTGGCAGATCAGCTCCCTGGGGCCCTGTCATGGCAGCTATGAAATATAGAGACAATGGCTTGGCTTCTCTGAAACTTACATTCTTAGAGATACACCTGCTTTTACTCCATGCTAAATCAATTTTACTCCTGCCTCTCTTTATAAACCCCTCTGATTATCTATCTATCTATCCATCCATCCATCCATCCATCCATCCATCCATCCATCCATCCATCCATGGTAGGACAACTGAGGAAACATAAACTTTCACCAGATATTTGATGAGGTTAACGAACTGATGATTTTCTTAGATATGACAACAGAATGGTAAAGGTGTCTTTTTTAAAAAGTGAGCCCTTACCGTTCAGTGTTACCTACCGAAATAGCTACAGAGGAAAAGGACCTCTGGTATTTGCTCCAGGGAGGAGGGGGAGGGGGTGAAACAAACTGTATGATAACTGTTGAAGCTGGACATGGGAACATCACCTGGTTCGTAATACTCCTCTCTCTACTCTTACATATGCTTGAAATTTCCACAACAAAGTTAAAAAAAAAAAGAATGTAATAAAAGAATGGAAAACACTAGCCAAAAACTGAGAAAAGATATTTGCAACTTATCTGCATATAGAGACTAATACACAGAATAAAGAAACTGCAAATCAGTAAGACTAACAACTCAAATGAAAAGCAAAATACCTGAAGAGGCAGTTAATCAGAGGAACCTGAATGGCTAGTAAATGCAGGGAAAGAACCTCAATCTGGGTGGTAACCAGGGAAATGCAAATTAAAACCACAATGAAATGCCATTTGCCATTTACCACATAAGTGCATTTTTAAAGGTCTGGCACTAACACAAGATGGCGAGAATCAAACCTCTCAGGTCCTGGCCTGCTGGTGGGATGTAAATAGGTACAGCTGCTCTGGAGGCAGTTTAATTTTGCCTCATCAATCGGCCGTGTCCAAACCCCGGGACCCAGCAAGTCCCTACCACCCTCAGATCCAAGGAGAGCGAGACCACTGGAGAGAGTGAGGACGACGAAGAGAGGAGAGGAAGAACGAGGCTGACAGGGCTTCCATCCCCCACGGAGAAGGGTCACTACACACAGTAGAAGAGCTCCCCGTTAGGAAAGCAAGTTGCTTCTTAAAAAACAAAAAGGTTAAAGATATGGTTCGGCCTTCGGTCCTCGCTGCGATGGGCCTCGGTCGTTGCTGCATCGGGTCAGGTCCCCTCCAGGTGCACCCCCGCTGCTCCGAGAAGCGGGGCTCACGGCGCTGTGTCCTCTGCAGCCGCGCCGGGGGCGGGCGCCGGGGCACTCACCTCTTATGCTTCATAATGAGCCCAATGGCATAGCAGACGTCTCTGTGCTTCTCGTGGGAGCGGAGCTTCACCTCCACGCCCACCTCCTCCTTCTTCCGCTCAATGTGCTCCAGCGTGTGCTGCACCAGATAGCCCACCGCCCCGTGCTGCCCGGGGTCTAGGGTTTGGATGTGCTGGAGGATGTCAAGCACCTTCAAGACAAGACAGAAAGACTAGGAGATAATATTTTCATTTAGGCCTTTTCTTTTTCCTGGCAAGGGATTTAGACCTATGTAACCTGAGGAAGGGCAGCGAGGCGAGGTGGGCTGACGGCCCGTTACTCCACAGGCTCTCACCCTGTCGGCGCTCTGTACGCCCAGAGTCACTTCACGTGCTGGGGACTGGCCCCGGCATCCAAATGGAGCCAGCGTGAGCGGGAGGAACTTTTTGGAAACACGGGGACCGGGGTCCGCACAGGATGGGGACGCGAGGGCCTGTCGGACTAGGTGAACTCTAACAGCTTCCAACATTCTTGGTGAGTGGGGGGACTCGATTTCTTACATACGGACAGGAAACATTTTCAACCTGCCACTCACGAATTGAGAGGAGAGAGAAATGTGAAACTGCTTCAATGGTGGTCAAGAGGCTGAGTGACAGACTGGCCTCAGTGCTGCAGGAGAGGGGAAGGGGTCACGGGGAGGGCACTGGAGTGACAGACGCAAATCAGCACAGTCCATTTATGATGCTACCTGTGAAGAATGAAGATGTGCGGGGCAGGGTTCTGAAATCCTACTGGTCGCTTCAGTGACTTCAACTCACGGCGGAATTCAGCGTTCAGGCATACAGGGTGAAAGCCCGTCTCCCCGCAATTAATGTGACTAGCTGGCAGAGAAGCACTGCCTGACCCCAAGGCTCTGCTCTTTCTACTGCACCCAGTGCCTCTACGGAGAAACACAAGCTCAAGGAAGGCTAACACACGTGAACAATCAGCAAGCCCCGCGCGCTCACAGCTCAGCCGAGGGTCTGTGACACGGGTCTCCTCCCACTTACGGATGCTGAGCAGACAGAGCAGCCGGACTCCAGCCCCGGATCAGTCAAACGTGCCGTTTTTACCCTTGAATTAATTTATTCACTTATCAAATAATGATTAGTAACTGCCCTATTTCCTGATACATTGTGAGCCTATAAAAGTGTCGTGAAAACTACAGCTTTATGCAATGTAACATATTATTTTAAAAGCCAATCTTGTCTTCCAGAATGAGATTTGCAGGATCTCAATATTTGCTGAATACTTATTCTCTGCTGGTCACTGTGCCAAGCCTGTCACATTTTTTACTTCATTTAATCCTCCCAACTTGAAGGTCAGCAGTCCAATCACTGCCAATTTCAAGAGGAATCAGACGCAAACAGAGCCGCTCTCCAGGCCAACCTATATAACCGCATCAGGACATTGGATTTACGTCAACAGCGTGATTCCTATTTAACCTAAACACATGAGACCTGCGACAAATTTTTATACTCGACTTAAATCACTCAAATCTCCCCCTTGAAAGACTCGTTCTAGCTGCAGCCGGAAAATCTGCTCATTCTGGACTTCACCCTTGACCCCCGCCTCAGCAACAGAAGGCCCTGCTCCTGTCTCAGCCTTACTCCACTCGAGCACAGCAGTCGTGGCAGGTATCTTCTTGCTTATTCGATTTTACCCTTTAACGGAAAACAATCAACTTACTCTAACGGTAGCACTGCGCTTAGGCGCCTCCCCACCCTATTCACAGCAGTGTGTGCCCTCACCCAAAACGACATTAAAAAATTGTCGCCTTCTCCACTCCCAGCCAGTTAGGCCTAACAATGGTAACAACTGGCATCAACCGACCCTACATAGCATTCTTGCACATGTTCACACATGCTTTTTTAAGGCCATACTATTCATATGCTCCGGATCTATTATTCACAGCCTGAACAACGAACAAGATATTCGAAAAATAGGAGGCCTATTCAAAGCCATACCTTTCACCACAACAGCCCTTATTATTGGAAGTTTAGCACTGACAGGAATGCCTTTCCTCACTGGCTCCTAAAGGCCTGATCACTGAAGCTGCTAACACATCTTATACCACTGCCTGAGCCCTGCTAATAACTCCAGTCGCCACCTCCCTCCCAGCCGTCCCAAGTGCTCTCATCCCCTTCTGCGCACTGCTAGGACCCCCTCACTTCTCTCCCTTAACCTCGATCAATGAAAACAGCCCACTCCTAATTAACTCCATCACACTTCCTACTAATTGTGTTTTTGCTGGATTTATTATCTCCAACAACATCCCCCCAACAATGGTCCCCCTAATAACCATGCCCCCATACCTAAAATTAACTGCCTTTACAGCGACCATCCTGGGCTTTGTACTAGCACTTGCAATTAACCTTAACGCACAAGACTTAAACTTTATTTACCCCTCAAATATCCTCAAGTTTTCTAGGCTTTTAGGGTACTTCCCCACTACCATGCACCGTTTACCTCCCTACCTAAACCTATCGTAAGCCGAAAATCAGCATCCTCCCTCTTAGACTTAAACTGACTAGAAAATATTTTACTGAAAACCACACCCCTTATTCAATTAAAGCCCTCCACGCTAGTTAAGCAACTTGCCTGAGGTCATGGGGTTATGAAGACGTGCAGTGAGGATGTGGACCCAGGGCTGACTCGCAACCCCAGGTCTCAGTCACCTTCACATCAAAGCAGGAAGAGGAGTATTTTAATTGACTGTTAGGAACATTTTCAAACACATAAAAAATGGACAGAGGGCTTCCCTGGTGGCACAGTGGTTGAGAGTCTGCCTGCCGATGCAGGGGACACGGGTTCATGCCCCGGTCCGGGAGGATCCCACATGCCGCGGAGCGGCTGGGCTCCTGAGCCATGGCCGCTGGGCCTGCGCGTCCGGAGCCTGTGCTCCGCAATGGGAGAGGCCACAGCGGTGAGAGGCCCGCGTACCGCAAAAAAAAAAAAAAAAAAAAAAAAATGGACAGAGTGGTATAACCCCAAGTAGCAGACCCAGCTTCAACCAGTACCAGCCAGGAGCCAATCCCATCCACTTGCCACACCCGCAGTGGCCTTGTAATGTAGGGGACACTAACAACAGTTGTCCCTTGTAGCTAAAAGCATATGATTTCACAGTAAGCTTCTTGTGTTCCCCTCTGCAGTTCCAACTAGTTACTGCTGACAACTTTTCTATAGACACAGCTTCCCCTTTGTTCCTGGCAGCCCCTTCCCACCAGATAAGTGAAACATACATAACGTGGAATCTTCAAAGCATAAAGGAAGTCTTGAACTCAGAGTATCAGAGGAGGAGATAAGGTTCAGGGATGATTACTCCCGTCCTTCCCTTGGTGTGTGGATGATAGGGTGAAGGGAGAGGGCAGAAACGGAGAAGGCACCATGAGATGTGCCCAGTGTGTTTCCAAAAGCTGTGCTGACAGTGGGGCACCATGACGTCTACAGCTAAATGCCTAGGCCTAGAATCCCAAGAGCCCACAACCTTCAGAGTAGAGATCTTGGAACAGGGGCGACTACTGCACATGACTGGCAACTTGCTCTGTAAAGGGCCCGAAAGTAAATATTTTAGGCTTTGTGGGCCGGACGGTCTCTGACTCAACTACTCCCCTCTGCCGCTGTGGCTGAAAAGCAGCCAGAGACAGTCCGCAGACATGGACACGGCTGTGTGCTGACAGAACGTATTCACAAAGCCAGGCGGCTCTGGGCCCAGGGGCCAGTTTGCGGACCCTGCTCTGTCCTCTTAACTGCAGGTTTCCCCCGACATCTCTCTGAAGCTCTTGGCTCCAACCTCTGGACATCCACTTCTGTGGGCTCTTCTACTTTTGGGACTTCAGCTACTAGATGCTGATGCCAAGAGCGCCCACCAAGCGCGGTACTCCATGGCTCCAGGTCATGCCAATCAAACTCAGCATATCCCAGACGGAACACTGTCTCCTACCCCGAAACAGGTCAGTTCCCCACACACTTCAACTTTTAAAGTGGCCTCCCTTATTGGAAAATTGGGATATTCTCTTCGAGCCTCCTTCCTTGTTCACAGCTAACGAATTTCTGTCATTTCTTAATCATTCATTCAAATAAAATGTTGTACCTACTGGGTGGCAGGAATTGTGTTGAGAGCAAGGGGAATAGCTACAGTAAAGAACGAGACGTGGTCCCTGACCTTCAAGAGCACGGTCTCGTGCGTGGTTAAGCAGCTGTGAGACACTCCGCACAAGCTTTGTGGAAGGGCGAGCTCAGGGCCGTCATGGTGCAGAGGGGCAGGGAGGGGTTTCAGAGGCAGGAGATCAGAGATTCGGGAGCTGCTGACCTACAGATGGTAACTGAGGTTAAGGAGAGCTGGTGAGATCACTGAGGGGAACTGTGCACAGTAGAAAGAAGTCTAGAAACTACCCCACAGTGTAGAGCCTTAAAGGGAGAGACAAAGGACAGCAACTAGCGAGAGCCTGGGAAGAGGGGACCAGAATCAAAGGAACAGTGTTTTGAGTGGGGGGATGACCTCCAAGTGATCAAGAAAGATAAGGAAAGACAGGTGTCCACTGGATTTGGCAACAAAGAGAAAGGTTTAGCAAGAAGGCATCATGGGCTTCCAGTTCATGTTGGGGAGGGCTGGGAATGGAGCCCCATGCTCTGCGCAGTGCGGGGGAGGCGAGGGGGAGGCCATCACAAGGACCCTGGCCAGGCTGGGAGCAGAGAGGTAAGGTGGAGCCATGGGCAAAGCCGGGGGCTGTTGTCGGAGGCTTCTCCTTCTCTTTTTTCAAAGATGAGGGAGACCTGAGTATGTTTAATGCTGACAGTAGAAGTAGAAACAGGGAGCTGCAGATACAGGAGAAGAAATAAAGGAAAACTTAGTAGTCCAAGGACAGGCAGCAGGTTGGATCCAGAGCACACGGAGTTTTGCCTTGGAAGACTGAGGGACATCTTTTCCACTGAATGTGGAAAATGGAGGGAAGGGATAACTACGGATCGGAACGAGGATGTAGGTTTAGCAAGAGGAGTAGAAAATGCCCTTCTGTTGGCTTCTTCAGAAACAATCTCGCCTTGGCCCTGGTCCACAGGGTTCAAGCGTGTGGGTGGGCTGTGAATCTGAACACCTGATGCCATCAACTTCTGTGCGGGAGACCTTGGCAAACTACTTAACTTTTCTCAGTGCCTCGGTTTCATTGTTTGTAAAAGGGCAAAAAACAAAACAAAAGTAGCCACCCCAAAGGGCTGGCAGAAGGTACTGGAGGTGTGCAGCACTGAGCTCTCCCAGCCGTCCCCACCACTGGAGGAACCTACTTCCCTGTGCTCTGAAATCGTTCCCCGGCCTTCTAGGGCCACCTCAAACCCTTTCTCCGGAAAGGACCCTTTTCTAACTGCTTCCGCATCCCCTGGAGCCTTCCTCGCTTTGGGCCCCAGCTCTCCTCCACTGTCATGGGGTCCTTCCTGCAGTTACAGCACAGTTCATGGAGGCGAGACAGTTGCCACACATGGGGAAGGAGCCACTTTCCCTTCCTGAGCTTAGATGCAGGGAGCGTCTAGGTGCCTGACCCCAGCAGCCCACGAATGGTCATCATGGGGAAAAATGTTCTGCGTGTGACAATTCTGGAACTTGTTCCAGTGACATCTGCTTGGAAGGAAGGCAATCCTGACCATCTGAGGAGGATACCAAGGAAACTCCCCCAGAGGTAGCACAGGAGACCTAAACTGAGCCTGTCCTCAAAGGGAAGGATGCCAGGGCTTCTACAGACGTTCCTCCCAAAGGCGATGTCAACCCTACTCCTTCTAAGGCTGATATGTAATTTAAGTACAGAATCTACTTATGAGGAACCATGCTTTGAAACCATGGCTGATGTGTAATTTAAGTACAGAATCTACTTATGAGGAACCATGCATTTTACAAATTATCATGAAATTCCTGAACTAATGTACAGTAAAAAGTGAAAGGAATTAGTTATGTATATCCTGGTATCAAAAATAAATCAAGTAAAAAATAAACTATTCAATTCTGGACAAGGTCGTGGGAAGCAGGTGGTGACCTTGGTAGAGAGCCTAGTGTTCCAGTAACTCTTCTATCGCATCACATGGGTGTCCTGGGAGGACAGCCACTGCCTGGGCTGTAGATGACATCTGAAGACAGGGGCTCAGGGATTTTCCTACTGACGCACCCTTTCCTAGAACTACGGTAGATCTTTGACACTGTGAATAAATGAGGCAATGTATATCTAAGCAACGGTGAGTCACTGAGGTTATTTACTTTCTCAAGGAAGATTTTACCACTCTCTAGTGACAGGGCTGATGATTTTATGGTGATGTTCCTGTGAGAGCTTAGAATTCAAGTCTCTCACCCGGCTGTCTAAACAAAGTGGACTATTAGCATATTCCCATGGCCAAGCAAGGGCATGATGGGGATGAGCAGCTGCTCCTGCACTGTGCTGCATGGCTGGAAGCATACATGTGCTGCACCCGCAGCTCTTGAGGAGTGGTGCCGACCCCAAACATGGTGGCCTCTGACAGGGCTTCCTGCTGGCCAAAGCGGGCGTCACAAACCTGAGAGAGCCAAGTGGAACAGTAAAACCCAACAGTTTCCAAAGGCATAAGCAGTCCTAAAAGCATCCAGCAGCTGGACCTGAACACATCTAAGATCTCACTTTCCTATGCCATGCAGGGCTATTTACATGTGGTCAATTTAGTTGCTAACAGCACAGCTGGAGGATGAATATGGAAACTTCTGCTTCCCCTTGAGAAGGGTGGCTTGGGGAAAATACATCTTTGGGGCACCAGTGGGTGAGAGGTAGGGCCGAGGCCTTGTGGTTCTGGGAATTTAAGGCACTGATCACAGAGAGAATGGGCAATTCCTGGCAGGATAACTAATTTTTAGTAGAATAAAAGGAGACAAAAAGTTAAATCGATGGGTCAACACCAGGAGACTGTGAATAAATCTGTGTTTATCCTCCAGGTTAATACAAGGATAAACTTGTAAGCGCTGCCTCTCAGCTAGGATTTCCCTCTCTAAGGCAGGTGCAAAGCATCAAAGTAAAATAATTACCTTCTCTGGCCAGATGCCCAGGTGGAAGTAGAGCCTGGCTTGGAGAAGGAGGAGCTGCACCTGGTCCGGGTACATCGCCAGGTACAGATCCAGGGAGTCCCTCAGGAGCTGGTACGACTGGTCGATGCCTTCCCTGTGGGGAAAGAAATCTGTGTTTTATCCTGTTTGCTTCCGAGCTAAGACCCTCTTTTTCAAGGCCCAGATCTTAAAAGTAATGGACACAAATCCCACACGTTCTCTGATTCTGATACTTCCTCTCTTCAGCAAAGTTACAACACTCTTAACAAAAAAAGATACACAAGAAATAGAAATTTCGTACTCCACTAAGTTAAAATCGTAACTGTTTTCCTTACAGAGTCACCTTGATAACACTGTACATAAATTAAAAATGGACTCTGAATAGGTGGAGGACTATTAGGTCAGTGAAACTCTTCTAGATGACACTACAGCGGTGGGTACACGTCATTACATGCTTGTCAAAATCCACAGAATGTACATCAACAGCAAACCCAATGTAAACTTGGACTTGGAGTGATAATGGCGTGCCAAGGTAGGTTCATCAACTGTAACAAACAGCCTGCTCCCGGGAGGGGGTTGCTGAAATGAGGGAGGCCGTGTGTGTCCAGAAGCAGGGGGTAAACGGGAACTCTCTGTACTTGCGGCTCAGTTTTGCTGTGAACCTAAAACTGTTCTTAAAAAAATAAAGTTTATTTAAAAAGAAATTCTGCCATTAGGCAGAAAACTAATACTCCAATCTATAAATTTCTATTTTCCCTGTAAGACAATTTTCCTTGGACTCAGAAGCAAGACTGTTTCATACTTTCGTTTGTCCTCTTACCTAAGTGATAGAAAGGTATAAATTCAAAGACAGCAAAGCACTAGGAGGTGAAAAATACTTGTTGCCAGTCTAAAATATTCTTGTTACTGGAGAATGCTTTCAGCATTTATAAAAGAGAACTCGCCCAAGTCCACTGCAAAGATCTCAAAGAAAAGTCACTCAGCACATCTTAAGTCTGGATAGCATTACGTCAAGGGAACCAGTTTTTTCCCATGGTGGGTAGATAGCTGCAGCTGTCCCAACTGTGCCACAAAGCATCCGCTGCTTCTCTGTATCACAGGTAGGCTCATTAAATAAAATTCTCTGTAAGGTAATTTGCACCTCCAAAGACGCACACGCCGCGGAAGTACTGGAAAACCAAGAAAACCTTACCGCTTTCCCAGGCTTAAAAGGTTTCCCACCATTCGCTGTAACACCTTCTTTACGTTCACCACCCCATACAGCGCTGCAGTCACATGCTGGCCGATCAGGTATTCACATTCTTTCACTGTCAGCTGCTTGCCTTTCCCAAAAGCATCTATGTAGATGTAGTCAAAGATGTCCAGGGTTGCCCTATCCAAAGAGCACACGTAGTGAGTCGTATCTCAGATTAGAGCTGAACAAGTCAATATTTAAAACCCCGTAATAAGTAGCTCAAATCAGAGAATGAATGCTAACACAGTGGCATTTCTACTGACAATATCAAGGCCTTGCCCAAAGTCTGAGATCTGACCTGTATGCACACGCTGCTGTATTAAGGCTGCAGTGCACTGACACTAGAGAAATAGCCCTGGTTTATGCCATTCAATATAGTTAGAGAGATTTACTCTAAAACTCACTGCCAGGCCTACCTATCAGAAGTCTGGTTGAGAGAAACATTTCTGGAATGCCTGAGCCAGTCTATTAATTTCACAGAGTAGCAGCAGTTAACCTCTGCGGATCCCGGGCCCCTTGAGGCCGTGATGACAGTTATGGGGCCTGGGGTCACAAGGATTCTGGCCTCAGCTCTGCAGATGCGCTCGGGAGGCTCAGGCTGGGACCCTGCTCCAGACCCCGGAGAGCTGCGTCCCTGGCCTCCACCTCCCACTCCTCCCATGGAACCGCCCTCCACGACCCGAGCTCTTGCACGTGGGGGTGGCCCACGCCGAGCCGGGCCGGTAGGCGGTCACATAAGCAGGTTCTCACCTCAGGACCTCTAACGATACTGCATTCACCCTACGAGGACTCCTGAGGGATTGAGGTGGGACTTTGTTTCAGGGATAGCTGTGTTTTTTTTCTTTGAGCAACTGTTTCACTTTGATAGAGACTTTCTCTTCGGCAGCTAAAAAGCCCAGTCAGATTTCTTCTTTGAGTCGTATTAATAGCCTGCCTTTAGCAAGACATATATAATTGTTCCAGAAATAAGGAATGCCCTTCAACCCTTTTTTTGGGTCTAGGAGAACCACACAAATGCACACAAGTTTACAGGCAAAAATCCTAAGCAAAGTATGAGCAAATCAAACACAGCAAATGTATAAAAATCCACATGAGTAAGTCAGATGCTCCTTAAGAATGAAAGGAGGTCTGAACGCTAAAACATTTCACCACATGCAGACTAAAGGAGAAAAACCACATCCTATCTGTAGACACAGAAAAGAAATTTGGGGGAAAAAAATCCTAGTTATTAATAAAACTCTTAGCAAATTACGACTTTATTATTGTGTTTTTCCTTTTTTTTTTTAACCGCACCATGCGGCATGCAGGCTCTTAGTTCCCCGACCAGGGATGGAACCCGTGCCCCCTGCAGTGGAAGCGTGGAGTCCTAACCACTGGACCGCCAGGGAAGTCCCAAATTACAACTTTAGAAGGCAGCTTTGATCATCTCAATGAAAGGTACTGCTCCCAAACATCATGTTTGAGATGAAATTTTAAAGTCATACCCAAGGCAGAGTGCCTGCTATCACTGTTTCTATTCACTGTGTACAAGAGGACCCCGCCAGCAGAATAAGTAAAAGAGACACAAACGTACAACAGCTGGAAAAAAAAAGAAGAAATAAAACTGTCGCAATTCAGACAATATGACGGTCTACACAGAAAAGCTGAAAGACCTAGCAAATTATTAGCACTAATAATTGATCCAGCAGAGGTGCTGATAATCAGACCCAGATCTAAGTCATCAACCATGTCCCTGTGCACCACCGAACAGAGACGGCGTAATTTAAACAATTACCATTTACAACAGCAGCAAAAAGTTACGGTACCCAGGAACAAATCTAGCAATATGTCAAAGAGCTGGATGTAGAAAACAATAAAATATTTTTAAGGACACTAAAGATGACTTAAACGTGCAAGGAGATGTGTTTACAGACAGACAGACTGAGCAGGGAAGCGCAAGCAGGCCATACTCCTCACGTGAATCCACGAATCCAGAGGAGCTCTGGGCCCAGCTACCATGCCAGAGCTTCGAGGCGCCTGACAAACGGGTACTGAAGCTGCACATGGACACCAGCCTACGAGGAGCCAGGGCAATGCTAACGGACTCCGTGGGGGCCTCGCCCCACCGGTCATTACGACTAACGATAAAGCCACAGTCAACGCGACACTGTGGTCTCGGTGCAGACACAGAGACCACGGGCCCGAGGAGCAGTCCAGTCAGGACGCAGAGGGCCTGCAGCCCAGCAGCTGTGCGCTCTCCCGCCAACCTCCCGGCCTCTCCCCAGCGGGCCAGCCCTTTATGGGTCTCAGTGTTTGTGTCCGCCAGGTGCTTTGGGTGCTAACAAACCACTTCATTGTTTATCTGCATCGTGGTGTATGCTCACTGTAGCCTAAAGAAGGAAAAACAATCCTGTTACCACACACAAATGTGGCCGGCAATAGGTCACTGTGGTAAGTAACATGGTAATTGGTGTTTTAAATGCTTTATATCGCGCAGAAATCCTTGGTGGATCATTATATAAGCATTTAAGAATATTTTAGAGATATTTGGGGAAATTGGTTGGGTTATTCAGGGAGAGGGAATGAGCTGAAAAAGCACTTTTCTCATTTAAAATAATGGAAAATGGGTGCCTGCTATCCAAAAGAGAAACCATCCAATACATTTTAAGGAACAGATTCTATCTGGGAAACAAGGGAAGCCCGTACTCGCTATTCAAGGAAACATACACATGTAACGAAATATTAAAATTTGCGTGGAAATAACAAATACTTTCAAACTAACTGGCGGTTACCTCTAGAGAGAAGAGGAGGGAAAGGGATAAGGAAGAATACCGAGGAGCCGCCAACTTACAGACAAGTTTTATTTCCTAAACCCGGAGGTGGAAATATAGAGACCAGCATGAGAAATTCCACCAGGCGTGTAAAGCACTGGGTTCTCTCATTTAACCCTTCAAACCACTTTATGAAAAACATTAGCCCCATTTTACACAGGAAGAAACTGAGGCTCAGAGGAAACCGAGGACTAAATTCAAACTTCAAAGCTCAGCTACTTTCTATCATTCCACTCATCACTTCACCAAACAGTACCACAGCCAGTCATTAAGAAGTAGTTTGAAGTAACAGGATGTAATTAAATAACTATGTTTCTTTTCCCTCTAGATGGCACTTTTAAAGAGACCAGTCTCTCTAGACTATAGCTGAAAGGGAGCTTTATGTCCAATAGGACACCAGGTCTCAAACAAGAGAACAAAATAGAACTCATTAACCTGGTCTGCAAAATGCGCATCAGGTCACCAACCTTGCCTAAAAGGAGTGCCGCTGCTGAGAACTTGAATATTTGCTTTTGCACATGGATGAAGAACTTGGGCCCAGTTCCCTCTCCCCTGCTTCTCCCTCCCTCCTTCCCTCTCTTCTGGGGGGAGATTTTACGGAAGACTGGGAAGTAACAGTTTCTTTAAGAACTCTTTGTACTGATCTGCTTCGGAACAAAGGGACTCTGAGATTCACAGAAGATCCTGAACTCTTAGTCCTGTTCTTTAAAATTAAATGTTTTCTCTGAGGTAATTGGAGATTCACATGCAGTTCTGAGAAATAAGACAAAGATCCAGAGCGCACTTCTCCCACGAGCAGATCACGGACGTGGATACAGTCAAGAGCAAACCAGTTCCATCACCACCCTAGGCCCCCTTTTAACCTCTGTTGTTACATCTCCTCTCAGCACAGTGGAAATGAATCCTCAGGGCAATCACGATGTGTCACGGATGGCTCACCCTTCTGCACCTTGGCACCACCTTAATAAGAAGTGACTGGGGAAGTTGACAGGCTCCAGTGGGACCCCCAACTGCCGGGCAATGGTCAGGTAGAGCAGAGACATGCTGATTGGGATTCCAGTTCTGCGGATTAAAACCTAGCAGAGAAAAGAAGGCTTTAGCTTCACAGAGATGAATCACACCTTCTCACCCCTTCCCCACACCTTCTCAGTGGCCACCTACTGTGCATCAGGTGAGAGGACAGGTTTTCAGGCTTAAGTGGATGAATATTTCATTTACTTAGATCAGGGCTCTCAGACTACAGTCTATGGGCCAAATCGGGCCCACCAACTGTTTTTGGATGGCTTGCATAAGAAGAGTTTTAATATTTCTTAATGTTTAAAAAAGTCAAAAGAATACTATTTCATGAAACATGAGAACTATATGAAATTCATATGTCCATGTCCACATACAACATTCTACTGGAACACAGCCACATGCCTTTGTTTCCGTATGGTTTGTGCCTTCTTTCGCTTGACCGTGGCAGAACCGAGTGGTTAGGACAGAGGGTACGTGGCCTGCAGAGCCAAGGAGAATCACTGTCTGGCCCTTCACAGAAAAAGTGTGCAGACCTGTGATTTAGGCCCTCCTTCTTCTAGGAAGAACGTAAGGCCATTTCAGATAACGTGTGTAAGATATGACAAAAGAAAATACAAGTCTCACGGAGAGCAACAGAACAGATATGAAAACAGAGACAAGTAGGAAGCAAATAAAAAACGAGCATCAATGACGTAGCTGGTCATGTGTTTCCTCCAGTCTTCCCGGAAGCCAGTGCAAAAAGGTTAGTTTCATAGTTTAGTGTTCACAAGATGCAAACTGATCACACTGAGTCAGAGAAGTCCTATTTCTAGTCAGGAATTTACTTCAAGGGTTTTCAGAGGATGCTCTGTGATGAAGTAGGTAAAAGCCACAGCAATATCCTCACAGTAGAGGCAAAAATGAGTTTCACTGGGCATTGAGAGATGAACAAAATCTATTATTTGCCCTCAGTAACTGTACAGTTTATCAGAGATAAGCTTAATATATATATAATTATTACATTTTCTATCATACACATATTTACCTGGTGCATATATAAGTTTAGGGCATTATAGTAATCCATTCGGTTCCCCTTGAACTTCAGTTGGTCATAAAGGACGTAGTTCATGGCATCCAGCACCTGGCTCTGGAGTTCTATTTCCATTATCATGGAGGATTCACCTGAAATACAGAGACCTACTCTGAGGACACAAGCACAAATAACGTTGTGACCAGTGTCCCAAATAACCTTTAACATGCAGACACTGGCAATGTCCTAAGAATATACATCAGGTGTTACCAACCCAGGGTGGAAAAGACAACACGTATTTGAGGTCTTTTACATCACCCAGGTGAACATGTGGTTGTATCATCAGTCGATTTTGGGGGACATAATGGGAATGCACTGCAGAAGTCCCCAAATTAATCAATTACTCTACGTTTTCTTTTGCAAATACAGCTGTATCCGAAGCAGTTCCACACCTGCCTTGAAGGCCAAGCTGGGGTGGCGACTATTTATGCCCCGGAGGGTTTTGCAAACAAGCTCCACGATGCTGTCAATCTGGGCCTGAATGTCTCTGAGGCTGATGTCGGAGAGAGGATTGCAGTACTGGTCAATATACACTGCACCTGAAATGAACAAGAATTACCGAGTAAATTCCTACTTCCACCTTTTCTTATCAGTGGTCATTCACCGCAGACTCCTGGGGCCACAGCTCTTCACACCACTCCTCCAGATGTGGTCCTATCTCGGATGTCAGGTCTGGCTGCTGCTAAGACACTGAGAAGGAGCAACATCCTTACAGCAAAGATTACATTTCGTTATTATTATTATTTTTTTAATATACCAAAACTCTCTCAGAGGTCATGGACTCAAAAGAACTGTGTGATACATGCCATATCTCCACAGTCTACTAGGAAGAGAAATAAATACCATAAAGGAGATCTTTTCAAGCTACTTCTCTGTCCCTAATTTTCTTATAGTTCAAAATCCAACAACTCTGAAAACTTATAAGACAGTTCATTGAGACTTAAAAAAAAAATAGTTGAAAGCCCTCAATGTCAGATATACCATTTCAACAAATTATTCCTCTGAAAGGTGAGCCGGTAAATGGACTTTGGAGATAACTGGACTTTGAAATTAAACAGTTACACTCAGGAAACCCACAGCTAGTAAGTTGTACAGAGCACACCAGAGATACTGTCTCTCAAAAATCACTACTCTTCACCACCTTTGGTTTTTTTTTTTTTTTTTTTTGCGGTACTCAGGCCTCTCACTGTTGTGCCCTCTCCCGTTGCGGAGCACAGGCTCCAGACGCGCAGGCTCAGCGGCCATGGCTCACGGGCCCAGCCGCTCCGTGGCATGTGGGATCTTCCCAGACCGGGGCACGAACCCACGTCCCCTGCATCGGCAGGCGGACTCTCAACCAGTGCGCCACCAGGGAAGCCCCTTAGGTTACTTTTTAACCCGAGACCCAGTGGGCTAACCTGCTCGTCTGCTATAGGACGTTTTCACTCGGGAAGCTGTAGAGTCACTTTAAATTCAAGAGGTCTCAAACCAGCTCAGGACCTGGATCCCCTACTTACACCCCAGTGGGTATCAAGAGACCTGGACACCAGCCCCAGTTCTGCCACCAGCCAGGGAATGGCTCCTGGGTCTCCTCGGGACTCAGTTCCCCCAGCTGTCGGCTGAAGGGCTTTATGCTGCACAGCTCCGCAGCCCGTCCTATCTGCTGCTGCTTCGACTTCGTCAATGGCGTCAGATGAGTCTAGCTGGTCACCAAGGATCAAAACCTTGGAGCCAATTTCTATTCGCTCAACTAGTTAAAAACCTTCAACAGCTACCCAGTGTCCACAGCACTGATGTGAATGAGCTGCCGAAAATTATAATATTACTTAATATTTGAAAGATGAAAGAGAAGCAATTGTTTTCATAAATAAAGCCTGTCAAGTTATTCCTGACTGTGGAATAAACAGAAGATGCATGTGTGACGATTCCAGGATGGTGAGGATATTTTATTTTAATGAACTGAAGCAGATACTTCCTGTCCTTCTGGATGGTTCAATCAACAAGAATCTGCACTACACACTGCGGAGTACATCCTGATCGTAACATAAGGACAAGGAACACAAGAAACACAGTGACTATTAAAGAAACACCTGTACACACAGGAAGCAGAGGATGGATAGGGTTTACCAGCCACTGCTACTGTAGGTCCGAGGCAGTAAAATCTGCAAGTGTTGCAGTTATCACGGAAACTTAATGCGAGTGAAACCTGAAATGAACTTGGAGGGTGAGTAGGATTTAGGAGGGAATCCTAAGGAAAAGATATACCACGAATGAGAAAGTGAAGCCAGGTGTATGTGTATGGCGCCAGTGAGGATAGTGGCCTGGCTGGAGCAAATGGGACACTTTAGAGAGTGATGGGGAAAGGCCTGGCTGAATTATGGAGGGCACTGAAAGCAGGCAGAGATTTAATTTCAAAAAGGAAATCAGCTGGCCACGTCGCAGGCTCACACGGAGTGCTGGAAAGGCTGGGTTTCAGGCTAGGCCGGCTGACCTGAGAGCAGGAGGGCGTGATGCCCATGAAAGCAAGTATTACTTAGAAAGCTGCTGCGGGGAGAGGTGGCAACAGCCTGCGCGACACCAAGAACAGAACGGAGACACGACTATGAGAAACGCTGGAAAGGATAAAGAATCAATGAATTGCGTAAGTCGCTGGGAGTAGGGAATGAAAGTGAAGGAAGAGTCATATCTGTATTTCATAACCATAATTTGTGGGAGTGTTTGTGTAATATGCTAGGAATTTAAAATAGTTTTTTAAAAATGAAGTCACGTTTTGTTCTTGCTCAACTCAGTAGGAACAGAAAGTTCTTCCCTTCATCTTGCCTGTCCACTGGACTTCTTTCCACTCAGTTCTCATTATGGACAACAAGACTCACTGACATGCAAGAACATTTTGTCCTCATTAAACTCCAACCAGAGAGGTTAAGGGATTTGCTTGAGGTCACATGGAGACAAAACTGGACACATTTATTTCTGATTTGAAATGAGGCTTCAAAGCTTAGAGACAGGGAATTAACCTCATTAGCTAAAATGTCAGCCTCATGCTTTGAACCGATGATGCATCTTTAAATTTATTTATTTATTTATTTATGGCTGCGTTGGGTCTTTGTTGCTACGCACAGGCTTTCTCTAGTAGCGGTGAGTGGGGACTACTCTTCGTTGCGGTGCGCGGGCTTCTCATTGTGGTGGCTTCTCTTGTTGCAGAGCACGGGCTGTAGGCACGTGGGCTTCAGTAGTTGTGGCTCACGGGCTCTAAAGCGCAGGCTCAGTAGGTGTGGTGCATGGGCTTAGCTGCTCCGCAGCATGTGGGATCTTCCCGGACCAGCGCTCGAACCCGGGTCTCCTGCACTGGCAGGCGGATTCTTAACCACTATGCCACCAGGGAAGCCCGATGGTGCATCTTTATAAACACTGTCTCTTTAGCTGACCGCTAAAAATTTTGACCAGGTCTTAGCTCTGAATTTAATCGTTCTGCCTACCTAATTGATCAGACCATACAACCCAACCTCCAGAGGCCCATGTAGCACAGTTCACTTTTCCACTGCTTTTCCATCAGGGCCACTTTCACTGCTGCTCTAAGGACAACTCAGCTGCCTATCAAAATATCAATGTTGAAGTCTCACCTTCAAGATATGATTCATAATCATCAGGCTGCTGAAGAAAAGCCTTAAGATTATTTAAAATTTTCTGTTGTCGCAGGTAATAAAGAATTTTTTTTGCGTAGTATTTCCAGGTCAAAGCTTTTCTGGAAAAAAACAAATAAACAAACAAGCAATGAGTCAATAAGAATTAAGATATTAAAATTCTCAATTATCCATCTTTTTACTTCACACTAATCATACCACGTTAAGAGTCTACTTAACAAGAAAAGTATAATTGGCTCACAAGCATATAGTACGTATCATGGAAGCTGACAGCACAATTTAGGGTTTGGCATTTGTAATTTAACACTAAGTTAGCTGTGCTGAAACTCAAGAAACAGTTATCCATTTGGCTTCAGATTTACTAATAGGAAATGAAAGAGAAACCTGAAAAGTCAGGGGAGCTGGGTGAGTCTCAGGAGACAGGAGAAAGGCATTTTGGAAGCTTTCTGGCCGCTCGGACCTTGGGCTGCTGCCTTTCTCCTTCTACACTCACTGCCATCTCATCCAGTCTCAAAGTTTCAGACACCATCCACACTGACACCCCCCAATTTATTCTCCAGAACAGGTTTTTCCCCTAAACTCCACACCTGTATATCCAACTGCTACAACCACATCCCACTTCAATATCTGATGAGACCTTAACTTTCTTCCCCTCCTAGAGTCATGCCCATCTCAGATAAAGGCAACTCCACCATCCAGTTAGGACGCCCTCGGAGCCATCCTTGACTCCTTGCTTTCTCTCACAGCCATATTCAATCCATCCACCTATGCTCTTAGTCCTATCGTCAAAATATATCAGAAATGTGAGCACATCCAACTCATCTAAACCACCGCCCTCTTTTGTCTGTGTCATAGCAGCTTCCTGCTTTGATCCTTGCCCCTCACAGTCTACATTCGACATGGCAGCCAGAGGGCGCCAGGTGACATGTTAAGTCATAGCACAAAAACCCTCTGCCCCAAATTCTCCAATGGTTTTCCACGTCAATCAAAGTATATAAAAGCCCAAGTCCTAATGATGACCTAAAAGGTCCTTTAAACTCTCGCCCCGTTACCTGTCTGCCCTCAGTTCCTGTATCACCCTCCCCACCCAGTCCAGCCGCCAGCAATGCTGGTTTCCCGGCCGTTCCTTCCTCACACCTGGCTGGAGTTCACCTTAGGCATTAGCACTCAATTCCTCCTGACTAGAACATTCCTCCCCTGGGGATCTGCAATCTGTGCCCTCATCTCCTTGCAGGTTTTGACTGAAATGTCGCTTTGAGTAAGGCTTTCTCCCACCATTCTATTTAAAATTGTACCCCCCCGTATCGTTCCCTCACCCTCTCCCCTGGTTAATATTTCTCTATAGCACTTCTCATTTTCTAATATAATTAATGTCTTAACTTTGTTAAGCATCTCTCTTCTCCACTAGAGTGTGAGCTCCATGAAGGCAAGGTTTTTTTTTTTTTTTTAAGTTGAGCTCACTGCTGTATCCTCAGCTCCTAGAATGGTGTCTGACACACAGCAGATGCTCAATAAATACTTGCTGAATGATTGAAACTCTTCATCAGATCTCCCAAATATGCACAGGGATTATGGGAAGTAGGAGGGAGACAATCAATGATTAACTTATTGGCCTGGCTTCATAAATAAAGGACTCTCCAATCTTCAGGGAGTAAGTGAAAATGAGCAGAGCTAGGTTTTACTAGCTTTTTAACCTTTGAGCTATAAAGTGTACCAATCTAGAAAATCACATGAAACAAACGAATAGCCTAATGAATTATTATAAGGGAAACACCCTTGTATCCACCACTTAGGCCAAGAAATAGAACTTTGCAGAAACCCCAGAAGCTCCCCATGGGCCCTCTCCTCCCCCCCATGACAATGATCACAATCCACACCTCAATGGTCATCACTACCTTGCTTTTCTCTAGAGTTTTTGCAAATGTGTATTCCTAAACACTCCAGACTAGTCTGTTTACATGCTTTTAAGTCTCTTAATTCACAGGATCCCCCTTCATCTTTTTTCCCCTTGTATTTTATTTGTTGAAGAAACCTGGTTGTTTGACCTGTACTTTCCCATAGTCTGGAATTTGTTGACTGCATCCACATGGTGTAGCATAACATGTTCTTCTGTCTTCTAAATTCCTGTAAATTGGACGTAGAGGCTTGATCAGATTCAGATTCCATTTACTTGGCAAGACGACTTCATAGGTGGTAGTGAGTTCCATAAGGAGGCAATCATGCCTTGGTTGTCTCTTTCTGTGATGTCAGCAGCCATTGCTACTCAAAGGCCCAGGTCTGTTAATTCATTAGAGGCCATAAAGTGGTGATGTTCTAATGCAGCCATCCCTTTTAATTATTAGCTGGAATACTTCTATAAAGAATAATTTCCCCTCATCTACTATTTGGTCCCCCAGTGGCATCGTATGTAGGAATAGGCAGGATAAATGTTCACTTCTTTCCCTTTATCGTTTTCCAAAATAATAATTTGGGTTCTTATTATCCTCCAAAGGTGACCAATTAGTTGTTGTTAAGTATTATTATGAACTCATGGAGCTAAACATATTTGCTGTATTTCCACCCATTCTAGTTACTGTCCACGCTGATGCTCAAAATCGCTACATCTTTGGCCAAAGGAAGCCTCTTCACGTTGGCCCCTGAATACTTCTGACATGAAATATTGTTACTTTTCTCGCTACCTGGTTCTAGGCTTCCCAGATGCTTCCAGGGTCATCTTTTACATTGCCTGCTCTGGACCTAGAATCAGGCGCTTCTCCAAAAACCCTGGCTGCTTTTGATGGGGAGTAGGATGAAGACCACAATCTGAGTGCTAGGGATGATCATTTCTACTAGGTTGGTTATTGTTTCTAGACCTTTTCAGTGGGCAGATACGAAGTCTAGTGTATAAGTGTGTGTACACACACACACACACACACATATACCTACACGTATTTAAACATAAAATATCTTATGAATTCATACTGACACATCTAATTCAAATTCAGAACTATACAGTTTTTACCTTCTTCTATTTTGTATCTATATCTTTTTTTCCTCCAGGAGAATCCTGCTTCTTCAGGATACCAGTGATGAATTAGAATACCACATAATCACTCATTTGCTTTATTCTACCTCGCTCTTTTATACACACACACACACCAGCCTCAGAATAACAAGACCAATATTCTTATCACCTTGATGATTCCTGAAAACACCTAAATATTTTGTTCACGATCTCCCCCATCCTCTGCTCATTTCTTCTGGACAGCTGTGTTGTGTCTACACTGTCAGGGCGTACAGCCATCACATACAATACTTTTCCCCCTATCACCTGTCACTTGGATTTAATTCTACAAGTAAATATGTATTTAATGTTCACCACTAGTTCTTGCATCAGGGTCTCTTTAGCTATTTTGGTTGTCTGAAGCTCATTTTCTAGCATATTTTTCAGGTAGGGCTAAGAAGTCCCTGAGTTCTTTCAAGTGGATGAGTTTTTCCACAGCCCTTACACTTGGAAGTCAGTTTGGCTGGATATAAAAATACTCGGCTGACATTTTCCACCCTTGGGTATCTTAAATGTGTTACTCTTTTTTCTCTGGCAGAGAGTACTGCTGTTGAAAAGTTTAATGATTTCTGATTTGTTCTCCCTTATAAGTGGCTTTGTCTTTTTTGCCTGGATCCTCAAAGGACTTTTCTGTCTTTAAAATCTAGTAGTTTTACTGAAATATGTCTCAGTGCTGGTCATTCTGGGTCAATATTCCCAGATATAGTGTATGCCCTTTTAATATGTTGCTTCAAATCTTTATTTGTAGGATGTACTCTTCTTTTAAGACCACATAAAACACCATAAATGTAAACTGTTTTTAAATACCCAGGGACTGGTGCCTTAGCACCAACTACCCTTCTTCCTTCCTATGCTTTCCATATCCAAACAACAAGCATTTGCCAGGAATGAATACAAAGAGGGTCCTTCATGAAAACCGTCATCCCCAAATACTTACAAACAGGAGAGTATTCCTTATAATTAAAAAACAACCCCGTTTTAGGTTCAAAATACTTGTCAGGCCGAAGGGTACCATACTTATGATAATTTCTAAGAAGACTATAACGATACACACTTCTAGTGGCTGTGCATATTTAGTCTTTTTTTTTTTTTTACCAATCTGACAAGGAAAAATCCAATATTTCATTGTTATTTAACATTTCTTCCAAGAGTGAACTTAAAGGTCTTTTTACTTGACTGCCAGCCACTTGGACTTGCTCTTCTGAGAATGTTGTCCTCTTATCCTTTGTACATTTTTCAATTTCTTTTCAGAAATTTTAAGGATTCTATTGACTTTGTTTATGGTTTCTTTGGTCATACAAGTCTATTTGTTTAATTGCAAAATCATTTGTCTTTTTTTTTTTTTTTTATTGCTTTTGCATTACCAGTCTTGGTTAAGGAGGTATCCCCAGATTGTACATGAAGTCTCCTATTTTCTTGAAGGATTTTCATTGTGACAGTTTTAAATTTTAGGTTGTTTAATCTCTTGGAATTTAATTTTTGTATATGATACAAGTTTTACTTTCTTCCAGATGGATATTCAGTTATATCCAATACCATTCATTAAATAACCCATCTTCTCCCCTCTGAGTTTAAATATATTAAATTATCTGCTATGCTGAGACATGAATTTGAATTATCCTTTGCCACTGATATAGCTATCTATTTTTATTCAAATATTGTATTGTTTGATAACAGGTAGTGTCATAATATGTTCTAATATCTAGTGATGCAAGTTTCCCATTGTGATTATTTAAAAATTGTTTTTTCTGGCTCCTGTGAATTTACTATTCTGTATATATTTTATGACAATACTATCCATTCAAAACACACAGAACTCTCCCCTCCCAAAACTCTTGTTGGATCCTAACTGGAACAGCACTAAGTTTATGTATTAATTTTGGAAGAATCAACATTTTCATGATGGTAAGTCTTCTTATTCAAGGACATGTTATCTCTTACGTTTTTCAAACAACATTCTATAGTCTGACCTAGGAAACCCATCCCCAGGAATCTAATACTCAGAAATGAATGCACTAGCAACACCACCCTCCACAGTAACAAAATGGAGAAGAAAGTGGTCACCCATTAATGGGGGATGATTAAATAAGTTATGGTATATACTACAAAACAGTATGCAGCCATTAACAAAAGTGAATTTGATTTTTACCGTTGATTAGGATAGATTTCCACGGGGCAATGTTGAATGAGGAAAAAAAGATGTTGAAAAGTACCTATTATTTGATCTCAGTTTTGTAAAGTGATGATCCCCCTCCATCCGCATGTATATCATATTAGCATGGAAGCATACAACCTAGGTTGTCATCATAAATTATGGGACTGGGGGCTGGGAAGGGCAGTGCAAATGGAGGGAGAAGGAAGGAAAAAAACAACATAAATAAGGAAAAAAAAAAAGTCTGCACTAAACATCAAACCAAACCCAAAACAACCAATAAACTGAGTATGTATAATATTTATGTATTTAACAGTTTATGTGTATGTATGTAAAAAGGCCAGGTCGACTTTTATTTTTAAGGCTGCACAATACTGACTATTAGATCACACTTCAATTCATTTATAGATAAACCAAAATAGAAACAGAAAAATGACCTCTGCATCAGAACTCATCCAAGGCCTAGAATAGTGACACATCTTACCTCTCCCCACAGCTGTTCCACTGATAGATATTTCTCTCTCCTAAACCCCCTTGAAAACAACAAGAAAAATGTCTTGCTCCCTGTTTGTGAGACATTTCACAATAATCTCTCTTAAGGAAGATGTTAAACTAGCACTCTTATCTTCCATCACTAGTAAAGTTTCTAGAACTTTTAGAGCAGAAAATCTTTTTTGTAGGTTAAGCTTAACTTTTTCCAGATAAGCTGGAAGCCAAGTCATCTTTCAGGTAAACTGGAAATTAACCTTCACAGCAGAAAATATAAGGCATAAAAAAATTTAAGCAACAACCAAGAGAGAATGGATTCTTCTTAATCAGGAGAGAAAAAAGGCTCAACCAAATATCTATAATGTTCATTGCCAAAGTAAGATTACTGCTTACCAGAATTCAGAAATTGTAAAAAAAAAAAAAAATTATCCATTACATTAAGACATACGTAAGAAATTTTTTTAATTCAACTAATGACAGGCAAATTTGGTGGTAGCAGATGAAGAGATGACAACAAAGAAAAGATAATCTGTATTACCCAAATGATATACAGATACAAGTACCCAGAGCACAGTATTTGACCCATAGGAGGACTAAATATTAATTCTCCCAAAAGGATTTTTGCACCATTTCTTTAAATATCAATTGTCTTGGGGTATTTAACTTATATACATGGAATTTTTCAAAAATATAACTATGGCAACATGAATGTAACATGAAATATTTAGAAATACATGTACCACAGTTCAGTCACATACAAATTACAGCAATTAATTCTGGGGTTATTATTAAAACACACAAACAAACTAACAAAATCCCTGATAAATCTACAGCTTACCTTCCTTCCATATTTAGGATACACACCAGTTCATCCTCAAAAAATATCTCTGGTCCCTCAAGATTCTCAATGTCACTAAAACCGTTACAAGGGACCTATGAAGAAGAGACACAAAGAGGCCTCAGTAACGAGTAATAATGTTGTCACTCTCACACACAAATCTGAGTTGCAAACAAAGCTGCTCATTTCTATGGAAGTGGTTAACACCTCTCCCACACTATCTTGCACCACCCACCCACTAGAGGTGCAAAGGAACATGTGGAGTAACAATAATTTGTTCAGATCGTAACTGTTAGCTGTAAATGAATTATCTTTTCAAAGACTGGAATTTCTGAAAGTGATAACTTACATCGGAAATGTGAAGAAAAATAGCTCTGAAATGAGGACTAGAAATACAAAAATCTCCTAATTCACAGTAACTATTCTGTGCAGTCTACGCTGTACTCAGCTAGGAGTGTGGGGCCAGAGAGAGAAGTCCAGTGCTTTGGGCAACTCTTAACCGACTGGGCATGTTTCTCCTCTGTAAATTGAGGTGGTGGTACCAATGAGTTTTAAGATCCCCTTGATTTAAAATTCTATTACTTCTCCCACTTTTCTTTTTGAAAGTAGCCAGGAAATTTCTTGTCAACCTGTGTGCATGTTGAAAACACAGGAATACAAGGGTCCTGAGCCAAAGTAATCATCCACCCACAGATCAATCCTAAGTATACTGCTGTTATGTTCAAAGTCCTCGACACGCTTCTAATCAAGCAGAGGTACAGGGAAAGAGGGAGCTGGGGAAAAAACACAACAATGCCTTATTATTAGACAAAGGCACAAGCTGTTAAGTATGCACACAAAACCAGCTGGACTGTAAGTAGAGACAGCAAACTAGCAGCCCATGTCCAAGTGCATTAAACACATCCAGCACCCACATATATGTATGTGCAAACACATTTAAACCAGAATGGAATACCTGTGATGATGAATGCTCTTAGCCAGCGTATGGCTTATCCAAAGTAGGACATAAATTCTGACCATTCTAACATGAACAAACATTTATAGAAATGAATTACACTAGGAAATAGCTAGTTTTATTCTCTATAGGGGAACAAGTTCAAATTTGTCCAAAGTTCAAATTTTCCCTTTCAAAACTCGAAAAGCCTTGAAAACATTTCAAAACGTATGAACTTCATTAAGCAATAGTAATTAAAATCAGAAATAGGAATTAATCTTTAGTAAACCAGGATAGTAAAATAAATCAGACTGGCTCCATTTCTAGACCTCCGATCAGAAATAAACTTAAAATATTAGCGTGGACTGTTTTCCAGAATTTACAAAAAGTTAAGAATCAGGACCCGATACAGAAACTTCTGTGAGATATTTTGTGGAAGGGAAACCAACCAACCCACCCATGCACTTCAGCAATATTAAAAAACAAACAAACAAACAAAATAACTTTCCAGGGATAATGAATACAAGACGATTTAATTGAGGGAGTAATAATTCTTGATTTACAGGTATGTCTTGATTTTAGACATGTCTTAATCCTCTGTTACCTTAACAAATAATGCAGTTCACTACTGGTTAGAACCTGCAAAGCCAGAGAGAAGAACCATATTAATTTTGGCAACGCTTCTGGAAAATAACTGGGTGAAATCTGTAGTGTTTAATCATGGATAATACCCCCAATCATGTGGAGGTTGCAAAATATATGTTTAACCCAATTAAAGAGAAACAATGCTGATCACTGCGCTGCGGGTCCCTCCTTCCCTCTCCCTCCCCCTCTCCCCCAATTCTCTCTGGCTTTAGAAAAGTAAAGCTGGCAGGGACAAATGGCTTCACGTTGCTGGATAGCAGGAAAAGGACACAATGACTCTTGCAGCCATCTAAGTGAGGAAGGGATTGTGAGAGCACTGAAAAGGGAGATAGCAAAAAGAGCTGGATGAGCTCATGCCTACAGACCCAGACGCAGACACCACTACCATGCAAATGCTTAGAGCTCCATCAACAGATCCTTACGTGCTCTGAAAAGAACCTCTTTGAGAAGGAGGCTACAATCTTCCGGGCCTCTAACCCAGCTTTTTGCCGAACTTTATACTCCTCCAACCAATTGACGTAGTCGGTGGGGCTGTAGTGTTTCATAAGGGAAGGCCACCTACAAGGAGAGAAACACCCCCTCAGCTTAAGAGAGCCTCAAAGGCAGACAAACACGAATCAAAGGCAGCCTTGGAAAACAAGGAAAGCGGCTGGGTTTAGGGGTCAGAGGGGCCCTGGCGATGGACCTAGTTCAAATCTCCACCCGGCACGCACGCACTCGCTTTCGGCGTGACCTTGGCGTAGCAGTATGAATACTGTGTTTCCACTCCCCATTTATAAAATGCGGACAGTGGGAGCAACAACAATCATAGTGATGACAATCACAGTTAACATTAATTGCGCGCCTCCGAAGAGCCGGGCCCTGTGTAAGCGCTCCCTATACATCAGCTCATCTAATCACCACAGTAAAAGGTAGGTCTAATCAACACCGTTTAAAGTCGATGAATGAGGCTCAAAAAAGGGAAGTCGCTACCCCCAAGGTCGCACGGCGAGTACGCCAGGGCCAGATTTTATCCCGGGTCCCACACCGAAATCTGTGCTCTCAGCCAACAGCCAGGGGATGATGCGCCCGCTTCCTCCAAGGGCTGTAAGCAGCACTGCATCACCCGGTCCGTGTAAACATTCTAGCACAGAGTCGGGCACAAAAGAAGCGCGCATGATGGATTAGCCGTGATACCACGGTCGTCATCCTTTATGGAGGGGCCGGCTGCTGGGCGCTTCCCAATGCGCAATCTGGACACCGGCGGGTCCGCTTGGCGTGGACCGAGGGGCCGGCGGCCTGGAGGCCTTTGTCTGTCTGTCCGCGGGAAGGGGTCCGGGGGTGGGATGCGGGGGTGGGGTCCGCGCGCGGGCAGGGAGGTGGCGGCTCCGGGCGGCCAGGCCCGGGCCCCGTGGGGCGCAGAGAGGGGGCGCGGGAGGCATGGGCGGCGGGCTCACCTCACCCGGAACTGCTCCTTCCACACCTTCCCGCTACTCTGGCACAGCTCGCGCAGCCGCCGGCAGGTGCTGGAGACGCGGCCGATGTCGGCGGCCGTCAGCGAGCCGCTGCACAGGATGTACTCCAGCACCTCGCCGGGCAGGTTGACGAGGCAGCTGAGGCCCGCTGCCTCAGGCGCGGCCTCCTCCGCCAGCGCCGGCACCACTTCCATCGCGCTGTCGACCGCTGCCGCCGCCATCTTGTCCGCGTACCTGGGGCCGCCGCACGCGCGCGCGCGCGCCAGGGCGCCCCGCTTCGCCCCGCCCACCCGCCTTGAGGGGTGGGCGCCAGGGTCGCCCCACCCACGCCCGTGGCCACACCCCCTCGGCCCCAGCTGCTCTCGAAGGGCTGAGCTGTGGCCAAGGAAAGGAAATGCGTTTTGGAAAATAACAGCGCGGTGGGGCCTGGAAGCTGTGAATGGACAATAATAGTGGCATCCATGTTTATTATGTGTGCGGAGCGTTTCCTGTCAATGAGCTCGTCGGCCCTTACCAATAACCCTATGAACTGTTCTTCTCCCCAAGTTACAGATGGGGAAACTGAGGTTCAGGGAGATAGATAGACTTGTTGGGAGTCCCTTGTCCTAGATTCTAATCCAGATCCGCTTGTCTGCTTGACTGTATGCTAAACAGTATGCTGTAATAATAACAAACTTAATATTCATGAGCGGGTGCCCTGCCAAGCACTCTAAATCCGTTCTTCAAGGATGCCTCATTTGAGCCCTCTGCCATAGGTACCACATTTTATATACGTTCTACAGATAAGGAAAACCTGGCTCATAAAGGTGGGAGTCACTAGTTGAAAGTCACAGAGACAAAAAGTGGTCGAACCTGGATTTGAATCCTCCAAACAGCAGTTCCCATTCACCTGTGGGTGGGCACTCTCTTACTTCCGTGCCTGCACCTATTTATTTATTTTTCCAACTCAGTTTAGTTTCGTGACAGGCCCTGGGCTGTGTGCCTTGGGGATACAGAGGTGAATAAGACAGTGTCCTTGCCTCCCAGGAGCTCAAAGTCCTCCCCCGCCTCTCTCCCATCCCCACCCCCTGTAATTTACCTTGTCCCCTCCCAAAGATTCCTGCCTTGGAAAGGGCCAACCATCCCTCCCTTCCTGCAAAACTGGAACCTGCTGCCATCCTTGCGACCTCTCTTTTCCTCACCCTCTGTATCCCAATGCCCCATAGAGGATAACATATCCAAGCCTCCATTTCCACATCTATAAAATGGGGATAACAATAGATCTTCCTATTAAATGAAACAATACATATACATCAGTTCCTGTTGCTGCATAAGAAATAAACCCAAAGCCTAGGAGCTGAAAACAACCTTGTTTTTGTGCTCTTGATTTTGTAGGTCGGGAAATGGGGAAGGGCTCAGCCGGGCAACTCTGAATTGGAATCAGGTGGTAGCTCCAGATTCTCTGCTTTCAAGCACTGCATGCTTTCAAGATCCCACAGAGCCTGGAAAAAGTGTTGAGATCTTAAAGTGTGCTAGGAAACACTACCTGTATTCAAATGCCCAACAGAGGTTAAGTTCTCTGTGCCTCAGTTTCTTCAGAGAAACTTTTTTGTGGGAACAGGAAAGCAATTCTCTTCTCTAAAAGATCACTCCTAATATTTCTCAAATCTATCTCCTTCTCTGTCTCCTCAGCCACTGTCCCAGTCCATGTCTCCAGGGTGGCTCTTAAACAGTTCAGGCCTGGCCCTGAGAATGTGAATATCAGCCTTGGTGACACGCAGACCTCGGTAAGGTTTGCAGCCCGTTAAGTGGAAGGCAGACCCCCACAGCTGCACAGGTGGTTGGTAAGACATTCTTGTGAACGATTATGGATTTCTTTTCAATGACAAATTAAAATTAAACTCTCCTGCCGATCCAGAAAATCCTCTCCAAACCCTAGGAAAGGAGAACAGTTTTATTGTTGAACAAGCATTAAACTAGATGGTGATGCACATGGCAGGTAACCTGCTAATGAGATTACAAAGACAGAAAGAAATCCCACCCTTTTGTATACAGCCAAACATTTCATCGTGTACATGCTTCTGAGATTAATGGTGGCTTGTAAATTACCATTCACTTAAAAAGTAAGAGGACCTGATCACACTTTCCCTAGTTTACTCTTTCCAAGTTCATCCTAAGGTCACCTGGCAAATGGGGTACACATTGTACTACCTGCCTTTGTCTCAAGGAATAATAAAATTGCTCATCTTTGTGATAAGCTGGTGGTTACAGCCTGAAATGGAGTGCTTAGACTCCCACATCGCAGGGAGAAAAGGACACTACCTTCCTTGATATTTGCATTTCAAAGAGATGGTTCCCAGGCCCTTAAGAGAAACATTTCTGGGCTGTGACATTGGCAAGAGGCTTATTTAGCCTTTGAAAAGATTTGCAAAATGTATGGTAGACATACAGTGGAGTAGTATTCAGCCATAAAAAGGAGTGAAGCACTGACACGTGCTACGACATGGATGAACCTTGAGAACATGATGCTAAGTACAAGAAGCCTCACACAAAAGGGCAAATATTGTATGATCCCACTTCTATGAAACATCTAGAATAGGCAAATTCATAGAGACAGAATGTAGATTAGAGGTTTACCAGGGGCTGGGAGGGAGGAGGGAATGGGGGGTTATTGCTGAATGGGTACAGAGTTTCTGTTTAGGGTGATGAAAAAGTTCTGGAAGGAGATAGTGGTGACAGTTACACAAGAGGAATGCCCTTAATGCCATTGAATTGTATACTTAAAAATATTTAAATCGTAAATTTCCTGTTATGTAGAGTTTACCATAGTAAAAAAATAAAAATAGCACCCACAGAAAAGATTTACATCTGTATCAAAGAGACAGAGGAAAGATTTACACATGCAGAATTTGTCAAGGAAATACTCTAAGAAAGGAAGGAGGGAATGTGTCTCTTTCCATTTTGGCAACAGGGAAAATTCTAAGTTTTTAAGGTACCCTTTCACTGAACTGCTGACTGTATTTAACACAGAGCTCGTCCCCGCTACCTGAGTTCCTGTTTAAAATCCCCTAGCAAAAGCCCAAATCCTTGACTCCCCAGAGTTCCTCCTGGGTGCCCTCTCCCTGCTGTAGCAAAAGAATAACCCTATCTTTGTGGACCACCGGTGTATTTCTGGTTATCTTTGGCTGGAGGACTTCGACGTTCCTCTCCCACGAGATCGCCACAGTCCAACTAGAGAGACCATTTCAGTCCCCCTCAACATCTTCTATGGCTTTCCTTGTTCTCGAAATAAACAAATACATCCTTTCTCTTCTGATACAGCCCCTAGACTCTCCCTCCCACCTGCTAATCCAGGGCCACTTTCCTGGAGTGTCTGCAGCTCCTACTCACCCTTTAGGTCTAACTCAAGCTCTTGCCTGCAGAAACACGTTTGCTGACCACAGACTAAGTCTGCTTCTGTCTCTGCCCGTGCAGAACCCCTTTTATTCATTCAGTACACACTCCCAAACTGTCATAATACACACCTTGGTGTGATTATCAGATTCACCCACCAGCACGGGCTGATTTTTCGGGGTGTGGACAAAGAATGTTGCCTCCCATTTCAGTAAACAAAGAATGCTGCAGCCATCAAGCCGTCAGCTGCCCCCGATGGTGCACCCTGAGGGGGATTCAGGATGGAGAAAAACAGGGTACTGGCCCTACATAGTCAAGATGCCCATCAAAGGAATGATTTTAATAAGCCCAGACTCTTGCATATTTTCATATATAGAAAAGCACTAAAATCATTAACTTGAGATGTCTGTTTTTTTGTGATTAGCAGTAATCTTTTGATGTTCGACTACATGTTTTGTTTTTGTTTTTTCAGCAAAAACTCCTGTATATCCTGGTTCCTCCCTTTCCACTTTGGGACAGTTCCCCAGAGCTATCTGAGAGGCTGCCTTCCCAGGCCAGAGTCCTCAGTAAGGTCCCCGAATAAAACATGACTTGAAACTTTTAGGTTGTGCTTCTTTTTGCTGTCAGTAGGGGCCTGAAGCTTTACTGTTTGGAGGCCCTGTTTTATTTTATTTTTTTTGGCCATGCCCTGCAGCTTGCGGGGAACCGGGGATCAAATCTGGGCCCTCGGCAGTGAAAACTTGGAGTCCTAACAATTGGACCACCAGGGAATTCCCTGGAGGCCCTGTTTTAGAAAAGGAACACAAAGGATGAACTTGTAAGTCAACAGGAGGGCATTTATGTAGAATGAGGAAAGAAGGTGCCTTGGATGTTGGACCCAAAGTTTATCATTAATTCGATGATAAACACATTTCTTCCTATAAAAGGTAACCTCCGTAAAAGCAGGGCCTCTGTCCCATTTTGCTCAAATATTTACTGAAGGTACCGCTAGGGTGTATGAGAAGGTTTTGTGCTATCGTACAGACACAGCTCTGCCCGGTCACCCCTGGATGTGTGTGGCTTTTCCCCTCACCCACCCAAGTCTCCTCAGTCACCTAATTGAGGAAGCCCTGCCTGGCCACCTCATTTAAAACCCTCTGTCACTCTGCCCTGCTTTGTTTTTCTCTAAAATTTCTTATCACCACCTAACATACTCTTCAAGAAAACCAGTTATGTCTCTCTCCTTCCAGTAGAATGTGAACTCTACTGGTTGTTCTCCAATGTCTACAAAAGAGCTTGACACATACTAGGTCCTCCTTATATTTCTAATGAATGAGTGAATTAATCCTATGAGTGCAGAGCAATTGAGCTGGATGTATTTTGCATGCGGGGTGGAAGTGAATCTTTGAGGGCCAGAGAGTAGGCTGAATAATGGCTCCCACAGATGTTCACATTCTAATCGCAAGAACCTGTGAATAGGTTACTACGATGTACGGGTTTTTTTCCCCCCTCGACATTGCCAAGTGATTCTCCGACACCAGCTGGGTGTCCTACAATTCAACTCAGTGCTGACACCATCTACCTGATACTCTCGACCAGGAGACAGATCCCACAGGTTAAGTGTTCAGTCCTGCCAGACTGCTTCCCCCCGGCCCCGCCCATATCAGAAGCCACATTGCAAGTCCATATTGTCACCTGTGCTTCTGCCAGTCTGGCTACAGGTCGGAGCTCCCCATGACACCCCTTCTTGTGTTTGATTAACTTGCTAGAGTGGCTCACGGAACTCAGAGAAATGTTTTGCTTACTAGATTCACCAGTTTACTATAAAAGGTATAACTCAGGAACAGCTGGATGGAAGAGATGCACAGGGCAAGGTATGGGGAAAGGGCGTGGAGCTTCTGTGTTCCCTGAGCCCATCACTCTCCCTAAATATCCACATCTTCACCAACCTGAAAGCTCTCCAAACCCCATCCTTTTGGGTTTTTACAGAAGCCTCATTCCATAGGAATGATTGATCAAATCACTGGGCATTTGGCGATCGATTCAACCTCCAGCCCCTCTCCCCTCCGAGGAGGTCAGGGGCATAGGACTGAATGTTCCAACCCTCTAATCAGCTGGTTGGTTCCCCTGGCAACCAGCCCCTTCCTCAGGTGCTTTCCAAAAGTCACTGCAGTAACATAAGCTCAGGCGTGGCTGAAAGGGGTTTGTTAATAACAAGACACCTTTGTCACTCTTATCACAGGAGATTCCAAGAATTTTAGGAGTTCTGTGCCAGAAATAGGATCAAGACCAAGTATATCTTTCCTATTATAAACCACAATATCACAGGTATCTTACATGGCAAAAGGGACTTTGCAGATGTAATTACGTTAGGAATCTTGAGATGCAGAGATTATCCTCTACAATCTTGTGGGCTCAATGTAATCACAAGGGTCCTTATAAGAGGGAAACAGGAGAGTCAAGGTCAGAGAGAGGGGATGTGACGATGGACACAGAGGTGGGAGTGATGCTGGGCCATAAGCCAAGAAATGTGGGCAGCATCTAAAACCTGGAAAACGTAAGGAAATGGATTCTTCCCTAGAGCAGCAGCAATAAGAAATCAATACAGATTAAATACAGATTTTACTTTTCTGTTGCTGCCATAACAGATTACCACAACTTAGGGGCTTAAAACAACATAAATGTATGATCTTATGGCTCTGGATGTCAGAAGTCTCAAATGGGTCTTACGAGGCTAAGATCAAGACATCAGGAGAGCTGTGCTCCTTCTGGAGGCCTTGGGTGAAAATCAGTTCTCAGCCTTTCCCAGCTTGTAGAGGCGATTTGAATTCCTTGGCTCATAGCGGCATGACTCCAACCTCTGCAGCAATAAAGCAGTATGCCAGGGAGATTTTGTAACTGTTTGTTACTCAGCATTATCGTGGCAATAGGTTAACAGTTACATAGAAGCAGGTGAAATGCACACACACACACACACACACACACACACACAATTGCAAAGCAGTACCTCCATGATGCCAAGCGATTAGTACAGGCAGGAAGTATAGTTGGTGGGTAGAGGAGGGCTTCCCTGAAAAGGCAGTGCTTGAGTCCAGCTCTCAGCAACAGAGGTGGGATCCGCAGAGGTGAGAGGGCAAAGTGGGCTTTCTAGGTAGGGGGTGTGCTGGAGGCAAAGGCCAGCCAGAAGGAAAATAAAAGCTGTGTTTAGAGACCTTGGGGCGAATCAGTGAAGCTTTGTGTGGAGCAGTGGCTGAAACAGAAACCCAAAGGCTGCTTGTGGCCAGAGCGGGCACTGAGTGTTGGCCGGAGGGGTTGGTCTTCCCGCTCTGGTCCCTGGTGGCCCCGAATGCCTTTGAGCGAAGGCGAGACGGGCCGAAAGAGATGTTTCTGGAAAGGCAATCTGGGGGCAGTGTGTGCTTTTCAAGGAAGGCGATGCTATTAGCACCAGCTTGGAGGAACACGAAACAGGTGTCTTTCTTCCTGCCGATTTTGCTGGAGGCTTTTCTGCTAATAACTGCATTTCCATTAGCGACTCTTTTTAAAGCCTTCAAAATGAAAGTGATTCAATTACTCACTGCGTAATGTTTAATTAATGCCACAGATACTACACCTTGAGTTGATAGTATGTCTCAGAGGCTTTCTCACATTTAATAGCTTCTTTTCCCCAACACATCCTTATGAGATGTGGGGCTCATCACCCTCGAAGATCTCAAAATTCTTGGAAACAGTAAATTAGTGAGGAGAGAGTGGGGCTCCCAATATCAACTTCCAACCTCGACTCTGAGTTCCAGCTGACAAAACCAAGATGCCGAGAAGCCAGGAGACCACCCACCCCTGTCCTCCCACCCTGTTCCCAGGTCTAGTAATACAAAAGATTTGAGACTTAAAAAAAATCACTTTACTAATTACTTTGGTTTTAATCTTCTGCTATTTGATTAACTTAATCTTATTTTCCTCAAGAGGCTATTGCGAAAGTGATTTCCTTTTACTGATGTGGGTTAAACTCTATATTGATTGTAAATACTTCCCCTGTTTTTGCTTCCTTGGCGATTTTGCCAAGGGTACAATGAAAAAAATAAGAAGTACATTTTTACTATTTAACTGACTGCAAAGCCCATATTCTGTAATGATCTGCAGTGATTCAAAAATCCTTTTTCCCTCCTCCCCTACTTGTTTTCCATCCCCTTCTCCTTTCGATTTGTGGTTGGGAAGGTTCTGTTTTGGTGTAAACTTGGATTTTTTCACCTGGTTGCCAGGCAACAGAAGCCACCCCATTCGGGATGCATATAAATGTTAAATTGTCCCCAGCCACCTTTGAGGCTGGGCTTGTCAAAACTCCAGTGTGTGTATGAATCACGTCAGGGAGCTGGTTAAAAACGTGGGCGGTGTCAGACCTTATCCCCAGCGAGCGCTAATGAGCAGGTGTGGGGAGAGGCCAGGACCTGGCTTTTAAAACCAGTGGCCCCTGTGATGGCAGGTGGTCTGGGAAACGCAGTGCCTAAGTATCAAATGACAAATGGCATCAACATGGGGCTGTTTGAGCTTCAGTAAGAGAAAAGGGCTGAGAAAGTTGGAAGGAACCAGAGCTAGAACCTTAGTTTACTTGTGCATAGGACTCTTCAATTCTATCCTATTCTATTCCATTCCAGTCCATTCCGTTCCATCATGTTATATGTGTGTTGCCTCATTTAATCCTATCGCAATGCAATGAAGTCAAAATGATCACAGCCTATTTTACAGTGAAGAAGTGAAGGTACAGAGAGGTTAGGCAACCTATCCGAAGTTGCACAGCTAGGAAGTAGAGGAGCCAGGATTCGAATTGTGATGGTCTCTTAGCAGCAGCACTGTGTCGACTGGAGAAAAACGCACAACCTAAAAGTTGAGAATTATGTTTTACGTGGAACCTTACTGAGCACTCTAGCCCGGGAAGGCAGCCTCTCAGATAGCTCTGAGGAACTGTTCCAAAGAAGTAAGGGAGGAGCCAGGATATATAGGCGTTTTTGCTGAAAAAAACCCAAACAAACATGTAGTCAAATATCAAAAGATTACTGCTAGTCACACACACAGAAAACCCCCCAGCTATCTCAAGTTAATGGTTTTAGTGCTTTTCTATGTATGGGAAGATGTTAACAGTCTGGACTTATGGAAATTATTCCTTGCATTTACATCTTAACTATCAGAGCCAGCATCTTGTTTTTCTCCATCCGGACTCCCCTTCCAGGTATGCCATGGGGGAGGGGTGGGCTGCAGAGGCCGATGGCTTGATGGCAGGCAACATTAGTTGTTTACCAGAATGGCAGGGAACATTCTTTGTTTACTGAAATGGCAGACGACATTTTTTTTTTTGGTCCACAACAAGGTGGTGGTTAAAAATTCAGATTTGAGAGCCGGACAGTCTGGACTCAAACTCCACATCTAACATTTACTGGCTATGTTGACTGGCTGACCTGCTTTCGCCTTAGTTTCCCAGGTTTTAAATTGAGGAGAGCAATGGTAACGTGTCAAAGTATTTTTGTAAAGATTGGCATTTGATGACTGTTAGCCATTATTTTCATTCATTTTTGTAGGAGAGCGTGGGTCCAGGTACTGAAGCATCCCCTGACTCCTGCTTCCTCTCTGATCTGCATCTCATGTTTGAACTTGGGCCTGAGGCTCAGGGATGGGGCAGAGGTGTCCAGGAACCATGTGTTTGCTGTTGGATAAATAACTCTGTAATTTAAAAGGTTGAATATCGAATGTTTCGTGCTTTCTGACCAGGAAATAGGTGTGAAGGTCAAAATGCCCCAGCGTCTAAATGGCCACGCCCAGAAGGGCATGATAAAGCCCACCGCCCCACTTGATCCTTTTATAGTGGCCACTCCGTCAGGGTATTTGGGGTCGGTTCCTCTTCGTCTGTCCTTTTAGGGCTTTTGAAGTCTCTGCCTTTTGGAACTCGGTCTGTAGCCAGTCAGGAACTAGGTTCAGGGTCTCAGGGTTGTCGTACAGGGAAGAATGGCTGAGGGAGACGGTGGTTCCGTCTCTTTGGGGGTCCTTCCTAGGGATGCAGCTGTGATGGGGGCAGAGGTGTCAGGGAGGAGGGTGGACAGGATGCTAAGAAGTGCCCTCCAGATCCATGTCAGGAGTCAACAGATCTTCCTCTGGATGCTGGAAATGCCCTCATGCCCTTGGGGCTTGGCTTCTGTTGCAGAGAGCGAGGGCTTCTTGTCCCAAATCGGGATAGCTCTGAAAGGCCATTTTCAGAATTCCCTGCAGCGTTGGCTGAAGTTTCTGTTGAGACAACATTGCAGCTCAGGCTTCCCCTCCCGCCTTCCTAAGGGTGCCCCTCCGCCCCCCATTCAGCCTCCTGCTGCCTCTGTCTCAGACTGGGCTTCCTGGTACCCGGCCCACTGCAGTGGGCAAAGACAAGAGAAATTCCAAGCAAATCAAACAAAAGACCACGGTCAGTCGTCAAGTCCACTTTTTAATATTTTGACCATGATGCAAACAGGCATACATAGACTTTGTTGAATTCCATCAGATTCGGAGATAAGAATTATACAGAAGAGCATGCAGTGAGCACAGCCTGGACAACCTCGCAGAGAGCGTGGGGTGGGCGTCAGTCCTTCGAGAAGGTGCTGGAGCGCATGGGACACCTGGCGGAGATTAGCAGCATTGAGAGCTCAGAGGTAGGGGGAGGTCCGAGCTTCTGGCAGCGCGTTCAGTGACAGGTGACACCGGCTTGGCCCACCTCCCTGGCTCCCCAGCCCAGGAAGGAACGGAAACCCACCACCACTGGTGCAGCAACGCAGGGCAACCCCCTCCCCGCACCCTGCGCCCCCCAGGTAACCACTGCTGAGCCCGGAGTGGGTCTTACGATCACAACGATGACACGACAACACGGAAAACAGGGTGCAGATGGGGTGGGGGGGGGCACGGGAGGGCGCTGGGCCTCTGTGGGTCTTCATCAGAACTGGATGCCAAGGTCACAGTAGCTTATGCAATCGGCGCTGTCATCCTTCTGTCTTGGGCAGGAGTTGGCGGAACCACACTTTTTCATTCCCTTTTGAAATCCTTCAAGTTCTTGGCGGCAGACAATGGAGAGAAAACCATCGGGCTGAGAAATGCTCTGCCTATTCCAGGAGGTGGATGGTGAGAAGGCCTGGGGCAACCGGTAGAGATTCTGTTGCCCCCAGGGGACATCTGGCAACGTCCGAAGACATAGTTGGTTGTCACGACTTGTGAGGGTGGGGTGGGACTGCTACTGACATCTAGTAGCTGGAGGCCAGGGGTGCCACTCAACACCCTACAATGCCCAGGACAGCCCTCACCACAAAGAATTCCCTAGCCCCAAATGCCAACAGTGCTGAGGTTGATGGACCCTGGACCAGAGTCTCCTAGAAGCCGAGTCTGGGCACTTTGATGTCCTGGCGTCACTTTCTAGAAAACTATGGAAAGCTGCATCTTCAGGCAGATCAGTTCCTGCCTGTCAGGACCACCTGCTTTAAGAACGGGCTCTGCTCTGGACCAGACACGCATGCCCCACTTGCTCAGACGGTCCAGACGTTCTAGGACACAACAAACTCAGAAACGTACCGAGGCGTATTTACTCCCGATCACCTGCCCTGCATGTGGCTCTGACAAGTATTAATAGAGAACAGACCCCACCCACACCCCCAAACAGCCCCTGCTTTCCTGGCGTGAAAGTTTACGTGGGTCTTTGCATCTGAGACACATCACTGTGTCTGTGCCACCAGGCGGGGACTGGCAGGTGGACTGATGTTGGGGCGGGTGTGGAAGAAAGAGGAGAGGCCAGGCTGGTGTTAGTCCCCAAAGGCCAAATTCAGGTGTGTGGGGACCATCTGTGTTAAGTCCCTGGCGGGCACGGTCACTCCCTCAGCCTCTCAGATCCTTTATCCTCCATCCCAGCTCTTGGCCTGTAATTCTTGAGCTGAATGGCACATTTGGATGCAGGAGAGGGCTGGCAGAAGACAGGGAGTGTGGGCAGGTCCCAAGGGAAGCCCAGATTAATATTTCTTTTTCCTTGTCACCGGCAGGCAGTCTCAGATTAACATGCCGATGCAGACAGAAGACTTCGAGGGTAAGGTGGGCACAGTGCCATGCTGGAGATCGGGGGCAGGGGCGACGGAAATATACAAGGAAACATGGCCGGCTTAAAATCTTAAGTCCATGCTTTTCCGAATGGCATGAATTAAAAAGGCCAGTGCTGTAGTGGTAAGGGGGTCCAGACATCAGCTTGCCCACTCTGGCAGGAACCGTTTGCACCATGATCTGGGTCAGAGAATCTCACCTGTGGCAAACCTGACTTAGGGCAAAACCTGACCTCCTTTTGGAAGCCCAAAGCAGGGGGCTGCTGAGAGTGTGTTTGGCAAGAAAATCCCGTGTTCTAAGGCCGATGTCTATTGGCCTGGGGTCAGTTCTCTTTCTGCCCATCTAGGCGTGGCTGGACCTTGGAAGGATCCACCCTGTTGACTCGGGGAGAAGCTGGCTATCATGTCAGTTCTGAAAACTCAGCTTTACTTGGAGCCTGTTTTTTTTCTCCTGAGACCCATTTCTCAGCCTAGAGGCAACACTCTTGCCTCTCTCTTTGTTCTCATCCTCCACAACAGGTCGGAGTCCAGGTCCTGGTAATTCAACCCCCGGAATGTCTTTATCACTACATCTGCCCTTTCCCTCATTCAAGCCTTGGGTTTCTGCAATAACCAACCAATAGTTCAACAGGTCAGCCATCCAGGCTCTGTGCTGTAGCCAGAACATTCTTTTCCAAGCATAACCCAAATCACCTTATTTTCCCCTTTTAAAAGCACTCCTAAGGACTCTGTGTTGCCTACCAAATAAAGTCAAAATCCCTTGACAAAATTCTGTCTGTTCCCTGCCTATCTCCGCAGCCTTCCAAAGCTGGGCCATGTCTGAAGCCAGCCCCAATTTACCCTGCATGCTCCCTGTCTGTGTCTTTCCCCTCTCTCTTCCTACATCCTTGCAATCTCCTTTCCCCAAAACTGCTGGTGGAATTCCACCGATTGCTCAAACCCCAGACCTGCATGTAGATTCTAAGAATTGTGTCTCTGCATCCCAGATCCTAACCTTCTATAAGAGAGGAAATGTGTTTTGCCCTGTACACTTCACAGTGCCTTCTTCTGCATACTGGAGAGGCAAGAAATGATATAGATTAAGTGAAATAGAATTTGATAGTTTATAATGGGCCAGGAACTGTCACGGGACATTTTATGGGCATTATCTCATTTAATCCACCTTGTGATACAGGTAGATGTGTAGGCTCAGAAAGGTTAGGTCACCAGCTCACAGCTGTCTACAGAAACAGGGGCAGAGTTAGCATTTGGACTCAGGTCTGCTTCTAAAACTCCATTTTGGTGGGTCTGAAGCATTCCCCCAAAGCAAAGATACCTGGCTGTCTCACTCCATAGAAACCAAGGGAAAACCTGTATGCTCTCAGGGAGTTTAACGACTTTGCTTCTTTTGCAACACAAGGTACGGGAACAGAATTCACAGTGACAATGGGAGAACATGACTGTTCCAGCTTTCCTGTGGCAGGGAATGTCTCATCCCTCCTGGCCAAACTCACTTTTGTTAAGTGGAGTTGGAGCTACTGCTGACCAATTCAAGAGAGCGCAAGAGAGATAAGAGGCCTGCAACTAAGGCGACCCCCAAATGCCCAGGCAACCCTATTTCTGTTTCACCTACCTTTACACCAAAATTGGCAGGCTACTGGGACTGAACTACAAACCACCACAAGAGGGCAGCATTTAGCCACCCTGGATCAGAGCTGGACCTGAAATCAGGGCTCCATCCCTCTGCCCCTTGATAGGTTCATTACAGCGAGGTTTTTGGTATCAGAGATTCTGGCAAATGAGAGAAACACATCAGACCAATCTCCTGTCCTCCAGCCAGGAGTTATGAAGCAGCTTCTGTGGAGGGTTGAAAGGTGTTTACTTAAAAAAACACAAAACAATCATTCTTGGGAAGAAAGATGAATCCTGGTGACATAATCATTTCTTTAGACTCCCTGTCTGCCTGCTACTAGAAGGGCAGGGCTATATGAAGAAGGTGCCTGGCATGGAATAAGTGCTCGTATTTATTTGGCGCTGCAAAAGCATTCATGCATAAAGCTTGATTTGGAAAGGGGAGCACTGATTAATCCCTCTATGATGCAGGTTGGACACAGTGGTTCAGTCCCTGGGAAGCTAGTGACATCTTAGGAGGTATCTCCAAAAGGCTCAAAGGGTTGGAAAGGAAGCCTCTGGGAGGAGAGCTACTGGCCAGAATCATGTTTGCAGGAGAGAAAGGGTTTAGAATGGGCTTCCCTCCTGGTCAGAGAGGGTCGGCCAAGCATGCCAAGGGCTTGGTCTCTGTGCCATGGGAGCCTGACTCCATGGAGGAAACAGGATCAAAGGCAGGCAGGCAGGGAAATCATAACTGGCATGAAGGCAAACTCCGAGTGCCAGGGATGCGATGCCAGTGGGCTGCCGGGAAGGGTGGAAAGAGGCGACATAGAGTTTGCCCTTTGTCTTTAAGAGTCTCTAAGGTTGTCCCCTCCTAGGGGCACCCCCTATCTAAGGCCCTTCCAGAGAGAGCCAGGGCTCTCTCCCTTTGGCAGGCCTCCAAACTGAGCATCAAGAAAGAAATGCCCGTGTGCTGTACAGAAAGAAAAAGCTGTCTTTCCATCAGACAAGACAAAACGAAACAAGACGGAAGATCAGAACTGGCTGATTGCCTTTCAACGCCAGAAAGGCGGTTCCTGGGGGGTCAGTGGAACTTCTTTGCTCCCTCTGGGGGCTGCTCACCATTGATTTTTAGCACTTAAGTGTAGAAAGGGACCCTTCCACCCCATTGCCTCTGAGAAGATGAACTCTCTCAGGTCTGCCTGGGAGAAACTGTACCTGCCCTGATTCCTAACAAAGACTTTCCTGCCTGTTTTTGATCTGAGTTGAGGATAATTTATTTGTCAGAATTATCATCAGGTTAAAAATTGGGGGGATCCCTTTTAGAAGACCAAATGCATGAGGGCAGGTACTCCCCACCCTGGCTGGGGTCCTGTAGAGGAAGCCGCGAGATACCGCATGACGGAGTCCCTCCCCAACCTAATCTGCTTTCAGCGGCTTCCATTACTTTATCCCCAGGGGTGAAACAGCAAGCCCCATTTGGGGGAATAAAAAAATAACAGTGATATTCTTCCTTGATACCGTTTTCAATCTACACAACTTTAAAGTTTGATCCATTCATACTTTTTGGCTTCATAACATTACAATTAGTGGAAACTAAGGACAAGTGATGTTGTCCAAAGTTAGCCGGTGGCAAAGACGGGAAGATTCTTATTTCCAGCTCATTCCCTTGGACAACATTACTTCTGGTCTTATGGGTGGCAGTGCCAAATCAGGCGATCCTGATTTGATCCTGGGGTGCGTGGGGTTGGGGAGCAGGTTTGCCCAATCCATCAGATGGGTTAATTTCCCAGTAAGGGCTCCGCTAACTGGGGCCAGCATCTAAATGCATCTAATTCCGTGATTTCCCCTTTCATTGGAGATTTCCCCCTTGATCATCACACCCCACCTCCATGCCCTGACCCTATATAACCAGGACAGTTAGGATGCTTCCAAGTGTTTCAGGCATGCTAGCACAGACCCTTAATTATGGATGTGTGAGGCCCCAGTAGGGGCTGGGGCACATTTCTTGGCACTGAGGGTCTGCAGGCGACATGCCTGCATGAGCAAGAGGACGGAGGGAGACCCAGGCCCAACACACGCTCACACACACACAACCAGAACGTCATCATAGAAAAGGACAAGGGGCATTTGAAGGGCTGAGGGACTAGCTCAAAAAACTCCTCCATCTGGTCCCTGCAGCCTCTCCAGGGCAAACCCCAGAAAACGCCCTAACACGAACCACAGCTATGTTCCAGTGGTTTCATGCACCGGTGATTTGCCCTTGTCAGAAAGAGAGAGAGAGGGGAACAGTTTTGTAAGAGCCACTGCGGATTATGAAGGCATTGCACTGCAGCAGGAGAGCCCAAGGAGAAAACCCAAGAGGGCCAGGAAACCACTGAGGGGTGAGACAGGACAAGAGGCAGAGCGGGGGCCACGTGCGGGCCCCAAGGAAAGGTTCAGCAGTGTCCGTGCTTACAAAACCTGCAGCCATCCTGGCCGAGGGCAGTGGTGTGGTCACCCTGCCATCCACCTGGGCAAGAGGGTCCAGTTAGGAGCTGAAAACCCTGTAGGAGGAGAATTGGGGAGGGAGTTAGTGCCAGAGGAGCAAAGGCTGCTCTGTTTCCTTAAACAGACCCAGAGAAAAGCAGCTGAACTCTGGGCTTTGTCTCTTTCACTTCCTCGTCAGCCCCAGTGCCTTGGACAGGACCTGGCTCATCTTGAGTGAATGGATAAATGAATGAACAGATGAATGAACGCTTGCTCACCCACACAACAAACCGGGACGAGATGTGATCTTCGAGGCAATAATGTCAGCTTGCTGGACACCAAAGTATGTTTCCGAGACCGCTGTGTTGTCATAAGGGGAAGAAAAATGGGGATGCTTAAGCAATGGAGTGTGTGTGCCCTAGGCTACTGAAAACGAAGGAGCTGAATTCCCACCTAATTTAAAGGGCACACGGTGGTGGTTTCGAGGTGCTCTGTGGCAGAGAATGGGGGGAGTGAGATCACAATCAAGGGTGACATGTCATGGCATTAATGTAAGGTTAAAATAGTGAGACTCAGTCCCAGTTTTGTGGTACCTCAGACCATTTCCAGCGATTTCTAGAGGACAAGTGGAATTGTCAAATTAATATCAATCGGAATTTGTGTCAGTGAGAATGCTAGCGGCACTCTGGGGGTGAGGGAGGTGGTGTAAATGCTAGGAACAGTGAATAGGAATACAAATTTTGCAGTGGTGAGAGCCATCACTCAACTGGGGACACCCCGGTGGAAGTTAACACCCAAAGCTGGGGTCCCCACACTTGAGGGGAACTCAGAATCCCCTCCAGGGGTCATAAAAACACAAACCGTTCGGTGCCCTAACCCCAGAGCTTCAGATTCATCAGGGCTGGGGCAGCCTGGGAATCTGCATTTCTAACACATTCCCAGGAAGTGCTTATGCTGCTGGTCTGGGGACCCCACTGTGGGAAAGCCATGGTCAATGAAATCAGACATCCCTGCTTGTCAGGGCTCTGCCCGCCCCGCCCATGGGATGGAGACAGCTTACTCATCAGTGCCCTTTTTGCTCTCCTCAATGAAGGCAATGGATTCAGATCTAAGGCGGTTGGTCACTTCATATGTGCGCAGGGTGACCCCAAAAATATCCTCATGGTACCGGTTGTCGTCCTAGGAGACAGAAACAACCAGGAAACAGACCTCAAATGCCAGCCAAGGGCACGGAGAAGGGCAGACACGTTGATACCCTGGAATGGAATATTCCTAGAGAAGACGGTTCCTTAAGAAACGAGGTGTAGGGAGTTCCCTGGTGGTCCAGTGGTTAGGACTCGGTGCTTTAACTGCCGTAGCCCTGGGTTCAATCCCTGGTTGGGGGACTAAGAGATCCTGCAAGCCCTGCGGCACGGCCAGAAAAAGAAAGAAAAAAGAAACGAGGTGTAACGCAGGGCCCTCAGAGACCCCTCTGGTCTCCAAGACTCTGTTTCAGCAAGACCCTCTGCCCTCTAGGGCACAGGGCCTCTAAGCCCAGTTGGCAAAGAACACTTTTGTTCCCATCCAGAACCATGCTGCTGCTTTGTGGATTCTGAGGATAGAAGAGCTGAGGGGGGTCCAGTGGAAACTTCTCCATTTCCCCCTTTCCTCCCTCCTCCTTGTTCCTGCAAGTTCAGATCTGGGCATGGCTGGGTTTAGTGTAAACATCACAGCCTGTAGAGACCAGCAGAGATGGGAGAAAAGACAAAGTGCCCGCTTAGCACTCAGCGAATACCATGGTTGGCAAAGTGGAGACTTTTCTGAACATAGGAGTTCTTCTGACGGTGAGCATCTTAGCTCAGCCTTTCCCAGAAACAGACAAACAAAAAAGGACAACTCAAGAAACAGCACGAGTGATGATGAACTTGTGGCACCTGGGAGTTTCTGGAGCCATTGGAGCTCCTGAGGCAGGACTGAGGGATGGGCATTAAGAATATCCCAGAGGGCAGTGTCGCTGAGCATTAAGCAAGGGGAAAAGGCACCTCCCTGCTGAGGAGAGGCAGTGGTTGGGGAACACGCATGCAGCAGAGTTAAGTTTCGGCCTCCTTGGTCCCAAAGGTTGTGAAGAAAGTCGCCCATCTGTAGAGTGGATTCGTTTTAAGTTGGGGTGGTTTTCAACCTCATTCTGTAGAGTTTTGCAGAATCTATGAAAGCGTCTCTCAAGATTCATACCAAGGAGACAGAGTGGTGAGGGCTCTGCAGCTCTCCTTGGAGCTCTGGCATTTCTACCAGAAAGCTGTTGTTGTAGTTTTTAACCTAGTAGGGTTTATTATCAGAATTAGAGCAAACATGTTTGATTGCTGCTCATTTAGGGAACGGGATCACCCCTGGAGCTCTGCGGAGGCCTGGGACTCAGTTTATTCTATTTGGGGCAGTTGGCCACGGTTAGGACTTTGCTTACTGGGCAGCTACTAGCCTTTGTGCAAATTAGGAAAAGGCAACCCTCCTTCCAAGGTGCACTGCCTGGGAAGCCGAGCATGGGGTGGCTTTCCTCCCCCACTTGCCCACCTGGGACAAACCTTCTTGTGCAGTGCCCAACCTGCACAACTGCACAGAGCAGTGCTGCAGCTTGTTTCTGGGGATGGGAAAAGTTGGGTTAGGATGGTTTCCATCTAGCTACCCAGTGGTCCACCCACTTGTTATTTTCACACATCATAGCTCCCTACCATATTTAATACACGCACATGCATGTCCCACCATCCTTCCTTCTCTCTCAACTATGGTTTGGGACCACCTGTATCCTCTACCCGCAGTCGTAAATGGGAAAATGGGAGCAGGGATGTCATCATGGGTCCCCTAGTCATTGAGACAGGAAGGGTGAGGAAGAGGAGACAGGAAGCTGGATGCCAGGAAAGGAATCCCAGGGGCTGGCCCATTGCTCACCCTCAGCCTACTGATGAACACGCCGGCGTCCTCCACCGAGAGCTTCCCCTGCTGGGCCATGATGCGCTGCATGGCTTTGAGGACATCGGCTGCCATGGTGACGTCCCCGCAGACGTAAATGTGGCCCCCTTGCTCCTTCAGGGCTCGGTACACGGGTTCTGCCAGCTGCTCCTGTAGGATGTCCTGCACGTACTTCTGCAGGGAGAAAGGGGACCAGTGAGAAGGAGCTGGGCTGCAGGACAATGCTGTGTAGCTCCCTCCCGGGCCCCCCTACCCCGGGAGCCGAGTCAGACACAGGGGCTTGTGTGCAGGTCTATGTTTTGTGCAGTGACGCAGGGCACTGGGAAGAGTGAAGCAGGAGAGGAGGGAAAGCCGATCTGAGGGTGTGATGAGCTGCTCCCCACTCTGGAGCTCACCTCTGCTGAGAACCCTCTTCGGAATCATGCAGCACGCCCCCCAGAGCCATCCCCTGGAGGGGCGTAGAGGGGGGCATCGTCTACCCGCTCCTCTCTTCGATGGCCTGTGGTCACCCAGGGGGTGTTAACTACCGTACACTTCTAGGTGCGGGGCTGGTACTGCAGGCGTCCTATGCCGGGGTGCCAGAGAAGCCCCAGGACAGACAGCAAGAAATGGGGGTCGGGGAAAGGGTTGTCAGGTTACACCTGGGCCAAGCCAGCTGCTGCAGGAATTGCTGGAATAACAGGGGGGCTAAGAGAATGTCAGGTGGACACAAGGGGTGTACAATGCAGCCTCCAGGGAATTCGTCTGGTTTGTCCAGGAAGCTTCCCCCCAGGCGAGCCCGACATGCAGCTGGTACGTTCAACAGCTGTACCTGCTACCGAAACACTGATGAACTTCCATGCCAGAGGTCAAGTAGCTGCTGCCCAGACCCTCTGAGTGCCCCCCTCCCTGCTATCCTGGCTCCTTTCCTGGGACACCCCTGGGGGTCCAGTTGAGAACCCCAAGATCCAGCAGGGGCATGTTCCAGTCCTGCGGCCTGTGTCCATTCTGACTTGGAGTGCCTCTCACGGGCTGTTTAATTTTTTTGTGTGTATGGCTGCTCTGCATGCCTTGTGGGATCTTAGTTCCCCAACCAGGGATTGAACCTGGGCCCTCGGCAATGGGAGTGCGGAGTCCTAACCACTGGACCGCCAGGGAATTCCCTGTTTAATTTTTAAAATCCTTTTTATTGTGATAAAACACACATAACATAAAATAGATGCGTGTTTTCAAGTGTATAATACAATGCAGTGGCACCAAGCACATTCACGGTGCTGTGCAACCATCCCCTCCACCTGGTTCCAGCACCTTTTCATCACCCCCAGAAGGAACCCTGTACCCTCCCCATCCCCCCTTCCCACAGCCCCTGGCAACCATGCATCAGCTTTTCTGTCTCTATGGAGTTTGCTGTTGTGGATATTTCATGGAAGTGGCATCACAGAACGTGGGCTGTTCAATATTTTAAGTCAAATGTTTAGGCTCCAGGCTTCCTGAAGTTCAGAGCAATGTCACGGAGGAGAATGCAGAAAGGGTGAGGGGTTTCTGGGAACGGGATTTGCATGGGTGGACGAGCGCGTGTGTGTGCTGGGCTGGGGTTGGGGGACCATGAACAGGCTGGGGGTTACCTTTGGTTTGTCTGGCTCCCGGGAGTAGGCTGTGTACAGTTCTCTGAAGACCCCCTTGCTCTTGGCCTGTAGGGTCTCCTCCCTGTAGATGTGGTCTATCTTGGACTGCCGGCACCCGAAGACCAGGACCATGGGGCAGGGACTCATTCCTGGGGACCGGGAAGACCTCCTGTCACCGACAGCGCTGATGCCTGATTTCGGGGGTGGCTGGTGGTGCCAGGGGTGCTCAGAACCTTAGCACATGCTACAGGGGTAGAGGTGCACGGACCCTGGGGCAGGCGGTATATGTACTCGCATACACACACACGCACACGCGCACACGCTGAGGGAAGTAGGTGAAGTGTGTTCAGACTTCAGCAGACCTCTCTTCTCTGGGTCTCAGTCTTTCCTCTGGGAAAGCCCCCACCACTGGGTACTGCTAAACCCCCAAACTCTGAAACTAGACTGCCTGGATTCAGATTCTAGCTTCTGTGTGATGCTGAGGAACTTACATAACTTCTATGTCTCCGTGTCCCCAAGTACAAAATGGAAATAATAATAGCGTCTAACCTCATAGGGTTATTGTAAGAAGAAAATGTAAAACATTAGACCTGTGCCTGGTACACAGCGAATACAGCTGTCCCTCGGTATCCTAGGGCATCAGTTCCAGGACCCGCCCTGGATACCAAAATCCACTGATGCTCGAGTCCTATACAGTTGGCCCCCTGTATCCGCGATTCCTCTGTATCCAAGGTTCCACATCCGCGGATTCTCAACCAGCCTCGGATGGTGTAGTACTATACATATGTATTTAATGAAAAAAGCTTGCATATAAGTGGACCATGCAGTTCAAACCCATGTCGTTCAAGGGTCAACTGTACTTTGTAAATGGTAGCTATTCCGCTAGAATGACAGTTCCACCGGAGCAAGTTGTTGGTTTTTTTTTTAAGTTGTTTCTCTGTCTTGTTCTTGCCGCGCCTCTATGCCTACGATAGTGTTTGGCATTCATGAGATGCTCAGTAAATCCCTGTTAAATGCATGTCAGAAATGTGGGTTTCTTTCTCTCTCTCCTCCCAAAGCTGATCTGTTGTGTCTCTCACACAGCAAACCCTGCTCCTGAATGACAGTCTTTGGGACCATCCCGTGAGCACACAGCCATTGGATAAGGTTTAACGCTTACCCCTTCTAGGGCTGCTTACATTTTAAGATGGGGTTCTTATCTTAACAGTCCAAGAAATGTCTTCTGGGGTTGGAATTCGGGCCTCGGAACAAGCTGTGTGGACGATTTGTTTGGACAGGTCCTTTGAATTACACCGTAAACTTCACCCATGGGTCTGGTCACTACTATGCTCCCCCTCCGTCCCCGGGTAGTGACACAAAGCAGAGAAAACATCACCATGCCTCCGGGATGCTGGGACACAGGCGGGCCTCCCCAGGTCCAGCGGGTAGAAACCATGTGCCTGCTAGACCGTGACTCACCTTTGTGCTGGATATCGAATTGCCGTTGCTGCCAGAAGCTTCGGAAAGGGGCAATGCCTGTGCCCGGGCCGACCAGGATACAGGGCACTTGGGGATTTCGGGGCAGGTGGAAGCTGGGCGCTCTGGACAAGGAAGAGAGAGTCAGAAGCCTTGCTGAGCTCAAATCTGATCAAGAACTGTTGGGTCTTAGGTAAACCAGATGGCCGTCTTGGGTAGAACTACAACGGGGCTTAAAGCTCTTCAGCTGGGGTCAGGCGGCCCTTATCAGGGTGGGAGGTCCCATTAATTTGGGTCCTCAGGGCCTGGCTATCACTCCATTTCCCAACTATCCCCATTGCTGAGCTAAGCCACAAAGGGTGTGGGGTTGATTTAACCCAGGGTTTCCCTGCCTCAGCACTCCTGACAGTGGGGGCAGCATACCTCTCGGTGATGAGGGCTGTCCTGTGCATTGCAGGATGCTGAGTAGTACCCAGGCCTCTATCTATTAGATGCCAGGAGCACCCTCCAGCTGTGACAACCAAAAATATCCCCAGACATTGCCAAGGGCCCCTGGGGGGCAAAATCACCCCAGGTTGAGAACCACTGAATTAACCATCCACGAGATCTTCCCAAATCAGGGAGTTGCAAACTTCAATGTACAAAAGAGTCATGTGGGGACGTTCAAAGAGGGTGTAGATTCCTGGGCAATGCAGTAAGTCTAGGCTCGGGACTCGGCATTTTTGAAGCACCCCACGGGATTCTGATGCTGATGGTATGTGGACCGTATCATGACCATTCTACCCTTAACAGCTGAGAAAAATGGCTGGCCAAGCCCATCGTTTAGGTAGGGAAGTTATCAGTTGATAAAGAAGGTAACTACAGTGGGCCTAAGCTCAGACATATCCCTTATTTTTTTATTTTTATGTTTTTAAAGCTATATTATTTTATTTGATTGACTGATTGACATATTGACCAGGGGATTTTTACACAAACTAACACCTCTGGCCGTAATACGTCTCCAATTAAAAATGTGTTTAACGTGAAACCTATCTTCTTAACACACTTTAAAGAGCACAATACGGTATTGTTAGCTATGGGCAGAAATATCCTTTAAAACTGAGTTTGGAAGGGGAAGATGGTTGACAGGGAAGGGAATTAAATCCTCCCGGTCTCTAAGAAACTGGGAACACATGGGGTGGCCAGCAGGCTATGGATAGAAGTTTCACTAGTCTGCAAATTCCATGAAGGCTGAAACTGCATTTTGCCTGGTCGTCTACTGTAGCCCCATCTAGCATAGGACATGCCCTTGATAAATATCTAATGCACTGACCTGAACTTGACTAGAGGACTTGCTTAGTTTCTGCTATGTTGCTCTGCCCCCACGATCCTGTTTCCTTAACAGCTTGGAGCGATGCTGAACATTGATCTCAATCCCATCGGACTCAGCCATCTCTCTAGAACCCTTCAGGCTGGTCCACCCGCCCCACCTCAGGACGTGAGGATGCAGATCTGGGATGGCTGCTTCTTTCCATGTGCCACTCACCCTCTCACGAAACAGGGCACCACTTCGTCAGCCTGGATCTGGTTGAGCCAGGAGGAGCACACGCCATGGTGAATTGGTCCTTCTCCATCTAACAGGATAACCGAGGTGATCTGGCTCATTTACTGTCCCTCAAGCCCCCCGTCCCCGGCTTCCCCCCATCCTCCAGTGCAGAAGGCTCGTAGCCCCGATACCAAGTTTCTGCCTTGGAGTTCCCTGTGTAGATCCCTTCCTCTGACGGGGAAGAGGAAATGGTAACGCTGGGGTGGGCTCATGGCCGTGAAACTGGTGGTTAGGGGTGGCTTGTATTCCAATCGTGCCCACTGAAAGGGCCTTGATCGATGTGCTCTCAGTGGCCTGTCAGGACCCCGGTCTCAGAGCTCTTTCAGGCACCATGCATTTTTTTGTTTGTTTCTTTGTTTGTGTTTTTTTTTGGCCACACTGCACAGCTTGCAGGATCTTAGTTCCCCAATCAGGTATTGAACCCCGGCCCCAGCAGTGAGAGCACCAAGTCCTAGCCACTGGACGGCCTGGGAATTCCCAGGCACCATGCATTTTAATTGCTATAACCAAGGAGGAAGACACGGGTGCAGAGATCAGGTTATCCGGCTATATCGTCCCATGTCCACCTCTGTACAGCCCGCTGGACATCAGGCAGCAGACGGCTCCCCCCTCGGAGGGAAGGGGTGGTGGTGGCTTGTTCTAGCTGCTGCCTTGGGGGTATGAGGGGAGGAAGGGAGTAGAAGGAGGTCTCAGGCTTTTGGAGAGGCCTCCAAATGCACATCTCATTTCCTTCCTAATTCTGCACAGAGCTGGCTCTGCCTAAGGGGACGGTTTGCTGCTCTACTTCTTTTCCCAGTTTCCTGGTCTTGCGGGGTGGGTCACCTCCCCAGGATTTGGGACGTGGCAGAAGCTTAGGCAGGTGTGCAGAGGCCCCTGGAGGGGGGGGAAATGCAGACCCGGGGGTTTCTCCCAGAGCCTCTGCCCACCTTGGGTGCGGTAGGAGACAACGGCCACGGTGAGGTGCACCTCGTCGGGGTACATGTCCGGGGAGGAGCTGATAGAATAGTAGCGAGGTTGCAGCAGCGACAGCTGGGTCAGGAGCAGGGTGGCGGGCATCTGGATGGATGGGAACTCCTCCAGCACCTCCACGATGTTCGGGTTCCTGCCCCATTTCCATTCCTCGTACTCCTGCAAACCCTGCACCAAGGAGAGGGGCAGAAAAGAACTCGCAGCCAGACCCTGGAGCAAACTTCCAAGGAACGCTTGAGGAGGTCCAGGGAAGAAGGCAAATTAACAAATAATAACAGTTAACTCGTGCCTAGGAATTACTCTGGGCCAGGTTTTCATTTTTGCAAGGACCTTATAAGTCTGATTGTTATCCCTATTTTATTGATGGGGAAACTGAGGGATATAGAGGTCCAATGGCTACAAGGTGGTGGCAGACTTCAGCCCGAAAACCAGATCTGGCTCACCACCTGCTCGTGTGGCCCGTGAGCTAAGAGTTGTTTTTACATGTTTAAATGGTTGGGGGTACAAGGGAGGAATTAAAAGAACAATACCATTTCATGACCCTAGGCTATGACATGAAATTCAAATTTTGGTGTCCACAAATAAAGTTTGATTGGAACCCAGCCACGCCCACTCATTTATGGATTGTCTATGCTGTTGTGCTACAATGGCAGAGTTGAATGGTTGCAACGGAGATACATAGAGCACGAGTCTAAAATATTTACTACCTGGCCTCCTACAGAAAAAGTTTGCCGACCCCTGTTCTAGGCAGTCTGGCCCCAGAATCTGTGCTCCTAGTATTAGACTCTCCTGCCATTTGCGAAGGTCAAGAGAAATGCACCGTGAAGGGAGTCATGACTTGCAGGCGTGAGATTTGTGGGTCTGCAAGGCTGGAGGTGTATCCTCGGAGCGTATGGGTCACATTCAAGATGGTAAAAGACAGCCCCGAAGGAACAGGTTGGGGTGTGGAGGACCATGTTCAGGGGCATGTTGACAGCAAAGCCCAGGTGTTACCAGGGAGCACAGGAACTCTCTGGGGCTCTGGAGTTATTTTTCCTACATCTTAGAAGCTGCCCTTAGCTTATAGGAGGCTCAGATTTTAAGGAGGGGTAAAGCCTATTACCAGTGCATTGTGTAACCAAGCTTTTCCCCATGTTCCTAAAGCCCATCCTTGCTCTACTGATAGGGTATGGCATTCTGGAAAACGTGCTTTCCAGACCCCCAGCCTCATTGACTTCGAGCTGCTGGGGCTCAATTGGCCAAAAGCCCCAGCAGCTGCTCACTGAAACTGACACCCCCCTGAAAACTGACATGGATCTGATCCTATACGCTTCCATTCAAACTTTCTGCCCTCTCCTTCACTTGGGGTCAGACTTGTTTTGAGGTCTGATGGTTCTCTCAGTCTTATCTGACTCTGTTCCATTTTCTCTCACTCAGGTGTTTCCCCTAATAAAAAAAATCCCCGCTCTTTTAATGGAGTTTGCGCTTTTTGGAAGAAGTGGATTAATACATACAGCTACATCAAATTTTACTTTAAATAATCCTGTGCAAAGAGTGCAAGCTCTGTTCCCTCGTCAGATTATCCCCCTTCCGTTACTTAAAATTTTAAATCAAAGTTATGTGTGTACAGAGTTTAAAAAGTTAAATAACTCTTCAAAACTTAACGATTAAAGTTAACGCACTCCAACTCCCTAGAGGTAACCACGTACAGTTCTTTTAAGTGTTTTTTTTTCTGGTGCTTATTTTCATATTTCTAAGTAAGATACACTCCCTGAATTAAAAACAGCACTTCCTGTGCCAACATTTGATGCCCTCTCCTGCACAGCAGAAGAAAGTGAAACCATCATTTTCTGGTGGCTTGCTTACTGGGGAGGAGCCCCACTGGGAGAAATCTGAGTGGTCCTCCCAGCTAGGATTTTTTTTTTTTTTTTGCGGTATGCGGGCCTCTCACTGTTGTGGCCTCTCCCGTTGCGGAGCACAGGCTCCGGACGCGCAGGCTCAGCGGCCATGGCTCATGGGCGCAGCCGCTCCGCGGCATGTGGGATCCTCCCGGACCGGGGCACGAATCCGTGTCCCCTGCATCGGCAGGCGGACTCTCAACCACTGCACCACCAGGGAAGCCCCCCAGCTAGGATTTTTTTTTGCAGCTTTGTTTCTAAGCAAGGGCGGTAGAAGCTGTGCTTTTTGGTTTACCTTACCATCAGAGGCCTCTTCTATCTTGAAGTCATACCTATAGCTCTTCGGCACTGAAAAAGCTGATTTTTAAAACAGGGCACTGGGGGATTCTCTCAAGTTCTTTTTCTTCTAAGCATGGGCTCTGATGGAACTAATGGAGGCTCAAGGGTTCCAAAGTCAGGAGGAAAAAGAGTTAGAACAGCAATTTCGACTGTAGCCAGAGAACTCTGAGATTCAACGGGGTCGCTCTCTCGTTCTGTTAGACCTCAGTTAGAAGGAAGGGAGATGGGCAAGATTAGCCAAAATGGACTAGCCAGTGTGGTGACCTGCAAACTAGACTATGGCAGCCCTCGCTCAAGACTGCCATCTGCTGGACAACTGTTGCAATAACTATACAATTCTCCAACGAGGAGGAGGTAAGGTTGTATGTATGTGGCCAGGGACCCACCTTGCTGAGGACCAGCAGACGCTGCTTCTCTTTCTCACTGGTGGCCAGAGAGGCAAACTGCTGCAGCTGCAGCGGCGTTGGAGGCGTGGTGATATCCAGGTAGTACTTGAAGGCCTGGAAGATGGTGCAGGGTGGGAGGCGATGCTCATCGGTCCAGTTACTGATAACCCCTGTGGAGGCACAGAGAAGGTGAGAGACGGGTCGGGGAGGAGAGTCTGGGCTCCGAGTGCTTAGGTCCAAGTTAGGGAGGCCAGACCTGCTTCTGGGACTGAGGATGGGGTCTGGAGAGCCGGACTGCCCCAGAGCCAAGTAACCCCTCGGCTGTCCACCTCCCATGTCCTTCATCTATACCCAGGGTCCTGGGGACCCTGTGATCACCTCCTGTATGCAAGCAGCTTGTCCAAAATCAATCGATATTATTAACTCATTTAATCCTCATCACAATCCTATGTGGTGGGTGCTATTATTATCTCCATTTTGCAGTTGAGAAAAATGGAAGCACAGAAAGGTTAAGGAATTTGCCCAAGGTTACACAGCACAAATGCATAAAGTCAGACAGTATTGCTCCAGACCATGTTTTAACTACTATGCAATACTGCTTCTATTTACTTTACTCCAGTACAGCGCCTACACACACGCCTCTACTTCAAGATAAAAAGTACTGTTCCAACATGGAGAAAGAACTGTCTGGGTTGGATTTATTAAGCGAAGGTATGTCTCTGGTACCTTCCTAAGGGATTTTCAATAAGGCTTTGGCTACAAACTGTTTTCACATTCTGCCCTGACTTTGTGTCCTAGCTCCCTTGCAGAGGGGATGTGTCACTGTAGCCGGGGCTACCATGTATGGTCACTGCAGTTCCTTGTACCTGAGTTCTGAGCTCACCTGCGGCTACTGAGATGAAGCACGGAGACCCATTTACCTTGGAAAGTTATTTAATAGGAAGGTCAAGGATGGTCCCTGAAACAGGTTGGGACTTGATCTAATTTGGTCAGAAATATGGTTCAATCCCAATGGACCACTGGGCTTCATAGGGTGCCTTTGGATCCTAAGAGGAGGCATGGGCGGACTCCAGCTGCTATTTACTTGGTGGCAGTGAGGCAGGGGTGATGAAGGAAGTTAGACGAGTAGCCTCTGCTAAGATCAGTGTCTAGCTGATGAAGGAAGGTAGAAGCCCCTTTGGCTCGAAGATGAACCATCAGTGTCCTGGCTTCATGGACATTCATTAGCTTAGCCAGTTGGGCCAAAGTTATTCAACCACGAGAAAGGAGGAGTGTTCGGTCTCGTAAGCTGGGGGTGACAGAGAACCACTCTCCTACCTGGAATGGTGATTGAGAAGACAAGTCTCCTCTTCCCCAGATACCCACTGCCTTTGGGACTCCCTGGAGAAGGGAAGCACCCTTGGGTGTAGCCCGGCCATAGTTACCCAAAGCCGTGTTTCGCTCCTCTAGCAGCTCCACCTTCACCAGCTGGTTGACCGGGGTTGAGTCCTCCAGCCGCTCGATCAGGGCATTCACGAGGTCCTCGTGGTTGCCGGGGAAGACGCCCAGGTGGTCCCCAGGCTGGTACTGCAGCTCCTGATTCCCGTTGGTGTGGAGACGCACGAAGATGGTTGATCGGCTGGAGGGTAGAGCAGGGGAACAGCGGGATGAGGGCCACCAGCTTCTGCCCACCTCCTCGGCTCCTCTGTCTGTCCTTGTGGCTGCAACTCCCCTCCTTCCATTCTCTTTGGGGCTCAGGCCAATCAGACTCCTGGCCCCATCACTCCACGCCGCGGCTTTCAGCAAGGTCACCCACGGGCTCCTCGTGGCAAATCCGACCGCCAGCTCCCAGCGCTCACTGTGGTCATATCCGACCAGCACTGGACGCAGCTGTCCACTTCCTCCTCCTCAATACCCTTCTCTCGAGCATCCCAGGCTCTCCTGATCTTCTCTCTGGCTGCTCCTCTTCAGTCTCCTTTGCCAGTTCCTTCTCATCTCCCCTAACTGGAGCACCCCAGGGTTCAGTTCCCAGACATCTCTGCTTTCCTGGCTCCCTGTCCCTGCGTTTCTTTCCTCCGTAGCACTTACCATCCACTGACCTCCAGCAGAGTTTACTCCTTTACACGCTTTGTGGTCTGTCCCCCCTGCCTGCCCCCTGGCCCCCAGGACAATGTAAACTCTAGAGGGCAAGGAATTTGTCTGGTTTTTTCCACTGCTCTATTCTGGCACCTAGGACAGTACATGGCACGTAGTAGGCGTTCAAAAAACATTTGTTGTTTGTAGGAACCTCAGACCCTCAGGATTAACCAGCTACTGGAATAGGCTCTGTTTTCTGTACCAATCAGAGTTCTGCCAGGAACCACTAGCCCATTGGAGCCACAGGCAACGATGTCCCCATTCTGTGAAATTCCGTCTCTCCTAGAAATCCCAAGCTCCACCCGCTTTTGCAACCAGGGTCCTCATCTTGTCATGGAAAAGGGAAAAGAACTTGGCCTTAAACTCAGGTTCTCGTTGTGCACAAATCCCATGGTATTATAAAATTTACGGAACTAAGGAGAAAACCCGGAGAGAAACTCGTTGATGCCTGCCAGGTCATGCCGTTTCTTTTGATTTTTGGATTTCAAGTGCAGGAGCTCTGTGCTAAGAATGAATTCTCAGACTAGGATTATTCTGGTCCTCTTTAAAGTTTTAGTACAGATATACCACATTTTTATACCTGAAAACTCTGGGATGGATGACCACGCTTTGGTAAATCAAATCGTTTTTGTATTCTTTGAGTTACATTCGCATTTTCAGATCCGCTGTTTTCTTCCTTGCCAACTGGTTTTTGGTTGACAGAGACACTTGATATTCAACGTGAAGTTTCTACATTCTCCGCGGTATGTAAATCAGCACTTGAATAGACCAATGGGACTCGCTATTTAAAGGAGCTTTTGGCACAGCCAAGGGGCCTTTTGTGCTGCAAATAGCCGCCATTATTAAAAATAGTTGTGCTGGCATATTTTGCACGGCACCCCTGTCCTTAGTATGGGGGGGGGATCTTGGTAACTGAAATTGTGAATGATGGTGGTGGGGTGTGGGGTGTGGGGTACCACTCTCCTTCCCCGGGGAAGATTTTGTTCTCTCTGGGGCACTGATCTTACCCATTAAATGCGCTTGCGCGACTGATTGTGTTCTGAGCTCATACCAATTTTTTGGTTCCTGGAGAGCAAGGCATCAATCATCACCCCCTGCCAGCTCCAGGAAGGGGATCGGCGGAGGCTGATAACCAGCAGAGGGCGCTGTGGGGTTGCTAATTTGGGAGCCTCCAGCGCCTACCAGGGGAAGCCTTTGAAAGGCCCACAAATCAGATCCTACTTTCTCCCAGATCATCATGATTTCCTTCAGAAGTATATTTGCCTCTGTTCCTTTGGCCAGTACGAAATCGAAATGCGGAGGACCCGAACTTGCTGAGCTGGCTCACACGCACAGCCATTTCCCCTACGTCCTCTTGAACGTGGCCGAAGGTGGTCTGGCGGATAAGAGGCAGGGATGGGAATGGAGCTGGCAGGTGGGCCACAAGGTGGGCCCCGGCTCTGCTGGGAATTTGACCACGGACACTTTGCAAGCCGCTGACCAAGGTATGGCATGTGGAGAATCCCGGCAGTGAATGGCTGCATGGCCCTAGGACCATGTAGTGGGCAGTGGGCTGGTCCTTGAAGCTTTGCAGGAAGCTGATCCCCCAGTGGGTAGCAGTAGCCTGGAGACTAATTGTCCTACATCTCAGTTCTGCTGGGGGTTTCTAAGTATAGGATTTTCTAAGCCTTAAAAAAAAAAAAAAAAAAAAAAAAAGCTTGGGACACATATGGGCCATTGAAAAGTTTTAGGGGAGGCAAAAAGGGCAACATTGGGAAGGTAGAGCCATTTGAGCCCTTTCCCCCAGAGTATCCCCTGCCTGTGATGTATTTATATTCACCTACAGGAGCATAACACACACACACACACACACACACACACACACACACACACACACACAAACACACACACTCGGCAATGGTTCAATGACAGGTTCGCAGATGAAAGAACAGTCTGCTAATGTCCAGCATTGAATGGAAAAAAAAAATAGCTCATGTTTGTTCCTCAAGGAAAAGAGTAAACAGTGTCTGTTGTGAGCAGTTTGAGTGAATAAGGTTCATACCTTCAACAAATTTGTACTGAGTGTCAGGCACTGTTCTAGGCACTGGTGAGAGAGTGATGGATAAAGATAACAAAGGGCCTGATTCTCATTGAGAAGTAACTTAGAAAGATCTCACATGGGGCTGGTGATGAGGATGGCTGGATGCTGATGGGTGGGGGCAGTGGGCTAAGTGCCTGGCAGATAAGTATGGTCAAGGAGGCCTCTCTGGTGATTTGACACTTAAGCAGAGATCTGAAGAATGAGAAGGAACGGCCATGCAAAGACCTGGGGGAAGAGTGTTCCTGAAAGGGGAAGCAGCATGTGCAAAGGCCCTGAGGTTGGAAAAAGTGTGGCACATTTGAGGAAGGGAAAGAGGACTGGAGTGTTTGGAAGAGGGGTCAACCCAGGGGTGGGTGGTACAGAGGAGATCAGAGAGCTAGGCAGAGGCCAGATCATGAGGGTCTTGTCATGACCTGTCATGGCAAAGGAGTTTGAAGGTTTCCTAAGTCCAGTGGGAAACCATTGGAGGATGTGAAGCTGTGGATGGACAGGCTTCCATTTACATTCTTAAAAGATTAGTCTGCCTGCTATTGGGAAAATGGATCTTTGAGAGAAATGTCAAGAAACAAGGAGACAAGTTAGGAATCTATGGCAGGCACTCAGAACACAGACGATCGTGGCCTTGCTTTAAGGTGGTGGATGTAGGTCTGAGATGTAGTTGAAACACAAGACCCACAGTACGAGCTGAGAGTTGGATGGATAGTGGGAGGGAAAGCGAGGAGGCAGGGAGGATGCTTAAGTCTTGGGCTTAAGCCAAATGTTGATGTCTTCTGTTGAGATGGTGAAGGCTGGAGAGAAGCAATTTTATCAGAGGGTAGCTGGGAATTAAGAGTTCTCCCATCAAGAACTCTCCGTTATAATGTCCCATCTTTCTCTGAGATACCCCAGCTCTCAGGGCCCCTTCAGCATCTTTGCTCCTATTCTCTCTTCCTAGATGTCCCCCCTCTATTCACTAGCCTATCTAAAGCCTACCAGGCGTTTCCCCTCCTCCTTCTGACTTCTAGGACCTATGATCCACACCCCACCCATTAGTGCTCCATAATACTCTTTTCTGTATTGTTTGCTAATTGCCATATGTAGAAAACTTATTTCCTGGCCAGGCAGTAACTGCGGTCACTTTTCTCTTTAGAGTTGCAAGGACCACCTTCAAAAGGTGGCTTATTTCCTCTTAAGCACTTTGCTTGCAATTAAGGGTCTCTTGTTAGGGGTGGGAGTGGTGGGTGTGTGATACATGATATCTTTCTATGGTCTCTTGGCTCAAACAGCTGGACTTTGCCTTGGGCAGGGGAAAACAGGAGAGAGAGTCATGCTTTTTTGCTCAGTTATTCTTAAAAAAAAAACAAAAACAAAACAACAACCGTATAAAGCTGGAAATGGTAGTAAACCTGAAAATAGGTAGTGCTATGGAGTGTGCTTTTAAAGAGTTAAACATCTAGACACCATTTGGTCCTTTTTGAGCTAATCCATAACTGATTTTAATACTGTCTTCTGGTTCCTAACCTTGTTGAAATATCTTCTTGTAAGTCACTCAGAGTTAACTGTCCTTTCCAGAGGTGGATCGGGGGTTATTCTGGGACTTCAGTCCAACTCAGCATCAAAACATTTGCAAATTACCTTGCTTTTTATGTACTGTGGTTTGGGGAGTAATTTTTGTGATCTAGGCTTTCACAGTTTGTCACTGAAAGAAATTTCCAGTAGATTCTTAGTCCCTTCTCTTCCAATGCTACTGAAGTTGTACTTTTCCACAGGATGGAAATGGGGAGTACGATGAGTATTTCAAATGAGTCCCTTTCTGTATCAGAGATCAGTGTGCCCTGAATATTGCATTTAACTAATTATTCAAATGGATTAATTTCCCAATCCATTTCTTTAGTGTTTGAGGATCTGGGAGAGAACATGAGAGCCCTGGGGCTCCATCCTGTTGACCACTTTATCAAAAGTTTTACATCCAGGCACAGAGAAACAGACTTGTGGTTGCCAAGGGGAAGGGGGGTGGGGGAGGGATGGAGTGGGAGGTTGGGTGTGGCAGGTGTAAGCTTTTATATATAGAATGGATAAACAATAAGGTCCTACTGTATAGCACAGGGAATTATATTCGATATCCTATGGTAAACCACAATGGAAAAGAATATTAAAAAAAAGAACGTATGTATATGTATAACTGAATCACTTTGCTGTACAGCAGAAATTAACACAACAGTGTAAATCAACTATACTTCAATTTTAAAAAAAGGTTTTAAGTCCACGTAGAGAGCACACATACTAAATTTGCAGGTGTATGAAGCTGGGACGGGTAAGGAATAGTAACGGGAATGAGGGATGCGCTAGTTGCTTTGTGTGTATTGCTTCTAATACTCACAGCAGCCTTGTGATGTTGGTGAGGCCATAGGTATAGCCATTTGGCATTTTGACCTTGGAGTCAGAGAACTGAGCCTGTGTGGACTTGAAAGGTCACTTGCATTTTCTAATTGTCATTTTTCATATTTAAAACGTGGATGATACTAGTACTTACTTCCTGGGTGGGTCAGAACTCTGGGAGATCCTGCACAGAGAGGACTCAAAACAGTGCTTGGAACACGGAAAGTACTAGATAAACATTGGCAATCTTTATAGCCATCGATCTCATTTTAGGTAAGGAGATAGGGGTTCAGAAGACCCAAGGGACTTGCCCAAGGTCACACAGCTGACATGTGGCAGCACTGGGGTCAGAACCCACGGCTGTCCAGCTGGAGAGCCCACCCTTTGTACTATGCCAGGCAAAGAATAAGGATCTCAAAAGAACTTCATGGGCCAAAACTGCAAAGTGAAAAAGATTCCATTCAACAGGAATCAATGCAAAGACTTTCTTTACTGCCAAAAAATTTACTTATACAAGTAGAGGGATGCAGAGACCTGGCCTGATCATTCTGAAAAGACTTCAAGTCCACGAGCAGCAAGGACGTAAGCTTAATGGGAGAGCAGCATGGCTGTTAGGACAACACCTGCAATCCTGGGCGGCATTAGAGCATCCTATCCAGATCGGGGATGGTAATAATAGCCTTAGTGCACTTGGTAGTGATCACAGGACCTCCACTGCACTGTGACCAGGGCTGGGAATGACATTTCCAGCAGGACAGAGTGTGTCTTTTTTTTTTTTTTTGCGGTACCCGGGCCTCTCACTGTTGTGGCCTCTCCCGTTGCGGAGCACAGGCTCCGGACGCGCAGGCTCAGCGGCCATGGCTCACGGGCCCAGCCGCTCCGCGGCATGTGGGATCTTCCCGGACCGGTGCACGAACCCGCGTCCCCTGCATCGGCAGGCAGACTCTCAACCACTGCGCCACCAGGGAAGCCCCAGAGTGTGTCTTTTTACTAAAGCAAAAGGTTTGGGAAACCAGGTCTCAGGAAGAGCAGTTGGAAGGAATGAGGACCAGGGAGAGATCGGTCACTGTCCTTGGCTATTGGCAGCTCTCTCATTTGGAAGAACTGACTCTGTTTTGGGTGTCACTGGAGAGAGCAACTTAGGATCAAAATGAAGTGCTAGGAACATTTGCTTTGGTTATAAGGAATAGGAAGATAATTTCTAACAATCAGGACCTCAAAACACAGACAGGGCTGTTTTACAGGTTAATAAACCTCCCGTCATCCCAGAGGAATTTAAACAGAGACTGAGCAGGCATTTCTCAGGACAGCAGAGAAGAATCACCCACAGGGAGATGTCGGGACTAAGTGATTTCTGACTAAGATGCACATTGCAGTCTGAAAAACTCTATTAAAAATTCCTCGAAAAACCTTTCTCTTTCCCCTTTCCACAAGGATCGTCACCATTTACTTTTTTCATCCCTGCAGGTTGGAGCTTGGCAAAGGGAAAGCAGGAAACCAAGATGCTAGTGGCAAGGGGGTCTTGAGGACCCTTAGAATGGTAATAGGAAGCCGGTCCTCGGAGTCCTCCTTCCTTGTTGTGGGTGGCATCTGGGGCACAGGTGGGGAACCCAAAGGGGCCAAGGTGTTCCTACCTGGATTTAGGACTCTGAAGGTTTTGACGGCTGAGGAGTCGAGCGGCTGAGACCCGCTTTTTGTGGACACTGGATAGACCTGGTGGGAGAAGAACAACGGTCTTCCTGTGATGGAGTTAAACAGTTGTCAGTAAAAAGTCTCCAGCTCCTCCTGACCCTCTCTTTACTGGGAGGACTGAACTAAGGGAGACCAAAGCAGTGAAGCCCACCTCCTCTAAGGACCTTTCGGAGGTGAGAACTCCTGTCTTCCTTTCCCCCCGCTGTCATGAACATCTCCCCAGGTGTGTGGTGGGAGGTACCTTGTGTGAGTTCTGGAGCTTCGGCGACGTAGGTGAGGCGGAACTTGTTCCTCTTCCAACTGCGGTCATTGCTGATGAGGGAGTTGTTTGCTTTCTCAATGTTGACGTCATCTCCCACGCAGAACACATCACAGGCTGCCTGTGGCACACACGGGGCTTTCATTGACCTCTTTCAGCCAGCAGCGTGCCTCCCAACAGCTCCAAGTCATAGCATGTATCCATCCATCCATCCGTCCACCCATCAACCCATTCACCGACCCATCCACCCACCCTCCTCCTCCCTCCATTCCTTCCTTCCTTCCGTTCATCCACCCATCCATCCATCCCTCCACCCATTCACCCATCCACCCACCCATCAACCCATCCACCCACTCATCTACCCACCCTCCCTCCCTCCCTCCATTCCTCCCTTCCATCCATTCATCCACCTATCCATCCATCCATCCATCCATCCATCCATCCATCAACCCCTCCACCCATCCTCCTTCCCTCCATTGCATCCCTCCATTCATCCATCCATCCTCCTTTCCTCCCTCTCTCCCTTCCTCCTTTCCTTCCCTCCCTCCTTCCATCAATCCATCCATCCTTCTATTCATCCACCTATCCATCCATTCCTCCATCCATCCACCCATCCTCCCTCCATCCTCTCTTCCTCCCTTCCTTCCCTCCCTCCCTCCTTCCTTCCTTCCATCCATCCATCCACCCACCCATCCATCCTTCTCTCCATCCATTTATCCACTCATCAACCAATCCACCCTTTTTGAGTGCCTTTGATGGGCTGGACATACCACATTTACTATTGACTTTGGGACCTAACCTCTATTTAATATGTAACTCTCTTATGTCACTTATTTCTAAAACCAACTTTTGCAGAGCCTTAACATTAAACAAGAAAGTAAAAACCTTAGAAATTTCCTATCTTCCTCTAAAGATTTAAAAATTATAGTGAAGGCAGGATATATTGCATGTTTGGATACCTGCGTATAAAATTTTTCTTTTTCTTTTTTTGCCCAGTTTGTAAGTTCCCCAACTTTCCTGATTCTAAGAATTACTGTTCAGAATTCAGATTCTTGGAGGTTAAAAACCATGGATAATTCCAAAGGTTTTCAAAGGTAGGTTTTTTTAATACCACTTTTTGGCCTCATGTTGATTTTAAAATAATCCAAATGTCCATTTGCTGATGAGTGGAGAAATAAAATATGGTATATCTATAAAATGGAATATTATTTTGGCCATAAAAAGGAATGAAGTACTGATATATGCGATAATGTGGATGCACCAGGAAAGCATTAAGCTAAGTGAAAGAAGTCAGTTATAACAGACCACATATTATGATTCCATTCATATCAAGTGTCCAGAATAGGCAAATTTATAGAGACACAAAGTAGATTTAGTGGCGGGTAGGGCTGGGAGTTGGCTGGGAGGATGAGGGATGTGATAGCTTAACGGGTATGATAGCTTGTAACAGGCCCTGCTTCTGGGATGCCCAATGTTGCCCGATTGAAGTCAAGAACCACACAATTATCTCCAGGTAGAAACAGAGCCAAGTTATCCTGGTTCTCTTTGCCTAGGAAGAAATGCTGGCACAAGATTACCAACACAGCCTCCTCACTCACATATCCTTATAGCTCAGGGGCCTCAGTTTCCCCTTTTGCTCCTTTGTGAGGATGAAAAGTATCAACTGACTGACAGAAGGTTGCACAGTCCCCTTTCTCCTGGGGCTGCTGATGACAATGCATTCCAGGGCCAAAGAAGGAGCAGGCAAAGGTGGGTCCACATTCATTGCTTTTTTGTTTTTCCCAGGATGGCCAATTGCACCACGCCCCACATGCATATGGAGGCCATTGCTCGTTTATTCTCGACCTCATATCTAGAATAACGCTATCCAATAGGATGTCCTATCATGATGGAAACATTCTAATTGTCTACTATGGTAACCACTAGCCACTAGTGGCTATTGAGCGCATGAAATGTGGCTTGTGCAGCTGAGGAGTGGAATTTTAAATTCTGCTTAATTTACATCTAGTTGTATATATGTTGTTTACAAGGTTGTACCATCACCATCACTATCCAGTTTCAGAACATTTCCCTCGACCCAGAAGAAACCCTGTACCCATTAGCAGCCACACCCATTTTCCACTCCTGCCACCAAACCCCTGGCAACCACTAATCTACTTTCTGTCTCTATGGATTGGCCTATTCTGGACATTTCATGTAAATGGAATCATACAGTAAGTGTCCCTTGTGTCTGGCTTCTTTCACTTAGCGCGTGTTTTCAAGGTTCATCCTTGTAGCGTGTGTGAGCACTTCATACCTTGTTACGTCCAAATAATATTCCTTTGTTCCTTTGTACGGACACACAACGTTTAGTTTATCCATTCATCATATTTAATGTTACTCAGTTTACATTTAAATTTAAATGATCACTTGTTGCTAGTGGCTACCGTATAGGTCATTGAAGATCTAGCACAAGAGGAATAAGATTGTCGAAGCAGATAAACTGGTGAGATCTGAGATCCAGCCCGAGGCATGGCCCCCTGGTTTGGCTAACCAACACTATGTTTTTTTGTTTACTTGTCTACCAAATGTGAGTGAGGGATGGATTCCTCCCAGCCCTGAAATTCCAAGACTCTATAATGTTTTATAGACCAACTCTTTACCCTTAATGCAGGAGGTTGGATTCTGGTTGGAAATTGTGTATCTTAGGACCACCCAAACTCATCTGAATTGTTTGAAGCTGTCTCCTGATTGGATACGTGAGGGAAGTACCAAGGATTTTCTCAAGTTTCTTCTATCTCTGATGGTTTAGGTACTCTGTCCTTGGGGGTCACTGGGGACATGATTTCTCCCCCTGGGTCTCTGAGATCTGGGTAGATGGTTACCTTGAAGACCTTCTTGGCCCAGGTCCTGAAAGCCTCTTCCTGCCCACAGAGCTCATCCCCCTCCCTCATCTTCAGGATCCTCTCCCCACCCAGCTCTTCCAGGAGGGTGTCCACGGCATGTCCAAAGGCGCAGAAGTGAGGGTACGCCCGCGAGCCAAGGCCAAACACGGAGAACCTGCCAAGAAGACAACAGAAGTTCCAGGCTAGGGGACTAGGGAGGCGTTGCGGGGGGGTGTCTGGGGTTATGGACTGTTATGTCCCCCCAAATTCATATGTTGAAGCACTCTCTCCCAATGTGACTATATTTGCAGATGGGGCCTTCAAGGAGGTAACTGAGGTCAAATGAGGTCATAAGGGTGGGGCCCTAATCCAATAGGACTGGTGTCCTTTAAGAAGAGGGAGAGGCACCAGAGAACTCTCTCTTTTTCTCTCCCCCCACCACACGCTCACAGAGGAAAGGCCATGTGAGGACACAGCAAGAAGGTGGCTGTCTGCAAGCCAGGAAGAGACGGCTCACCAGAAACCAATCCTACTGGTACCTTGATCTTGGACTTTTAGCCTCCAGAACTGTGAGAAAATAAATTTCTACTGTTGAAGTCCCCCAGTGCATGGTATTTTGTTATGGCTGCCCAAGCAGACAAAGACCTCTGGTATCTCCAGAAGGATGGTGTTTAGCCTGTGATGGTCAGACTACCCCAAGCCCATCTGGGGAAGGCCGTCTTTAAGCCTGGGAGCCCCCAGCCCTCTCTCCCTTCCTTCTGGTCTCTGCTAGGTATTACTGTCCTCAGGAGAAAAGTCCCAGTTGGTCCTAAGGAGGATGAGTTGGGGACAGTGGTGACCCAGAACAATTGGCTGTTTCTTGTGTGTCCACTTCTAAGCTGGACTAATTGGGGAAATGAGTCCACATTAGAGGAAGACTTGACTCTACTCATGATACAATCAGGTTAGTTTTAAGTACAAAGAGAATGAAAACCCTAGCATAGCAGTTCTAGGGGACCTGTGTTAACGAGGAGATCAGGACTTGTCATTAACTCATCCAGTGTTGGTGTGTAAACAGGTTCTTCTAAAAGGGATTGAAAGGTTTATAAATATGCTGGCTCCACCCCTTGCAATACCTGTGAAATTGATTTGCTTCACAAAGTCTCTTTGCATAGATACCACCAAGAAAGTGTCGGTGTTTGAATCAACGGGCGTCAAGTTAATGAGATTTTTCTGAAGTCTGGGAAGTGGAGGGCTGTGTCCCAGGTGGCCCCTCAGTCCTGCAGAGACTTGATGTCACATTTCCAGGACTCGGTCCTGGCTGTGGGTCTTGACCTCATTGGGACTGGATGGACAGGTTTATAAGTGGGATACGAACAACACCCCAACTTGCTTCTTTCCCATGTTGGAGGGTTCCGTGGTGACTGCCAGTTCAGACAAGTCAAGGAGTGGGGCTATTTAGCCTACTCCTTACAGGGTCTGGCTCTGCTCTTGAATTTCTTTTTTAGAATGATGGAGCCAGGGTGGTGAAAGATTGCGATGGAGGATGAGGGAAGGAGGTGGGGCAAGTTGGGAAGGGACCCTCTGTTATTGGAGAATGAATTTGAGTTGGGGTCCAGGAGTCTCAGAGATCAAGTGAAGGTTAACATAGGTTAATATTTACTCCTTTTAAATCTACATTTATGCTTTTCATCTCATTCTCCTCTCCTCTCCTGCCCTTCTTTCCCTGGGGTGCCAGAGCCTTTCCAAGGGAAGGATGTGGGATTAGGTAGCATGTTTCCCCGGCAGTCCTTCACCCACAATCCTCCTTTAGCTGGATTCCTCACCTTTTCCCCACAGGGCAGTGGCCTGACAGGTGGAAAGAGCCGGTGGCCAGGAGAGGACTGGTTAAAGGATGCAGGAAGCAGCACTTCTGCCTCCCAGCCATCCCTTAGCCTAACACAGAGTTGGAAACTCTTCGCGCTAGCCATGCCTTGCGGTTAAGGCATGGTTCCCCGAACCTCCAATATTTATTACGTTCGAGACACCTGCCATACTTGACTACCACCTATACTGTTATTTACTTAGTAGTGCTGTTTACTTTGCTTTTAATTTGTACTCACTGGCTATTCAAACCCACTGGTGTTCACTAAGAGTTGGTCTGGGTGATTCATTCATTAACAAGCTTCCTGATACACCTGAAGGCCTGTGTCACAGCCACTTCCTAGGTTCACATTTCATCACAGTCTTCATCTTATGGTTTCAAAATTCCTATTTTAAGCTTCCAAAACAGAAGTTGGCAAACTTATTATACATGGGGTCAGACAGTAAATATTTTCAGGCTTGTAGGACAAGAAGGAAAATCAAAGCTATTATGTAGATACCCATATGACAAAAAAGAAAATATATTCCTGCATAATTTTGGACAAAATTAAAAATACAACAATAATAGTTGCTCAGTACAATTTTTTAGTTATATATGTCTACTAATGAGAAGAATGGAATTCTTTTTTGGGGGGACAGCATTTTGCTTAATTGGGGTTCAAAGGTAATGTTTTCTATCATCAAATAAATTGTAATTGTTCTTCTGTAAAAACCAGTCTGAGCTCATGGTCTGTACAAAAGTATACAGTGGCCAGGCTGAATTTGGCCCATGGGCTGTAGTTTGCCAACCCCTGCTCTAAGCCATGATAGATTTAGTAAGGGAAAAATAGGTCTGACCGTCAAACCATGGATGTTTCAACGTCAAGCTAAAGAAAATGAACTGATGTCAAAACCCATCAGTTCAAGGGTGAACCCTAATGTAAACTATGGGCCCTGGGTGACAATGGTGTGTCAGTGTAGCTTCACCAGTTGTGTAAATGCACACCGTGGTGGGGCATGCTGATGGTAGAGGAGGCTGTGTGTCTGTGTGTGGGGGGGGTGGGGGTGGGCAGGGAGTATATGGGAAATCTGTGCCTTCTCCTCAATTTTGCTGTGAAGCTAAAACTGCTTTAAATAAATAAAGTTTATTAAGAAGCGTACTGATGGGCACTTTCCTGGTGGTCCAGTGGTTAGGACTCGGCACTTTCACTGCCATGGCCCCGGGTTCGATCCCTGGTCAGGGAGCTAAGATCCCGAAAGCCGCGTGACTCAGCCAAAAAAAAAAAAGGGTACTGATGAAAACAATACTTGAATATCTAGGAACCCTGTGGTCTCTATCGTCTGCTAAGCACTGTCCTGAGCCGGTGTGGAGAAGGTTCAGTTGGTGAAGGTCTAAGAGATTCGTGGCCGGGCCTGAACACACTGCTTATATCAAGCCTCATCTTGACCAATGTCTGTCAAACCAAGGGCTTGACATCCAGTTTTCTTTCTTTCCAAATACCCATTAAATCATATTCACAACCACTGAAATATAAAACCTCTGTCCATGTACCATCTAAAATGCTCTCATGGGACGTGACTAGGCTTTAGGGTGACACGGGGTCAGGACAGTAGTTTTTTGAATCTGACTGCACATTGGAGGCAATTAGGGAGATTTAAAAAAAGAGAAAAAGCAATGCTTGGGTCCAATTTTAGACCAACTACATCAGAATCTCTGGAAGTGGGGCTTGGTAGTCTGTATACTGCAAACACCTCCAGGTGATTTTGATGAGCACCCAAGAGTGGGAACCGCTGGGTCATGGTAGTGTGTCCCCAGAAGAGAGGAGAATGAGATGAAAAGCATGAGTGTAGATTTAAAAGGAGTAGATATTAACATATGTTAACTTTCACTCGATCTCTGAGACTCCTGGACACCAGCTCAAGTTCATTCTCCAGTAACAGCACTTACAAAGGGAGCTCGCTGAGTGACGCGTGGGGCACTAACATCCTTCAGCACAAATGATGTGAAATTTGTGTGATGGGGCGAAACTTGGGTGACAGGGGCTCTGAAGTAGTGTGATAGGACGAGGTCACAGGAGGGGTCCAGGTAGTGTGCTTTAACGGGGGCAGGATGTCCCCAAAGAGCCAGAGTGCAGCTGGTTATTCGAGGGATAAACAGACATGGAAGGGAGACCCCCCCGGCCCCCAAGAAAGAGCCCACTTTGTAACTCAGTCCAGTTCCGCGAGAGCCTTCGTCATCCCTGACACCCTGGGCCCCTCGCTCACCTCACATTTGCCAGGGGTCCCGCGCTCTCAAAGTTGTCTCTGAGGTCCGGCCCATCGCCCGATGATTTGCGGGAGTCGGAGTAGGAGGAAACACTGTTGAAACGAACCTTGTAGCTCCTGCCAAGATGAAAGAGAGTCTGTGAGCTCTGGCCTGGAGCCCCCTCCTGGGGTCAACACCCGATGGCTCTCCAAATCACCAGTCCTGGTTCTAGGGCCTTCCTTTGGGTCTCGAGTGAGACCATAACACACCTATGGCTTTGTCTAGAATGTATCAACTCACCCTTGCCTGCCAAAAATGTCACCTAGACATCATTTGATGCTACCTGTTGGTGGTTGCCAAGGGGAGGGGGTGGGGGGAGGGATGGAGTGGGAGGTTGGGGGGAGCACATGTAAGCTTTTATATACGGAATTGATAAACCACAACGTCCTACTGTATCAGCACAGAGAACTATATTCCATATCCTATGATAAACCATAATGGAAAAGAATATGAAAAATAATGTATATATGTGTATAACTGAATCACTCTGCTGTACAGCAGAAATTAACACAACATTGTAAATCAACTGTACTTCGATAAAAAAGTATTAAAACTGAAAAAAAAAAGTTTTGGACCACACTTGAGAGAAAGAACAGGAAGAACAGTCCATTCCTTAGCCCATCAGACCACGTTTCCTTGCTTCCCAAATTTTAATGAGTACAGGAATCATTCTGAGATCTCGTTAAGCAGCGCATCCTAATTCAGTAGGTCCAGGGTAGGGCCTCAGATTCTGCATTTCTCACAGGAGATGCTGCTGGTCTCCTCTCCTCACACTGAGTAGCCAAGAACTACACTCGCGCTGTCTACTACAGTAGCCATTGGCTGTGTGTGGCTATTTAAAGTTAAATTCACTCAAATTCAATACAATGAACCATTCTCTTCGCCATGTGCTCTAGCCTCGTGTCAAGTTCTCAACGGCCATGAGTGGTTCGTGGCTGCCGTACAGGATGGTACAGATATAGAACATTTATATGCCTGTAGAAAGGTTTATTGGATGGTGCGGGACTACCCCATTCAACATTCTCTTTCTTTTTAGAAATTTTTTTCCATTTTTAAAAATTGAAGTATAGCTGATGTACGATATTAAGTTACAGGTGTACAACATAGTGATTTGCAAGTTTTAAAGGTTATACTCCATTTATAGTTATTATAAAATATTGACTATATTCCCTGGGTTGTACAATATAACACTGTAGCTTATTTTATACGTAATAGTTTGTACCTCTTAATCCCCTATCCCTGTCTTGCACCTCCCCCTTCCCTCTCCCCACTGGTAACCATCACAACGTTCTCTTTCAATAAAGTTTTGGTCTTTAGACATTTCAAGGGTCTCTCACATTTCACATTTCAAGTAAGCTGAAAAATGTTCAGCACTGACACAGTCTGAAAAGAGAATGGATTTCTGATGAAGTTGTTTCAAAGGGGAAGAAAGATGTCATTGGGACCTCAGCATCAGAGGCTCAGGAGCCTCGAGATGTAAAAAAAAAAAACAAAACCATGAATGGTTTTCCAGTTTTCCTTTAAAAGTGGTAAGTCTTGTTCTCAGATAAGGCAAAGACCAAACCAAACCAAAAATGTCTCCAAGAGCAACAAAACAAAATAAACCCCCAAACTAAAAAACTCCATAAAACTCTCAAATCAAAACCCCAAACACGAAAACTCAACACACAAATCCGAGTGCAAAAGACAGAAAAAGAAATTGCACGTTCTGGCAGCAGGGTTCCTAAGCTGGATGTTCTTCAAAGTTTTCGCTCCAGCATCAGGAAAGTTCTAAATATATGTAAGTGTATTTGCTGCCCTAAAAATAGTCTCACATTGAGTCACTTCTCCAAATACGTCCTGTAACATATCAGGGGGTGGCTGTGTTGTTAGTGTGGGAAGGATGGTTGACGGTTGTGGGGTAAAAATAACAGCACTTGTGTTTGTATGAGGCTTGAGGTTTTTCCAAATGCGTTCCTCTTTGTTATTATCCTTCGATCCTTGCAACAGCTCCCAGAGGTGGTTGGGGCAGAGGTAGTTTCTCCCCATTTGGCAGATGAGAAAGACGAGGCCCAGAGAGGTCAAGCAGCTTGCTCAAGGTTACTCAGCGTGTTAGTCTCACGGCCTGGGTTAGAACTCAGGTCTCCTTGAGACCTGGGTGTGGCCTTGGATGCTGCAGTATTGGGCGTGCGCACACATACCTACCAACATGCACACAAGCGCTCACACCACTCACGCACACACGTGAATGCAAGGCATACACGTGCACACATTCGTGTGCGCGCACACACATGTTCTACCTGCGCTGGCTGTCACGGGCTGCAGCCAGACCGCGGACTTCTGTGTCACCTCGGGGGAGGGGAGGCCCTTTACGGGGAAATAAACGCAAGGGTTCCGGGTACCTAGAGGGGAGAATGGATGGTGCCCTATCTCTCCCTGAAGGAGGGGTGAGGGGGACCTACTGGAGGCCACCAGGATAGGGTGGGAAGGAGAGAGGCAGGGAGAGGGAGGACTAAGATGTTGGCCTTGAGCACAGAAGGCAGGCTGACCACCAGGGACTCAGCTGTCCCCTGGATATGGAATGTAGGCAAGTTTGGCAATGTGTGCTTGGCTGAAAGAAAACCAAGAGGGATGCTGTGCAGGACGCAGCCTCTAACCACCAGCCAGCCATGGCATCCAGTGCTCAACTTAAGACCTGTTCCGTGGTGGAGGAAACACTGAGATGCTCTCACAGAAAGGTAGCTCTGTGTGCGCACGCCCTATGTTCTCTACTTCGGGGGGATTTAAGGGTTTTTCAAGGGTAATTTTGGTTATGGGTGTTTGTCACCTTATGAAATATCTTTAGAACTGAACCCCATGTTAGATGCCGTTTTACCAGGAACATATTTTGACCTCAGGCATTTTTCACTCCAAACCAGGGATTGAACCCAGGCCCTCAGCAGTGAAAGTGCCAAGTCCTAACCACTAGACAGCCAGGGAATTCCCGAGCTATCTTTTGAGGTCAGCCTCCACGTTAGTGGATGCAACTCCATCAGATGGAAAAGTTCTAGGGAAAGAAACTCACTGATTCTGAATGTAGGTTTCCAAAGGGCGGCCACAGTAAGAACTGGTATTTACACAGTGCACGACTTTTCACAGGACGCTGACATCTGTTTTCTAATTTGCTTCTTACAGATGAGAAAATTCATGCAGATGGAATAAACCCAGGGTGATGGAAAAAGAAACTGAGGCACAGGGTTGTGAAGTGACCAAAGACCAAATAATCCGCCCCAGAGGACGATAGACGCCCACCGGCTAAAATCAGCCACAAATGAACTTCAGGTCACAAAACTACCCAGAACTCAGATGTGAGCCCCAGATGCCAAAAGACAATTTTCAGTTACCCTCACAGGGTGTCATGTGACGCTGGCGGGTCTTTCACTTACTTCCTTTCCTCGTGCACAGAGTTGGGGTGCCTCATTTCCATCAAGGCGCAGCCAAATTTCTGGAGGCCGAGACAAGCAAAATGTAAGGCAGGCAGGAGTGATTAAATCTGGAATGGGGTTGGGGAGAGGCTCTGGGGACCTAACCGGCAAAAGGGGAGCCTGATGCCCGGGCGCCAGGGCGTCAGGGACTCAGGCTGGGCAGCAGTGCTGCATGTGGAAGAGGGCTGTTTATAAAGGGCTACAGGTGTGGACTCCCCTCACCTCCCCCCAGCACACAAATCCCCTTTGTGGTTTTCTACAAAAACACTGTCCCTGCTTCTTTCATCTGGAGCAGGGGACACCAAGCTCTTGATCGCAGCATCCATTCCAAAGAGGTAGCTCACTCAGGTGACAGCGTTTTCACTGGGGATCGGCTAGTCAGTGGACACCCATAGACTGAAGACTTGGAATTGTCCTATCTTGGCAGAACTTGGACCCAAACTGAGGTCACTGGCTTTGAGGCTTTGGAGGATTTGCTACTGAATAGCAGGTGTAACCGATGCCCCTCTTTTCTGCTGATGGAAACACGTGCCAGAACAGGTAGAAGCTCATCTCACCTCCCCATTCTCAGGGGGGTCTCCATTTCCAAAGGTGCTGGTAACCACCAGGGCCAGAGTTTCATGCTCCAGGTGTACAATGTCATATTCTTCCATGGACATCACCTACGTGGCAGAATGGGGAGTGGGGAGGGGAAGGAAGAAGGTGATGAGAAGACAGAAGGGGTAGGAGAGAACAAAGTGATGGGGGAAGAGAAGAGAGAGAGGAAGACGATGAGTCATCTTGAGCCATCTCCTTTGGAAGGAGATCCAAAGGTTCTGGGGGCCACTATTTCCATGGGCTCAAGTGGGTAGAACTAATAGCTTGTTGGCAGTGTGGGACCTTTCTGTGGTCACCTGTGGCCTGAAGGACTACAGAGAGTCTGGGGCAATGGGTTGGCTGTCAGTAAAGACAGATCTTTTTTTTTTTTGCGGTACGCAGGCCTCTCACTGTTGTGGCCTCTCCCGTTGCAGAGCACAGGCTCCGGATGCACAGGCTCAGCGGCCACGGCTCACGGGCCCGGCAGCTCCGCGGCATGTGGGATCCTCCCGGACCAGAGCACGAACCCACATCCCCTGCATCGGCCGGCAGACTCTCAACCACTGCACTACCAGGGAAGCTCCCGTAAAGACAGATCTTGATTAAGACTCCTGGGCTTCTTACAACCAAAGGATGCTGGAATCTTCTTGATCACATTTAGGCTGGGAATGACCCAGCTGGATTTGACCAATTGTCTGCTCCGCTTCCTTTCTAATCCTCCATCCAGCAGTGTGGAGGACCTGGGCCAAACAGGTCTGAGATACCCGCCTTAAGGAAAGATTGTTTTGCCCTATATCTTAGCATTACTTGAGCAACATTTCTCAAAGTAGGTTCTAGGGAAGGCTAGTCTCCTGAGATGCTCTTTAAAACTAAGTGATCCGGGCTTCCCTGGTGGCGCAGTGGTTGGGAGTCCACCTGCCGACGCAGGGGACGCGGG